>NW_028252489.1:0-487500 GCF_964263255.1 Lissotriton vulgaris
ACCTACCCAGTGCATCCGTCGTATCTAAGTCACACAGTATGGTGAATTTTAGGGCATCTCTCCCATTTTTTTCCTCTTGAGAGAGTACAGCCCGGGCCTCTTCCAGGAACTGTAGCAGCACTTTCGCAACAGCCTCCCAAAGGGAATGGGAGAAATGGCCCAATAAGCATGCAGTTTTCACCAACCACAATGCCAGGCTGGAGGGAGAAAACAATTACTTCCCAAATGCATCCAACTTCGTGGAATTCCCTATCCAGAGAGGCAGAAGGGAACGCACCCTGGGACGTAGAGGCCTGCACCACCAAACTTTCAGGGGTGGGGTCTTGGCTGAGTAATTTAGGGTTGCCCATAGCTGGGCGATGGCGGTGTGCAGTTGTGCTATTCACAGGAGCCCCTGTGCCAGGATTTGACCATGTGCCTAGAAGGACGTCCGTAAGTGCCTCATTAAGGGGCAAAAGGGGTTCGGGAGAGGAAGCCCCCTGGTTGAAGCACCTCGGTCATGTGGGAACCAGGAACCCTTAGCGTGAGAGGTAAATCCTGCAGAGTAAATGTTGCCCAATAGACCCTTAGTATGCAAAATAGGGCTGTCAGGATGGAGGTGGGTCTCCTGCAGGAGTGCAATGTCAACGTTATGTCTGGTAAGGTAATGCCGTACTTTACGGACTTTGCAGTGATCATTAAGACCTCGCACATTCCAAGTTAATAGGACCAGTGAGTCTAAGGGCTCCCCAGGTGGGATCACCAAAGGGTCAGTTGCAGGAAAGTGAGCCATGGTGGGGTAACAAGAATATATGTAGCCATAACGTGCCTTGCCTTAGCCGTGCCATAGAGCCAACAATAACCAAAAAAACAACAATAAACCTCCCCATCAACTGTTTCCCTCCTGCTCGTATCTTAGGAACAGGTAGAAGGAGTACGTCAAAGGCCCAGAGTCTCAACCTTCCAATACATAAGTGCAACAATTGCAACCACAGTAGAAACATAGATTTGCATTTCCAACCCCCCCAGTACCCACCCATGCCTGCCCAACCCCAACTTGGCTGCAGTGTTCATCCCGCTCTCCCAAACAGTGACCACCCTCCTCCCCCCATATCCCTAAGAAACAAAAAACATTTCACTAGTGGTATTCACGTTGGGGTGGATCTAGCTCACTAAAAATAAAACGCTTTTGTGTTCAGTAATGACCTTCCTCCCTGCCTCACTAAGGTTGGGCGGTGTGAGCCGCACAGTAGGGCGTGAATATTCCTCTATCCGTAACCACATCGCAACACTCCCATAGGGCACCGTAATATGCAGGGCCCCCCTAACCCCACCCATTAGATCCCGCAAGCCCAAAGAACCAGTGAGAGCAACCGCTTTCCCCGGTGCCCCCCTCCTCAGGGGGCGTACATCAGAACATCAGAACAGAAACAAATGTACCAAGTATATGGACAGCGAGACCCACTTCCAATCCGCCTCTCCCGACCAATCACCCGCCAAGTATCTCCATACTTGTCAAGAAATTCAAAGGGGATAGACCCCACAGGGACAATAGTGACCCTCTCAGATCTTGGGACGAATTATATTGGTCAGAGCTATATAATGCGTGCAGAGCTAGGAACATGGGTGCTTTTTGGGATCTGGTGAAATGGGGCAAGGGGCGCCCTAGGGATCACCCACAAAATCATGTTCCTCCCGATTTGTGGGTCTCGCATTTTAAGACGCAGTTCGCCTGTCCATCCCTCGATAAGGGGTTGAGCATTGACATCCCCATCTCTGCCTTAGATATTACGCCACTACACTTTAGTTTAAATGAAGTAGATCATGTACTTAACTCTGTCCCAAAAGGGTAGAGCGCCCGGGTTGGACAGTGTCCGGCTGATCTCTTTATACACGGGAAAGGAGTGCGGGCACCCTATATCCAGTTCCTTGTAAATGCCATCGCCAAAGGCTCCCCCATGCCTGATACCTGGAAGGGGGCCGAGATAATCCCCATCTATAAGAAGGGGGATCGTTCTGACCCTGCCAATTATAGGCCGATTAGCCTGATAGTGAGGTACCGTGTTTTTAGGGACCCGGCGGTGCCAGGGGAAAAACCCAGAGACCTCTTGAGTTCTTCCTGTTTTGGACCACAGAAACACAGAGTCTTCTAGGTGATGTCAAGGATCGAGTTTTATTGGCTGCAACCAAGTAACAAGCGTCCTAGAAGTACAACAGCACAGTGTGTATATTCTCAGGAGACTGTTTGTTTTTACAGAGCCAGCCTTTTCTTTTTATACACAATATTACACTTCAGGCAAGAATTCTTTGTTTTACAATTCGACCATAAACATATTTCCACAATAAAGAAAAAGCAGAGTCATGATGACAAGCCCATATTTTCGTTTGACCAGTTCGTGATGGATTACCCAGCAAGGCCCAGAACTTCCATCAGATATCGATGAAACCCCCAAAAAATCGGGCACCTCCTCCTTGTAAAATTAGCCATAAAGAAAAAACAGGGACAGATGTGTGTATGATAAAGCGTGGTTTGTATGCGGTGAATGGTTTATGACATGTTGTGCCTTGATGCTAATCTTGCTCGGCCATTGGGTTGGGGACTGCCCGAACAGGTTTGGCTGGAGGCAGTGTAGTCAGCTCGCCCAGGTCACTAAGGAGTCAGCAAAGGTGGACGTGTCCTTTCAAATCGAATCTGGCCTTGGTCAATTGACTATGTAAGGGCAATCACAAAATGGATGCCGCTCACAAAATGGAACCCGAGGGTTCAAGACAGATACTACAATTTAAACGTGATTTCGTCACTCAATCATGGCGCAAATGCACAGGGATAATGTCCTGATCATTACCGGTCTGCCGATACCAAATTCGTCATGGTACGATGATATTTTCTGACACGAGTGTAGAGCTCGGTACCATACAATAGCAGGGTCCAGAATTTTCAGTACCACAGCCCCTCCTTTTGCCCTTATATAGGCAATAACCTATACTCATGCTAATCTGAGTCCAGGTCTGTGTGCATAAAGTCATTGAGATGCTGCTGTAGCATCAGCCTGTTACTTAGTTCATCTCTTGATACAGGCTTCCTTACACATGAGGTAGCACAGAGGCCACATATTTCAGGAGCGCACTGTACACACAGACAGAACATGAACAGAATGGCTAAGACCATCCCAACGACTATCAGAACCTTCCATCCCCAAGCAGATATCAGTTCCCAGAACCACCCCATTAAGGACCAGTCTACTTTGTCCACATGAATGGATTTAGAGATTTTAGGCAGTTTGGAGATGGCCTGGTATACTGTTGGAGCGTTATCTGGGATAAAAATGCAGCAACTGGATTGGATCACTTTACATACCCCACCACGGTCTGCAAGTATGACATCTAGGGCAACCCTGTTCTGAAGTGTCATAAGGCGGTTCGATTGGAGCTCCGCAGTCAAGTTACTAAGGGCACCATCCGTTTCGATCACGGCGGATTCAATTACCCTCGTCAATTGGCGAATGTTCCTGCTGTTCACCATAAGCCCCCAAAATGGCAGAAAACCCTTTGCGAAATCTCCAAACTCCTGTTCCGCAGTGTCGTCTTTACTCACAACACCCCTAACTGTCCTTGTCCGATGGTAATCTGCCTCGGCCGTGTAGGTGGGTGGCAGCAGGAACGAGATAAACCATGTGCCCGAAAAGTCAGGGGGCAACCATGTGTATGCTCTATCATGGCAGACGAAGTAGGTACCCTTAGCTACTAAGAATGAAGGAGATGTCTGAGATGAGAAGACATAAGTTTCGGTACAGACACTCTTCCCTAGCTGAGCTCTGGGGTTTTTGCCATTTCCCTGCAGACATAGGTGACCTTGGTGGGGTACTATCCAGATTGGGGAGGATTTCTTTGCTTTCTGGCTCTCGCTCAAGGAAATTCCATATGTTGTGATATCCCACCTACTGTAAGGCATCAATTCATCTATGGGAATAGTTCTAATCGTGTCGATATCCCTGCTCATGTTTCTGATTCCCGCCACTAGTGCCTTGTTGCTTGAACTTCTTCCTTTGGGACGTGGGGAATACGGTTCAATGGCGAAGAGGAACATGGTTCGAAATGCCCACAGAGAACCATAGTAGCTAAATGGCAGGACAAAATATGGGATACCCTTATCTGTCGTATGTGGCAGGAGTCCACATACCCAACAATTTGTCGTGTTCATTACAGACTGGTGCTGGTGTAGAAGCTGGACGAATGAGTTATTTACAAATCCTAATCTGGCAGACTCGTGTTCAGGCAGAGGGTGAAAAGAGTGCGGGGAAACAGTAGGAGGAGGTGTGGGCTGTGTAGTGTATGAAAACGAAACCCGAAAGATGAATAAAGCGTAGCCAATCAGAAACATCATTATGCTACACAACATACAAATGCATATTATTAAAAATTTTGTTTTTGCCATCACAGTGCATACTCTCGTTTCAAAGTTCGGTGATCTGGCAGGTCTCTCCATCTTGGGAAACTCCATCCTCTAAGTTGCTGCCCGCGGTGGGAGATTGATTCTGCTAAGGAGTGCTTCTGTCAATCCTGGGTGACTCCCTTGAACCAACAGAACTGTCGACCTAACCGTCTCCAGCTGCACTTCAAAGACTGTGGCAACCGCGACCCTAGCAGCAGAACCGGATGGCGGTTGGAAAATCAAAAATGAGCAAGTTTCCTGGATGAGAGAGCTGCACAATCAAAAAAGGAAAAAACGTTTTTATTTGTCCATAGTCATGGGTCTTGGCCTCAAGTTATAGCGATTTCGGCCAGGTGCTGTATGGTCTTGAAACAGGAGTTCAGGCTCAGTAGTGTCCAATTGCATTGACAGTGGCACAGATCCTTGCAGAAGGTTATCGCTTTCCTTTTCAGAAGTAGTTCCTTTCAAGCGTGCGTCACTGAAGGGTAAGAAGCGAGGCACAATCTCAGCCTCAGAGTCAGCAATTCCCTCCTGGACCCACCGGTCATAAGCAAGGGGTAACGGGACCCTCTTTTAATGAGCGCCGTGCACCCAGTTCTTCTTGCCGTGGACACGTACTGCAGAGCGGGTAGCCAGCAACACTTGGAAGGGTCCGGACCAGCGAGGCTGCTCGTTCTTGGTTCGCTGGAAGTTGCGCACCAGGACCCAGGTGCCAGGTTCAATTGTGTGGCCTGGATCATCAGACGCTGGCGGGGAAGAACTGTGGACCTGTTGGTGTAAAACACGCAATTTAGTCGTCAATTCGTGCAAATAGTCAAGCAGTACAGCATGCTCTATCTCACTGAACCTTCTGGGCCTTGGCACTCCACATATGTTGGCCGGGCGGCCGAACACAATCTCGTGCGGACTAAGTCCCACTCTAGAGTGGACAGTCATTCTCGTAGAGAGGAGTGCCAAAGGCAGAGCGTCAGGCCATTTAAGACCTGTGCTTGTTTGAATCTTGGCCAATTTCAACTTTAGAGTGCCATTGTAGCACTCTACTAGTCCAGCTGATTGGGGGTGAGTTGCAGCGTGGAACTTCTGGTGTATGCCTAGCCCTTCACACACTCTCTTCATCACTCGTCCCACGAATTCACTCCCATTATCACTCCAGACCATTCTAGGCATTCCGAACCTAGGGAAGAACTCTTTGACAAGGGCTTTAGCTGTGGACAAGGCAGTATTGTCCTTAAGGGGATATGCTTCCACCCACCTGGAAAAGGCACAAACAACGACGAGTACGAATTTCAGATTGTTGCACCTCTCCATGTGGATGAAATCTAGCTGCAAAACCTCGAACGGATACGTTGGAGGCGCAAAATGACCAGCTGGAGTTGGAGTTCCCTTACCAGGACTGTACTTCAAACACACCATACAGTTCTTGACAACATTCTCTGCACATTTAGGGATTCCACTATTCTACCATACTGGAGCCAACAACTTACAAATCCCTTTCACACTAATGTGAGCCATTCCATGAGCCATTGTCACCACTGCAAGCACATACGCGTCGGGTAACAGCCATCTCTGATTCTCTGATAATTCGACCCAACAACCACTCGCGTCCAGTTTACCCTTGCTTTCTCTCCATTCATTCACCTCTTTCTCTGTGGCTTCAGATTGAATAGACTTCACACTTTCTATTGTGTCCTCACACATTCCCACATCACCAATCCATCTTGCAGGGCCTGCAACATACATTCGACTCATCACATTCCTTGCAGTTTCTTTTGCAACTTCATCTGCAAATGCATTCCCACGACCAACATCATCCGTCACCTTTCTGTGTGCACTGCATTTTACAATCGCAACTTGTAGTGGCAAGGTCAGTGACTCGAGAAGCTCATTTACTAACTGACCATGTTGTATTTTTGTGCCATGCGAAGTCAGGAACCCACGTTCACGCCACAATCGTCCAAAACTGTGAGCCACGCCAAAGGCGTATTGGCTGTCCGTGTACACATTCACTCGTTTTCCTTTTGCCAACACACACGCTCTTGTAAGTGCAATCAACTCTGCTGCTTGCGCAGAATTGTGTGGGATACGTGCAGCTTCAACAATCGTGTGCAATGCTGTCACAGCATATGCTGCAGTCGTATCACCATTCGGCAACTTGAAACACGAACCATCAACCCATAAAGTATCATTACATTCAGGAAGAGGAGTGTCCTGCAAGTCTACTCTCCCCTTTGTCTCTTCTTCTGTCCTAAAACAGCAGTCATGTTTTTCGACCTCATCTGTCTCTACTGGAATGGGCAATAACGTGGCTGGGTTGAGTGTGCCACACCTCTTAATGTGTACGTGACTCGCTAGCAGTGTCAGCTCATAACTTGGCAATCGAGCACTAGTTACGTGCTGTGTCCTTGTTCTGTTTAGCAAAATGTCTACTGCATGTGGGACCATAACGACTAATGTATTGTTCATTACTAACCCAGCAGACTGTCGAACACAGACAGCTGCTGCCGCAGTGGCCCTCAAGCAACTTGGCAATGCCTTAGCTACGGGGTCTAAAGTCGCTGAAAAGTATGCGCATGGATGCTGTTTGTCCCCAAAGGACTGTGTCAGGACTGATAATGCGCAACCTTCCTTCTCGTGGACATACAATGTAAAAGGCTTACTGTAGTCGGGGGTACCCAACACAGGAGCCGAACACAATGCATCACGCAATTCGTGAAAGCTTTTCTGACACTCTTCAGACCACGGAATGGGTTTTGGCGTATCCTTGCAAGTTAATGCCACCAAAGGTTTGGTCAACAAGGAGAAATTTGGTATCCATTGTCTGCAATATGATGTAATACCCAAGAAAGCACACACTTCTCTCTGTGTCCTTGGGACACTCAATTTCGCAATTGCCTGTATTCTCTCTGGGGTCAACTTCCTTCCCTCCTTCGATAAGATGTGACCTAAGTAGGTCACTTCTTGTCGGCAATATTGTAATTTCGAAAGAGAGACTTTGTGCTTCATATCACATAAATGACGCAACAATGAGAAAGTGGCTTGCTTGCAAATTCCCTCAGTATCTGCAGCGACCAGCAAATCATCTACGTACTAGTAAGGGTCGCACCATCAGGCAGAACAATCGTGTCAAGCTGTGACTTCAGAGCCTGACTGAATATCGATGGACTTTCACAGTAGCCCTGAGGAGCGCGTTTGAAGCGGAAGCTTCGGCCTCCTAAATTGAAGCCAAAAATATCCCTACTCTCCTCAGCAATCGGGATGCTGAAGAAAGCATTCTTCAAGTCAATTAGCGAGAACCAGGTGGCTGATGCTGGAACCATAGTCAATAAGGTAGTGATATCAGGAACGACTGGAAACTGTGGCACAACAATCTTGTTCACTTCTCTAAGATCAATCACAAATCTATACACAGGTGGCTGGGAAGGGTCAGTACGCTTCAAAACCGGCAGAACAGGTCTATTACAGATGTTGCCTGTTGTCTCTTCAATGACATCTTTCTCAATCAGATCGTAAATGATTGCTAACAACGCTTTTTCACCTTCACTGGAGATCTTGTATTGTGGAATACGTGGCAACCTAACATTGGCTTTCAATGTTATAACATATGGCGCTATTTCCAAAAGACCCACATCATTGGATCCAGTAGCCCAAAGTATATCTGGAAGCGAAGACAATTCTGTTGGAATATTTTCCCTTGACAAATACATTGGAGAAACCACTTTCTTACCTAGGGTAAGTTGTACTCCCGAAGGAGAACAGTACAAAGTCGCATATAGTCTCTTTAACAGATCTAATCCCAACAAGCTTTCACCACAGCCTGTTGTAAGAATGAGGGGTGCTTCTAATTCACATGGCCCAACAGAAAGGGACATAGGACTAGAGATCGGGTTCCTAACGGGGGCGCCAGAAAAACCTACTGAAACATTCATTTCGCTAGACAAAGGTGCGCCAGGAAGTTTTGAGTGCATAATAAAATAATAAAATAATCCACATTTGTAAAGCGCACACTCACCCGTAAGGGTCTCTAGGCGCTGGGGGCCGTCGGGAAGATTAAGCAAGCTATTGCCCAGAGTCACATGGTGCTGGGCTAATCTGCCGCCGGTGCCAGGGATCGAACCGTGATCCCCAGATTCCGGAGTCAGTCGCCCTAGCCGTGGCGCCACACCTCTTCCTAGAACTCTTTGTAGCACCAGTATCCAGCAAAAAGGGTTCTGACACACCTGATGTAATCACCTCAACATAAGGTCCATTCATCCAAACAACTCCCTCTCTTTGTCCATGGCTGTCCAAGCAATCATTACCCTCATTCTCGTTCTCTGCATAGTAATCATCAGCATAGTACTGAGCTGTCCTAGAAGACGCAATATTCTGTTGGTCAAAGCTGTTCATAGATTTCTGAGGCGGGAAAGAAGGAGCATTCTGGGGGAAATTTCCACGACCCCTACCTCTAGGAGCCTGTGGAACACCTCTACCTCTTGCACCAAGAACACCATTCAAACGTCGCAACAGAGCCGGATAATTATTTTTTAAATGACCCTCTTCCTTGCAATAGGCACACTGATTCGGACCATACTGTAAACGCTGTTGAGAAGACTCATTTCTTTGCGAGTTTCTCGAATACTGCTGAGGTTGCTGATAATCGTGCTGACTAGCAGTACGAGGTGGATAAGCTTGCTGGAGAAGGACTTTAGTTTTCAATTCTTTCGTCTTTTTGTCTGCCTTCTCTAGCTCATCTTTGCGTCTATTCTCATAGTACTGGGCCGTAGCTAGAATCTGCGCTGACGTGGAAACAGCCCAAGCACTCTCGGAATCCTTCAGTTTATTACATAGTTCAGGGAGTAAATTATGTACAAACTTGTCTACAAACAATCTCCGGCCACCCTTGGTAGCCATATCCTGACCACTATGATCGACGAAAGTCTCTTCAAACCTTGTGAAAAAGTCAGATACATTCTCATCTTTCTTCTGTTTGCACGCAGACAACTTGTCCCAATTCACACGCAATTCGGGCATTAAAGTCTGCATGTACGTTATAATTCTACCAGGGAGTTCTGCTACCAAAGGCTCGGGCTTAGAGCCACCAACTTGTCTAGCATCAGCAGCAGCAATATTAACCCATGTATCGCCTAACTCTTGGTCATGATCTGCATGACGAATCTTTCCCCATAAAGGCTGTGGAACAACATTTCCAAACAACATGTCTACATCGGCTAAGTTCATGATGCAGGAGCTGGCAGTATGTGATAACTCCTTATAATACCCTGCAGGATTTTTACGGGGATCAGGCAATGTCTGCTTTAGAGCTAAAACCTCAGATCTTTTCCAAGGGACATGTACCCACACACGCTGGAAATGTGGCGGAATTGAGGCGCTAGGGGGCGCACAGCGTAATGGCTGCCTGAGCTGCAGCTCCGCCGGGCGATCGTCCACTATGTGAGCTTTTGCCGCTATCACCCCCGCTACCCACTCTCCAAGCTCATTCACGGGTGGGGGAAGATGTGCTGCATCGACCGAGGTGAAACACACGGTCCAACAAACGGCGATTACTGACTTTTCTCCGTGTCAAGATGTGGCGCGATCGTTTGCCTGACAAAATGGCCGACGCCGGATGGCGGACACACGACCAGCAAAGAGCCGTCGACATATGCTCGCCCTCCTGCACCAGTGATCTCACTTCAGGGGTAAGAACCTGATCCCTGAGCCTTCCGGTGATTATATCTCGCCCCTTGCCGCTACGGACAGCCAAGTACTTCTGCCGTGTCACCGGACTGAGTGCCTGACAATATGGTGGCGGCGGACACCGGAGCGCAAGTACTGTCGCCTCCTCTCCGGTCATCACGTACCCAGCCCAATTTTACTAGTTGACCGGCGTAAACACGGCGATCTCTGCTGCATGCAACACTGCTGGACTGGCGCGCTTGCTATACACGTTGTGCAGGGTGTGTTGTTGCTGCCGGTTGTCTTGGAGAGGTGGGAGGTCCGTCGCACTCGCACACAGCCCCAGGGGCAGTGGGGCTCCAGCGGAAGACTGCGAACCTGCTTATCACCGTCTATCGCGGAACCAGAACTGGTGCATGGCCGGTCCCTGACCACATCGCACCGTGCTGCTGCGGAGGAGGACTAACGGCAGTCTCCCCCATAGCCACGCGACCGGGTGGCTATCGGTTGTGCCTCTTCCCAAGTCTGGGGGGCAGTCTCGCATGCGACTTCTACACACCCTGTGAGGTACACCACGGCGACAGCAGCTAGAGTCACAAGGGCGTCTGGGCCCGCCAGCAAGAAGGCGACATCCCCAACCGCCGCCATGGGTAAACCAGATAAACAACAACCAAAAATATCATTTGAAAGCAGAAAGGCGGCGAAATCCACGGAGGAGGTGGTGGAAGATAGCGACACTGCCGGGCCTGCGACCAACAACAACATAGAGAAGATCTTACTAGCGATCCAGTCGAATCTGCAGGATATAAATGGCAAGCTGGATAATCGGACTTGCAGAATGGACAACATGGCCGCTCGGCAGGAGAAGCATGGCGATTGTTTGGATGAGGCCGAAACAAGAATTTCCGCGGTCGAAGATGAAGCGCGGGCTTCCACCTCCAAGTGCGCAGGCATGGAACGTCTCCTGGAGGTGATCAAAGCGAAGGAGGAGGATTTGGAAGCGCGCTCGAGGCGCAATAACGTTCGAATCACAGGCCTGCCGGAGACGACCAACACAGGGCGGATGGAGAACTACATCGAGAATCTGTGCAAAGACCTATTTGGCGCGGAGGCCTTATCGCCACTTTTCATCGTGGAGCGAGCACATAGGTCGCTGGCCCCGAGACCGCCACCTAGTGCCACACCAAGACCAATAGTGGCGCAGATCCTCAATTACCGGGACAGGGACACGATCCTTCGGCTTGCGCGGGAAAAGGGGAAAATTCAACATCAAGGCAACTCCCTGGAGTTCTACCCAGATCACACGGTTGTGGTCCAACAGGCCCGGAAGGAGTACACCACCGTGAAGGCCAAACTACGGGACCTGAACATTGTGTACTCAATGTTGTATCCAACTCGACTCCGGGTGGTGTGGAGGGAGAAAGCGATTGTACTACCGACACCAAAGGCGGCCCAAGACTTTGTTAAAAAGGTGCAGCGCGAGTCGAGAGAAAGCTCGCAAAATGATCAACGAGGAGACTCAGACTGAAGACACTAACTCGATTCCTCGTCGACCAGTGGTGAGTTTTGTTGTGCTGTTCACTAGTGTGCGTTATAACATGACCGCTGATGGCTGCACTGGTCAGACCCATATGGCGCCGAACTCCAAAGTAGTGAAATTTGGCGGTGGTACTGCACTGACTGAATAACTGTGTGGCTGGCGACTAGTGGGGCAGCCGGGACTGCTGCTCACCTATATAGTGGTAAAATTGACTATGGCTTGTGGCTGCCCCACGTTGCCATGCCCCCCTCACGCTATATTGGCTAATGGTGTCAGGTCATACTGGCTTAGTTTTTCTGACACGGGGCGAGCAGGCCAGATCCCACCCACCGCATTAACTGATGCGCCTTCTCATCGTGAACATTAAGGTGAGGTGGCCACGTGAACCTAATGCACTATAAGATAATCGACCTTGTGGAATGTAGTCTGGCAACTGTGCACCCGCATCTACGCGCCTCACTCAATGCTAACATTGACGTTCGCACATTTATTATATGGGGCGATCAGCACACTGGGCGTGATGTGGAAGGTGCTGGCTACTGCCGACCAATGGAGTTGGCGCGTAATCGTACTGCCCCTAGCATATTATTGTTATTGTAATGATGTTGCTGTGTACTTGGAGAGTGGTGGGGACGGCGGTAGATGGTCACTTAAATTACGCTTTTATACTGTTTATATAGCATCGCCTGCACCCATCTATCGGGTGAAGAGTTGTGCTCCTGGCGGACCTCCATGAGGGTAAAACCCACTAAGAGTTCTAATCTGGGCACTGTAGTTATGGTTATGAGTTCGGGGGAATGGTGCACTGAAAGGGTAAGGCTTCGGCAGGTTGGGGTTGCTGGAGTGGGTGGGATAAGGGGAGGAGGGCTGTTTGCATGTGTGCAAAGACCGACAGAGTTCCATTTGTCTATCCTTTTTGTTTCCCCGTTGGTACTGACTGCCATTGAAGTGCTTGGGCTTAATGCTAAGGATCAGCTAGCAATCTTCGCAGTGTTGGAATGTGTAATAATGTCATGTGTTGCATTAATCGATGTGGATGGGTTCTAGAGATACGGGTAGGAGAAGCTTGAACATTCTTACTTGGAACATTAGGGGGTTCTCGCAACCTCGGAAAATCAGACAGATTTTTGCCAGCCTGGCAAGGTGGAACGTAGACATAGCGTTCCTACAGGAATCACACCTTGCACCACACACACACGCACAATTAGGGTCGAGATGGGCGGAGGCAGTCTACCGGCCTCATACTCCTCCTACTCTAGAGGGGTGATCATATTGATTAAGCGGGGGGTTAGCTTCGAAGCTCAACACGTTACACAAGATCCCTCTGGTAGGTACGTGTTGGTGACGGGTACACTGAGGGGCCAACGAGTGACGTTGTTTAATGTATATGGACCAAACACTGACGCTCCGGACTTCTTTCGGGAAGTCTGGGACCACTTGCAAAAACATAATAGCACACACATATTATGCGGGGGTGACTGGAATATGACTCTACAGGACGGATTGGACCGCTCATCTAATTCATTGGAACAACACAAGCAGTCACGGCTAATGGTGGGTCACATGATGAAAGACCTGGCTTTGGCAGATCTCTGGAGGCTGAAACACACTGACGCATCAGGCGCCACACACATTACAGCATCTCACAACAGCTGGTCCAGGTTGGATTACTGGCTAGGCTCTAAGGACCTGGCTCTATGGGCTCGTGAACTACAGGTATTACCCCGCACGCTATCGGACCACAATCCGGTGCTGCTGCAACTGGAAATTCCACGATACACACCCCCTCCTTTCCAATGGCGCTTTAATTCCCGTGCCCTCTCAGACACGGTGTATGCAGACGCCATTAAAAAAGCAATAAGGGACTACTTTGACATTAATGCACAGACAACTGACGACCCGTGTCTCCTTTGGGAGGCATTCAAAGCCACGATCAGAGGGGTCTGCGTTAGCACCACCATAGCACCACCTCAAGGATATTAGGGGCCAAATCCACCGTTGAGAGCAACAGATGAGGGACTTGGAGTCGATGTATGAGGCCACTCAGGATGTTTCCCTCCTATCTAAGCTGCGCGAAGTGCATACTGAACATGCGGACTTCCTGGAGTCCGAAATAAAGTACCTGGATCGCAAACATGTAGCTAGAGCCTTTGGAGAGGGGAGCAGGCCATGGGCCGTACTGGCTCGGAAAATCTGTGAAGGCCGAGGTCCAACAGCGATACTCAGAGTGAAGTCTAAGGAGGGAATATTGCAAACACACGCTACGGACATACTGAAATGCTTTGTAGACTCCTTTGGCTCGCTATATCAGTCACAACCCACAGCTCCAGCAGAAGAAACGTATGACTACTTGCATAATGTGGCGATCGGCTGGCTGTCGGATGCGCACAGGGAGTACTTGGCTAGGCCCATCACGGTGGAAGAGGTGACCGAGGTGATAAGTTCCCTACCGAATGGCAAGGCGCCGGGCCCTGACGGGTACACCTCGGAATTTTATAAACAATATGCGGACATTATTGCTCCGCATTTAGTAGACATGTATGGCACCTCTTTTGAAAAATCGTTACTCCCCCCCACGCTGCGCGAAGCCATGATCATCGCTCTCCTGAAGCCGTCCAAAGACCCAGAGGCGTGTGACTCATACAGACCGCTATCCCTGATTAATGTGGACTCAAAGATCCTTGCGAAACTTATAGCTGGGCGGCTGTCCCCCCTGATGACCCGACTGGTCCTTCCGGATCAATCGGGCTTTGTGCCAACCAGATCAACCACACATAACACTAGGTCCCTGTTTGCACTCTCGCACTACCTTCAGCCCTCGGTTAAAGCGGTGGCTGTCATGCTCGACGCCGCAAAGGCGTTCGATTCCATTGAATGGCGCTACATGCTTACCGTCCTAAATAGAATGGGGTTTCCTAAACGGTTTGTGCAATGGGTTTCCTTGCTTTATACACAGCCGTGTGCCAGGATCAGAATCAATGGCTATGTTTCAGATCAGTTTGCAATTGAACGGGGTACGAGACAGGGCTGCCCGCTCTCGCCTCTCTTGTTTGCACTAGCACTAGAGCCGCTAGCCTGTCTAGTGTGACAGAACTATAAAGATTCTGCTTTGCAATTTATAGCCAGACCGCTTCACATATCGCTTTATGCGGACGATATGTTACTCTATGTCCGTGACCCTGAGACCCATCTAAACCCATTACTCAGGGAATACATCAGATTCGGCGGGCATTCAGGGCTGGCGATTAATTGGGCTAAATCCTCTATCATACCCCTCACTGACACCACATCACCCTTTGCTGTGGATTTCCCGTTGGAGTGGCAACAGGACCCGATTAGATACCTGGGGGTCATGTATCACAGGGATCCAGAAGAGGTACTGCGAGCGAACTATGGAGTGGTACTCTCGAAGCTGGAAGACAACATCCAACGCTGGATACACTTGCCACTGTCACTGGCCGATAGAATAGCTATCGTCAAAATGAACGTGTTGCACAAATTGTTATACATGTTTAATAACATACCGATCACGCCACCACAAGCAATATTCCGTCGTATAAACTCCCTGGTGCGGACCCTGATCTGGGCGGGCAAACAGGCCCGTGTTGATCTGCAGACCCTTACACTTCCATTTGCACAAGGGGGTTTCAGTGTGCCTGATTTCCTCCTATACTATCTCTGCGCGCAGGCGCAATATGCGGCATTTTGGTACCATGCGGTCCCTTACCTCACACATGCGGCCATAGAGGAGGGTGATGCACATCCTGTTCCCCTCTCGGCAATAGTCTCGCATACACGGCCTCCGCTACATGCCAGGGATATAAACACGGTCGACACCACGGTCAAAGCATGGCACAGGCTTGGGCAGCTGGCTCATAAAACCCCGCTGTACGCACCGGCCATGCCATTACACCATCATCAGGCACTGTCCGTCACCGGGGAGAAGGTCGGAATGACATTGCTGAGTAGTGCTGGTATTGACAAGCTGGGGGATGTATTTCAAGGGGGCACATTCATAGGCCTAGACCAGCTGAGTTACATCCAGAATCAAACTCCCATGTTTCGCTTTACATATTATAGACTGACCAGAGCATTGAGGGAACACTACCCGACGTTTCCGTCAGAGCCTGAATGCCTTGCACCGCTACAATTACTGATTACCACTAATGACCTATCCCATTTGGTATCTAGGCTATATTCTGCTGCACAATCGGAATTGGCGGGACACGCTCTGAAGGCCAAGGGGCGGTGGGATGCACTCTTAGACACACCATTGACGGATGAAGAGTGGACCAGCACTTGCGCCCTGACACAGATACCGACGCCTAACGGTAATTTGAGAATTATTCACTTTAAATTTACTCACCAAATTTACTACACGCCGACAAAACTGCTTAGGTTCGGGTTACAAGAGGAAGACAGGTGTAAAAGGTGTAACAGGGAGGGAGCAGACTTTGCACATCTGGCCTGGAACTGCGCCAAGGTAGCGAGGTACTGGGGGGAGGTCACTGCCACGTTAACTGTCATATTGGAGGAAGAGGTGCAGTGCACACCCACGGTCTGCTTACTGGGCATAGTGCCACAAATCAGAGCATTGAAGCGCAGGTTCTGTGCAATAGCCTTATTGTTAGCGAAAAGGCAGGTGGCACAATGCTGGCACAGTCGAAAGGTGCCGACGAAGAAAACATGGCTGCATGACATGTCCACCTGCCGTGACAAATTGCAAACTTATGAGGAGCAGTTGCCAGCAAAGTCCAGGCCGAAGGATATTTGGTGTTATTTGTCGGAATACCTCGCCTCAATGCAGGACAATGAGGAAGACTAGCACCTCTTTTGAATCAGTTAGGAATGTGGGATGTTTGGCACACGAGGACAGGCCCAGTGGCAGCAGACAATTGGTGGGAACTGGAACTATCATCACAGTTAAAGTTTAGAATGTGAGGGGTGGTACTGTACGGTCTTAGTTGGGGTATGTTGTTTTCTGTTTCTTAATTATAAAATGAGAAAATGTGAGGCTCACATCTTTTTGTCAGCTAGAAGCCATACGGGTGGTACACGGGGTGGCTCCACCTCACAGTCATGAGATGTTCATGTAAAACGCACTTATGCTCCGATGGATGATCGTACAAACGTAGCGAGCCGGCCCCCGGGTCGTAGGCTCATGCTGTGTAAACTGCTTTGTGTTAATAAAGGTCTTACGCAAAAAAAAAAAAAAAATGTGGCGGAATTGCTGGATTCGCATTTGCGTCGCCTTCCCTCCAAACTGGGGGAACCTCTCTCATGGGATACTGTCGCGCCTTTTTCCTACCTGGCATGTCATACTCAGACAGTAATCTGGAATGGCTTCCCTTACTCCAATAAGACAACAACATCTCAATTGCTGGTTCAACATCGGCACCCACAATCATGCCTTCTCCGAACTTGAATTGCACACGGAATAATTCTTGCATATTGCACTCCGGATCGTTTCCCTTCAAATCTTCGCAGAGGAAGATACACATTTGTTCGAAGACATATCTCTGTGTGGATGCTTCCCACTGACTGAAGACTTCCATAACGGACTGAACGTCATACTTTACAGTGTCGGTAACCCAGTTACGCGCTAACTCATTCAGTACTTCTCTCTCTTGATAGTCAGGCAGTCGACTCCGCAACTGTCTACGTTCTGTTTTAGGGGTCGTATTAGGTGACCCAAGGAAAGGTGAGGAAAGACCTGTGACAGTATTTGCCACTCTCTGTCGAACAGAAGGAGAAGCTGACGGAAAGGCGGATGCGTCAGAAAAGACAGGCTGATGTAAAGCAGAAGTCGAGGCAGTAGCAGAAAGAGTATTAGGATAAGCAATTGGAGCAGAAGGTGAAGTCATAGAAAAGGTAGATGGAGTATGTAGCAAAGGCGGCAGCCCTGGAGAGGGCTGCGCCGGAGAAGTAGAAACCAGCTGAAGAGGAGCTGGTGCTTGTGGAGGAACTGGCGTTCGCGCAGCGGGGCGTGGTATAACAAAGCGTTGCGGGGGTGCAGTAGCATTTTGTGCATAGGGGGGTGGTGAACTCAATAAGTGGGACATTAGAGGATCGCTATCAAGTTTCTCCGTTGATCCTTGTCCTTTACGTGGCAACGCTGGGTAGCATTTGTCTACTGCTAACTTCCTGCTTCTAAGCGTTTGTTCACTCTCTTGCTCTTCCTCATTATCCCTAAATGCAACGTCAGCTTGTATCATTGACAAACCTCGTTTATTCTTCTTTGCTAATTTCATTTCTTTCTGTTTGGCTTCTTTGCGCCATAGGCGAAAGGAGTCAAACATCGCCGGCCGGGCTTTCTTCTTGAAAAGTTTGACCTCTAGATTATCTAGGATTTTCGTGTCAAACCTACCATATTGGGGCCATTTTAAAACACCCTCTTTTCTGGTGTATTTTATCCACACTTCATTATATGTGATAGGGCCTACGCCGTGCTTCACATAGAGCTCATATGTTGGAGTTCAAATCTGAGGAACCGGACACGAGTCCTCCAATCGGGAGTCCCTACTACAACCAAGACGAAACAAGTTTCCAAGTCTGCTAAGACCAGGCATCTTCGCTCTCTAGTCTAGCTTCAAACTTCAAAGGATTATCGAGTATGATATTCTCGTGAATACACGAGTCCCTCGGTTTTGGCGCTTGCAAGTTCCAAATCAAAGCGTATCTCAAAGGATACCAAAACTAAGAATCAAACTAAGGACTGGGAGACGTTCCACTTATACTTAACTGAAGTATCGATGATCGATGACGTCACTAGAAGACTCGTCTATCATTTCGCTCTACCAAGCATCAAGGGGTCCAAGACAGGGCGATAGTCAGGGCAGCAGTCCTTCGTAGCCGTCAGGACGCGGGGAACCTCGCAGCAAAGACCTTCGGAACCACGTCGACATACAGGGGTCGCTGAAGTGGCTGGCCGTCCTCTGGAATTTTCACACGAAGCTCCTCACGAACATCTGGCTTGGACCGACACCGCTTGATACCGCCCCACATTGGGCGCCAACTGAGGTACCGGGTTTTTAGGGACCCGGCGGTGCCAGGGGAACACCCAGAGACCTCTTGAGTTCTTCCTGTTTTGGACCACAGAAACACAGAGTCTTCTAGGTGATGTCAAGGATCGAGTTTTATTGGCTGCAACCAAGTAACAAGCGTCCTAGAAGTACAACAGCACGGTGTGTATATTCTCAGGAGACTGTTCGTTTTTACAGAGCCAGCCTTTTCTTTTTATACACAATATTACACTTCAGGCAAGAATTCTTTGTTTTACAATTCGACCATAAACATATTTCCACAATAAAGAAAAAGCAGAGTCATGATGACAAGCCCATATTTTCGTTTGTCCAGTTCGTGATGAATTACTCAGCAAGGCCCAGAACTTCCATCAGATATCGATGAAACCCCAATAAAATCGGGCACCTCCTCCTTGTAAAACTAGCCATAAAGAAAAAACAGGGACAGGTGTGTGTATGATAAAGCGTGGTTTGAATGCGGTGAATGGTTTATGACATGTTGTGCCTTGATGCTAATCTCGCTCGGCCATTGGGTTGGGGACTGATAGAGCGCGCAGGTCACCCGGCCCTATGGATTGCCAGATTATCACGCACTTGGGCCCATGTATGAATTCAATAAAACCCAATTTACAAGTCGGGTGATTTTACACGCTACTATCAGTACTTTGTGTGTGTCTCCTGTGACACTTCTGTCATAGTACCTGACTTACCACAGGTACTTACTCCTCCTGATGGATCAGGAGCATGAGGGTAGGTGATAACACTTAAAATACACCACTTTATTTATTCAATCAACATTGGATGTACCTTTTAGAATGACCACAGACACCTGAGGCGTTTTAAGGGTTTTATATAGTAATTTTAAAGTGACAAAATTATGAGACAGATGCTGATAAAAACATCAATAAGCAGTATCAAAAAGATAAAATAGCTATGCAAGAGGGATAACACCATTTAGGGTAAACTGAGTTTTCTAAGGGTATGGGTAACAGGGAACATGCTATTCAGTTTAGACTTAAACTAGGGACGGCAGGTACATAGCACATCAGTCAGTGAATTACTATAGCCTATATGTAACTCAGCCCTAATCCTATTCTATCTAGCTAAAGTCTTATTGCAACTTCTAAAGTTCATCACACATTAATAATTCAAAAGAAACAGTTCAAATATATCCTAAAAGGAAGGGAAACATTGGAACATACTAATATACAGTTTGCAAATGCATCAAATGAGGGAACAGAGCAAAAATCATGTGCATCGAGGCTTTATTAAGAGCAGAAAGAAAGGGATAGAATGACGGACACCCACAGGTAATATTTACCTAAGACGAGAATGAAGACCAACCCTGGCCACGGGTCAGTTTCGGGAAGGGACGAGGACAAGGACCCTCAAGGAATTTGGGATGACAGTAGATGAGCAGGTAGCAGCTCACGGAAAACAGGACAGGATACCCCTCAGGTTTTGGGTCAGGACTGGGCTCGCCAAAGGGCACGACCAACCCCTACAGCTTCGGATGCAACGCCTGCGTTACCCCCTCACTGCACGGAATCCGCCAATAACCCCAATTGGGTTCTCGAATCCCCCCAGCCAAAGTGCTTTGCCAGCACTTAAGACTATTTCCACCCCTTGGAGTTTGTGGAAAATTCGGACAGAGCGCTCCGCAGCTCTCTGTACCAATCACCTATAGAGTCGTGGGGTCGGTGACAGGTCAGCTATTCAGACAAGTCGGACAATTTCTCCCTAACTAACTAGGCTAGTTATACCCTTCTGGGGTTCCCAGACCACCCACAAATGTTGCAAATGACAGGGTCCCAACTTATGATTGGTCAGGAGAAGTGATTAGGTCACCTTTACCTCCTAAATTCTTCGTTCACATAATGAATATTTAATTTTAATACCCGCCCCCCTGCGTTTATGTTCCCAGGCATAGGAATATGGAAAAACAATGGGTGTATACAGCAGTTTGATACAATGTATCGAAATCAAGGTAACTGTCAGCATCTTCGACAAGAACCTAGGTAGGTTCCCAGGCGCATCTTGCTTCAGGAGCCAGCTGGCTGAGATTTGCTTCTGCGCAGTGTGAGTTTTCCCTCATCACGTGACAGGGTCGGAACGGGTTTCAAGATGGAATCGGACTCCCATACCCAGGCCCATGTATGCGCGGTACATAAAAAGTAAGCGAAAACATATTAATAACACAGCAAAACAGAACACACTGTACACCATGATCATCTACACTGCACCCCTTACTTCATAATAACTATAGCGATTAAAGATTAAGCGAAAAATAGATAGAAATGCGAAGCAGCATGAGCAAGCGAGGATCATGGTTAAAATAAGCGGGCAGGTCAGCTACAATGCGCGTGAGCAGACTTCTCCCTCCAAATCTGCGAGTGCGTCACATCACATGGGTATGACCGACGCATGCGCAGACTAAATTTCTGCGAAGCGGCCATTTTATAGTATGCAAGCGGTGTTACTGTTAGTAAACACGTAGGCAAGCATCTCTGGGACACCCGCGTGTACTGGAAAATGGAATATTAATGACGGACAGGGTTGTTTAGTACTATTATAAGTTTAATTGAGGTTCATGTGCGGAGCAGGTTGCCTTAGGCGCAAACTTCCACTCCATCAATCCCCTCTTTGATGATATTTACTATCATCACTACTAATGGAAACAGATGCCAACTTCAATTTTCTTACATCTCACTCATCTCTATTTCCACAAATTTATTATTATGCAGTTTGTCTGTAGTTTTATTTGCGTGAGATTCTCTAGCCTTTTCATAGATCTGGCTCCTTAATTCTTCTAATTCGAGCTCATCCACATTCCGTTTCACTCCCCTTCTATTTACAGTGTACTTCTTTCTGCATTTTTGGCATTTGCAGCAAGTTATTATAATAAACACAATCAGACTTATTCCAGCCATTGGTATCAGTATTTTACCTACTAGACTACGGCCTATGTTAGTGAACCAACTACCTACAGAAGAGAGACCATCAGTCAGTCTTTTCCAGGCACTGTCAACCTCTAATGGTTTAAGCTCTCTTTCCAAATTAGTTATATTTTGCACATATTTCTTAATTTCTACGCTTTTATCTGGAATGTAAGTGCAACAATGTTGCGCCTTCAGCATTCTACAGACCCCGCCCTCTTTTGCCAATAAGGTATCAAGAGCAAGGCGATTTTGCAAAACCATTGATCTGATCGCAACCATTTCAGTATTGACCAACAGGAATCCAGCAGCAGTGTCAGTTGATAACCGATCCACTACCGTAGACAATTTGCAGATACGGTGAGTATTCAGAACTACCCCCATTCCAGGTATCAGTGCACTAAAAATATCACCTATAATTTCTCCTACACTCTCACGCTTACTATACACTAAGCCATTAGTGACTTCATTGCTTCCAGCAGCGTTATTCACATGGTATATTTTCGGGAAGACAATGCCAAAATAGCAGCTTCCATACCAGTGATCCGGCAATTTGAAATAAGCCTTGTTTCCACATATGTAATAAATTCTGGGAAACACAGGTTCTGACCCATTTTTGAAACCCCAACCTCCAATAACCTTGTAATTATGGTCGCATTCGCTGGAACCAATGAATACATTGTTATAAAAACTAGTCTTTTCTCTATGAAGACAAAGTTTCCCTTCTCGTTCAAAATCCAACAACAACGCAGGACTTGCATCGCCATTTGAGGTGCCTTCCATGTTTTCAGCCCATTTAGGAGTTTGCTGTTTCTTATCATTAGCCTTTCTTTGGAAACTCTCCCTTCTCTTTTCTGCCATTTTCAAGAACATCTTTTCTTGCTCATGTAATGAGCAAGTCAAATTATCTCTTCGAGCTTCATTTAAGTCTATGTCACCTATAGTTAGGAAGTACTCTCGCATGTATCTAGTTACCTCGCTTCTGACATGTACAATATTCAGGTGCCCCGAACAGGTAGTTCAGAAAAAATCACGTCAGTGTTTGAATAGTAGTACTATAATGTGCTCCTATAAAATAAGCTTGCTAATATACTACAGGAAATCCCATGGGTCAGGGGTAAATGGTGATATGTCACGCCTTCAGCCACAGAAGTAGGTAGCTTCATGCAGACATAACAATCTTCTATTTCCATAGCTTCTACATAATGCACTAAAAGATTTGCAAAGACATTCAAATGTGATCGGTTTCTCATGTGGTGAAAGTGTAGTCCATCCTCATCTGGTGCTTCTAAGTCAGGTCTTGTTTGTCTCAAACTAACTGAATTGTCACGTCTTTCTACACTTCGTGGTGTTTCTTCAGTATGTACAACTTCTGGATCTGGGTTCATTGGTTTAGTAGGGTACAGGTTAGGACCTTTACTTATCATAAAAGGTATAAAAACTGTTAGTCCTATCCATATTACTATAGCTATTGCTACACTGCATAAGCATATTTTACAGCAAGTTTTGCAACAATTCCCTCTTGGTCTTCCATTTACACTTGAATTAGACATTTTGTTTCCGGGACCTTTTTAACCCCTCTTTGTTTCTTTTACAAGAGGCTCACACAGCTTCCACCTTTCAGGGTGGGTCTTCTACCTCAGAGCTCTGAACCTCAACTGAATCCTGATCAATGCGGTCACTTTCTTCAGGGTCGTCAATTTCTTCCAACACCAAATAGGTCCATTCGGGACTTCGATAGTTCTTGTTTTCTTTCTTAAATCTGATGCTGCGTCTATTTTGCTGAGCCTCGTCTCTTTGTCTTTCACTTGCAGCTCTTTTTCTGTCTTCTAATTTTTCCTCTACAGTTTTCAATCTTAGTTTCAGTCTCTTTATATATCTTGGTCTCTCCTGCTTTCTAAGCCTCTTAGTGGTCGAGGATACTTGGCCGTCCTCGTGAATCCCCTTGTTTTCACTTTGGTGTGGCACTATTGTACTGGCACCGTCTTTTCCCTCTCCTGTCTGACTAGGTCCAGGTCTTTCGTCAGTTTCTGCTGCCTGGTTTCTAAGCTGGCCTTGTTCAGGTATGGTCTGTATTTGATCTTGATTTTCAACCAGCTTGGACTCTGGTTCCTGAACACGTTCGTCTGTTTCTATCTGTTCCTGTTCATGCACTTCGACCCCTTAATTCTCTTCCGCATGAACTTCAACTTTAACCACTATATGTCCCTTTCCAGTTTCTGGAGTCTCTGGAGGAGTGTCAATGACTTGGTCTGTCCCTACTTGGCCTATTTCCTGATCAGGTCTGATGTGATTCTCGTTAACCTGACCTTCTCCTTCTAGTCCTGTCTCACCCTCACTATCCCACTCTCTATCTAGGTAGGAATATTTTCTGGTTCTTATTGGATCAAGAATCAGATCATCTGCTGGAAACCACTCGTCCGAACAGGTTTGGCTGGAGGCAGTGGAGTCAGCTCGCCCAGGTCACTAAGGAGTCAGCAAAGGTGGACGTGTCCTTTCAGATCGAATCCGGCCTTGGTCAATTTACTATGTAAGGGAAATCACAAAATGGATGCCGCTCACAAAATGGAACCCGAGGGTTCAAGACAGATACTGCTCTTCCTCATTATCCCTAAATGCAACGTCAGCTTGTATCATTGACAAACCTCGTTTATTCTTCTTTGCTAATTTCATTTCTTTCTGTTTGGCTTCTTTGCGCCATAGGCGAAAGGAGTCAAACATCGCCGGCCGGGCTTTCTTCTTGAAAAGTTTGACCTCTAGATTATCTAGGATTTTCGTGTCAAACCTACCATATTGGGGCCATTTTAAAACACCCTCTTTTCTGGTGTATTTTATCCACACTTCATTATACGTGATAGGGCCTACGCCGTGCTTCACATAGAGCTCATATGTTGGAGTTCCAATCTGAGGAACCGGACACGAGTCCTCCAATCGGGAGTCCCTACTACAACCAAGACGAAACAAGTTTCCAAGTCTGCTAAGACCAGGAATCTTCGCTCTCTAGTCTAGCTTCAAACTTCAAAGGATTATCGAGTATGATTTTCTCGTGAATACACGAGTCCCTCTGCTTTGGCGCTTGCAAGTTCCAAATCAAAGCGTATCTCAAAGGATACCAAAACTAAGAATCAAACTAAGGACTGGGAGATGTTCCACTTATACTTAACTGAAGTATCGATGATCGATGACGTCACTAGATGACTCGTCTATCATTTCGCTCTACCAAGCATCAAGGGGTCCAAGACAGGGCGATAGTCAGGGCTGCAGTCCTTCGTAGCCGTCAGGACGCGGGGAACCTCGCAGCAAAGACCTTCGGAACCACGTCGACATACAGGGGTCGCTGAAGTGGCTGGCCGTCCTCTGGAATTTTCACACGAAGCTCCTCACGAACATCTGGCTTGGACCGACACCGCTTGATACCGCCCCACATTGGGCGCCAACTGAGGTACCGGGTTTTTAGGGACCCGGCGGTGCCAGGGGAAACACCCAGAGACCTCTTGAGTTCTTCCTGTTTTGGACCACAGAAACACAGAGTCTTCTAGGTGATGTCAAGGATCGAGTTTTATTGGCTGCAACCAAGTAACAAGCGTCCTAGAAGTACAACAGCACGGTGTGTATATTCTCAGGAGACTGTTCGTTTTTACAGAGCCAGCCTTTTCTTTTTATACACAATATTACACTTCAGGCAAGAATTCTTTGTTTTACAATTCGACCATAAACATATTTCCACAATAATAAAGAAAAAGCAGAGTCATGATGACAAGCCCATATTTTCGTTTGTCCAGTTCGTGATGAATTACTCAGCAAGGCCCAGAACTTCCATCAGATATCGATGAAACCCCAATAAAATCGGGCACCTCCTCCTTGTAAAACTAGCCATAAAGAAAAAACAGGGACAGGTGTGTGTATGATAAAGCGTGGTTTGAATGCGGTGAATGGTTTATGACATGTTGTGCCTTGATGCTAATCTCGCTCGGCCATTGGGTTGGGGACTGATAGAGCGCGCAGGTCACCCGGCCCTATGGATTGCCAGATTATCACGCACTTGGGCCCATGTATGAATTCAATAAAACCCAATTTACAAGTCGGGTGATTTTACACGCTACTATCAGTACTTTGTGTGTGTCTCCTGTGACACTTCTGTCATAGTACCTGACTTACCACAGGTACTTACTCCTCCTGATGGATCAGGAGCATGAGGGTAGGTGATAACACTTAAAATACACCACTTTATTTATTCAATCAACATTGGATGTACCTTTTAGAATGACCACAGACACCTGAGGCGTTTTAAGGGTTTTATATAGTAATTTTAAAGTGACAAAATTATGAGACAGATGCTGATAAAAACATCAATAAGCAGTATCAAAAAGATAAAATAGCTATGCAAGAGGGATAACACCATTTAGGGTAAACTGAGTTTTCTAAGGGTATGGGTAACAGGGAACATGCTATTCAGTTTAGACTTAAACTAGGGACGGCAGGTACATAGCACATCAGTCAGTGAATTACTATAGCCTATATGTAACTCAGCCCTAATCCTATTCTATCTAGCTAAAGTCTTATTGCAACTTCTAAAGTTCATCACACATTAATAATTCAAAAGAAACAGTTCAAATATATCCTAAAGGGAAGGGAAACATTGGAACATACTAATATACAGTTTGCAAATGCATCAAATGAGGGAACAGAGCAAAAATCATGTGCATCGAGGCTTTATTAAGAGCAGAAAGAAAGGGATAGAATGACGGACACCCACAGGTAATATTTACCTAAGACGAGAATGAAGACCAACCCTGGCCACGGGTCAGTTTCGGGAAGGGACGAGGACAAGGACCCTCAAGGAATTTGGGATGACAGTAGATGAGCAGGTAGCAGCTCACGGAAAACAGGACAGGATACCCCTCAGGTTTTGGGTCAGGACTGGGCTCGCCAAAGGGCACGACCAACCCCTACAGCTTCGGATGCAACGCCTGCGTTACCCCCTCACTGCACGGAATCCGCCAATAACCCCAATTGGGTTCTCGAATCCCCCCAGCCAAAGTGCTTTGCCAGCACTTAAGACTATTTCCACCCCTTGGAGTTTGTGGAAAATTCGGACAGAGCGCTCCCCAGCTCTCTGTACCAATCACCTATAGAGTCGTGGGGTCGGTGACAGGTCAGCTATTCAGACAAGTCGGACAATTTCTCCCTAACTAACTAGGCTAGTTATACCCTTCTGGGGTTCCCAGACCACCCACAAATGTTGCAAATGACAGGGTCCCAACTTATGATTGGTCAGGAGAAGTGATTAGGTCACCTTTACCTCCTAAATTCTTCGTTCACATAATGAATATTTAATTTTAATACCCGCCCCCCTGCGTTTATGTTCCCAGGCATAGGAATATGGAAAAACAATGGGTGTATACAGCAGTTTGATACAATGTATCGAAATCAAGGTAACTGTCAGCATCTTCGACAAGAACCTAGGTAGGTTCCCAGTCGCATCTTGCTTCAGGAGCCAGCTGGCTGAGATTTGCTTCTGCGCAGTGTCAGTTTTCCCTCATCACGTGACAGGGTCGGAACGGGTTTCAAGATGGAATCGGACTCCCATACCCAGGCCCATGTATGCGCGGTACATAAAAAGTAAGCGAAAACATATTAATAACACAGCAAAACAGAACACACTGTACACCATGATCATCTACACTGCACCCCTTACTTCATAATAACTATAGCGATTAAAGATTAAGCGAAAAATAGATAGAAATGCGAAGCAGCATGAGCAAGCGAGGATCATGGTTAAAATAAGCGGGCAGGTCAGCTACAATGCGCATGAGCAGACTTCTCCCTCCAAATCTGCGAGTGCGTCACATCACATGGGTATGACCGACGCATGCGCAGACTAAATTTCTGCGAAGCGGCCATTTTATAGTATGCAAGCGGTGTTACTGTTAGTAAACACGTAGGCAAGCATCTCTGGGACACCCGCGTGTACTGGAAAATGGAATATTAATGACGGACAGGGTTGTTTAGTACTATTATAAGTTTAATCGAGGTTCATGTGCGGAGCAGGTTGCCTTAGGCGCAAACTTCCACTCCATCAATCCCCTCTTTGATGATATTTACTATCATCACTACTAATGGAAACAGATGCCAACTTCAATTTTCTTACATCTCACTCATCTCTATTTCCACAAATTTATTATTATGCCGTTTGTCTGTAGTTTTATTTGCGTGAGATTCTCTAGCCTTTTTATAGATCTGGCTCCTTAATTCTTCTAATTCGAGCTCATCCACATTCCGTTTCACTCCCCTTCTATTTACAGTGTACTTCTTTCTGCATTTTTGGCATTTGCAGCAAGTTATTATAATAAACACAATCAGACTTATTCCAGCCATTGGTATCAGTATTTTACCTACTAGACTACGGCCTATGTTAGTGAACCAACTACCTACAGAAGAGAGACCATCAGTCAGTCTTTTCCAGGCACTGTCAACCTCTAATGGTTTAAGCTCTCTTTCCAAATTAGTTATATTTTGCACATATTTCTTAATTTCTACGCTTTTATCTGGAATGTAAGTGCAACAATGTTGCGCCTTCAGCATTCTACAGACCCCGCCCTCTTTTGCCAATAAGGTATCAAGAGCAAGGCGATTTTGCAAAACCATTGATCTGATCGCAACCATTTCAGTATTGACCAACAGGAATCCAGCAGCAGTGTCAGTTGATAACCGATCCACTACCGTAGACAATTTGCAGATACGGTGAGTATTCAGAACTACCCCCATTCCAGGTATCAGTGCACTAAAAATATCACCTATAATTTCTCCTACACTCTCACGCTTACTATGCACTAAGCCATTAGTGACTTCATTGCTTCCAGCAGCGTTATTCACATGGTATATTTTCGGGAAGACAATGCCAAAATAGCAGCTTCCATACCAGTGATCCGGCAATTTGAAATAAGCCTTGTTTCCACATATGTAATAAATTCTGGGAAACACAGTTTCTGACCCATTTTTGAAACCCCAACCTCCAATAACCTTGTAATTATGGTCGCATTCGCTGGAACCAATGAATACATTGTTATAATAACTAGTATTTTCTCTATGAAGACAAAGTTTCCCTTCTCGTTCAAAATCCAACAACAACGCAGGACTTGCATCGCCATTTGAGGTGCCTTCCATGTTTTCAGCCCATTTAGGAGTTTGCTGTTTCTTATCATTAGCCTTTCTTTGGAAACTCTCCCTTCTCTTTTCTGCCATTTTCAAGAACATCTTTTCTTGCTCATGTAATGAGCAAGTCAAATTATCTCTTCGAGCTTCATTTAAGTCTATGTCACCTATAGTTAGGAAGTACTCTCGCATGTATCTAGTTACCTCGCTTCTGACATGTACAATATTCAGGTGCCCCGAACAGGTAGTTCAGAAAAAATCACGTCAGTGTTTGAATAGTAGTACTATAATGTGCTCCTATAAAATAAGCTTGCTAATATACTACAGGAAATCCCATGGGTCAGGGGTAAATGGTGATATGTCACGCCTTCAGCCATAGAAGTAGGTAGCTTCATGCAGACATAACAATCTTCTATTTCCATAGCTTCTACATAATGCACTAAAAGATTTGCAAAGACATTCAAATGTGATCGGTTTCTCATGTGGTGAAAGTGTAGTCCATCCTCATCTGGTGCTTCTAAGTCAGGTCTTGTTTGTCTCAAACTAACTGAATTGTCACGTCTTTCTACACTTCGTGGTGTTTCTTCAGTATGTACAACTTCTGGATCTGGGTTCATTGGTTTAGTAGGGTACAGGTTAGAATCTTTACTTATCATAAAAGGTATAAAAACTGTTAGTCCTATCCATATTACTATAGCTATTGCTACACTGCATAAGCATATTTTACAGCAAGTTTTGCAACAATTCCCTCTTGGTCTTCCATTTACACTTGAATCAGACATTTTGTTTCCGGGACCTTTTTAACCCCTCTTTGTTTCTTTTTCAAGAGGCTCACACAGCTTTCACCTTTCAGGGTGGGTCTTCTACCTCAGAGCTCTGAACCTCAACTGAATCGTGATCAATGCGGTCACTTTCTTCAGGGTCGTCAATTTCTTCCAACACCAAATAGGTCCATTCGGGACTTCGATAGTTCTTGTTTTCTTTCTTAAATCTGATGCTGCGTCTATTTTGCTGAGCCTCGTCTCTTTGTCTTTCACTTGCAGCTCTTTTTCTGTCTTCTAATTTTTCCTCTACAGTTTTCAATCTTAGTTTCAGTCTCTTTATATATCTTGGTCTCTCCTGCTTTCTAAGCCTCTTAGTGGTCGAGGATACTTGGCCGTCCTCGTGAATCCCCTTGTTTTCACTTTGGTGTGGCACTATTGTACTGGCACCGTCTTTTCCCTCTCCTGTCTGACTAGGTCCAGGTCTTTCGTCAGTTTCTGCTGCCTGGTTTCTAAGCTGGCCTTGTTCAGGTATGGTCTGTATTTGATCTTGATTTTCAACCAGCTTGGACTCTTGTTCCTGAACACGTTCGTCTGTTTCTATCTGTTCCTGTTTATGCACTTCGACCCCTTAATTCTCTTCCGCATGAACTTCAACTTTAACCACTATCTGTCCCTTTCCGGTTTCTGGAGTCTCTGGAGGAGTGTCAATGACTTGGTCTGTCCCTACTTGGCCTATTTCCTGATCAGGTCTGATGTGATTCTCGTTAACCTGACCTTCTCCTTCTAGTCCTGTCTCACCCTCACTATCCCACTCTCTATCTAGGTAGGAATATATTCTGGTTCTTATTGGATCAAGAATCAGATCATCTGCTGGAAACCACTCGTCCGAACAGGTTTGGCTGGAGGCAGTGGAGTCAGCTCGCCCAGGTCACTAAGGAGTCAGCAAAGGTGGACGTGTCCTTTCAGATCGAATCCGGCCTTGGTCAATTTACTATGTAAGGGCAATCACAAAATGGATGCCGCTCACAAAATGGAACCCGAGGGTTCAAGACAGATACTACGATTTAAACGTGATTTCGTCACTCAATCATGACGCAAATGCACAGGGATAATGTCCTTATCATTACCGGTCTGCCGATACCAAATTCGTCATGGTACGATGATATTTTCTGACACGAGTGTAGAGCTTGGTACCATACAATAGCAGGGTCCAGAATTTTCAGTACCACAATAGATTGCGTGCAGAAGGTGATAGCCGGGCTCGTGTTGTCTAGGATCCAGAACCGGATTGAGGAGGAAGACGTTCTGTCCCCTCTCCAGGCTGGGTTCCGCACACACCCGAGCACCATAGATCAGGCTTTTAGATTTGTTTTGATTTACTGGCGGTGGGTTGTTCTTGGAGGTGGCACTCTATATTTGGCATTTGTCGATCTTAAGTCGGCCTTTGACTTAGTACCGCGCCTAAAGATGTGGAGTATCTTCCGCGAACAAGGTATGCCTTCTCCACGATGCCAACTTTGCTCAGGTCCGGTTGGGAGAACAAGGCAAAGTTACAGATAGGTCCTCAGAGGGGTAAGGCAAGGGTGTGTCCTGGCCCGACACTGTTTTCGCTGTACATTAACAGGGTTATCGACTATTTTAAGGATGATCCAACGGATGCCCCGAAGTTGAATGGAATACCGGTACCCCTGCTAATGTTTGCAGATGACACTCTTTTAATTTCCAAAACGCAACAAGGACTACAGAAGGCCATTGGGCGTTTTGAAGTGTTCTGCAAAGATCACTGCATTACCATCAATGTGTTAAAGACCAAATTTATGGTAATGCACAAACAAAAGCTTGTGAAAGGGAGGGCCATCATGAACGGTGAATTACTTGAACAGACCCAATCCTTTACCTATCTTGGCATTACACTGGGTTCAAGGCTAGAATAGAAACCCCACATTACTCAGTTGGTTACCAGACATGCCCAGTTAGCAGGAGCACTAACAAGGGAACTGCGCCTCTCGGCTACAAAACACATTGCCCCAACAATTAAAACCTATAACAACAAAATAAGCGCTTCTATACTGTATGGGGCTGAATTATGGGGGCTCAGCAACATCACACAATTGTTAAACCCCCAAAACAAGTTTGTGATGGGTTTAGTTGGTCTCCCCCTATCTACACCACTCCTCCCTCTCTATTATGATCTGGGCTGTCAACGACTTGAGGGTGCGGGGTGGTTTAGACCGGTGGCTTATTGGAGGAGGATCTGGGTAACATGGGAACTCTCCCAGTATGCCCAGGCCCTCCTTGTAGTCCAAGATATGGACACAGCCAATAGAATTCCATGGCTAAGAGAGGTCAAGGCTGTCTACATCGCTATGGGCCTGGGCCCATTGTGGGAGAATCCTACTGTCAATCCCTTCTCACCTCGAAAGGTTTTTAAGGAGCTTTACTGGTCAGCAGCAGTACCGCTGGTTGTCTACCTCCAAGGGGTGAGTCCACACAAACTGTGGGGCGTCTGTGTGAGCAGGTACTTCAATGCGAGACCACTTGGCACAGAGTAAAAAATCAATAGAGTGCATTCCTGTCAGGGTGTCACTGCAATCCCCGCCACGGATCTTTATCCCCAGCCTCCAAGGCGGCTATTCCCCAGACGCAGCAAACCGGAAGTTAACCGCCACTGGGACCCAACAGAATGCCAGCAGAAGACCTTCCAGACTGCCCCTCATTCCTCTGTAGGATTACCAGTCCTGGGCGCAGCTGGGGCTGTGATCCGCTCCCTGGGATCACTGGTCGAGTCACACACCCAAATCTCCATGCGTAGCCTCAGCCTTCTCACTCCCCTCTCATCAAGTTCTCCAAGGTGTAGGTCGCCGATGCTGGGAAAGGAAACCCGGTGATTATTCCATGTGCAGGGAGGGGGGTGCACAGCTCTGTTATTTCTCAGTCCATCCGGGCAGCACTCTGCCGGGACACGTGGTGTGCAGGAATGCTTCAGGCCTCTCCAAATGGTGGCGGAGCCTCCACCAAAATTCTCTCAGGGCCCGACCCCACTGCAAATCTATAAGCAGTAAGTGTGTAGTACTCACTGCCGAGCAAACGTTCCCCCAGGCCAACACCCCTTACCGCTGTTCTTCACTGCCACGCGGTGCATCCAGAGTCACTGCCGGTGGCCTCTGGGGGAAGGAGATGGGCCGCCCCGTGTAGGCCAAGCAGGGACAGGCCCACCCCAGGAACTCCACAACCACGGGGATGCAGAGCGGCAATTTTGGCCTCTCTGAGAGGCCGCCTCTGCAGCTGTCCGTCTGGTGCGCTGTCCGTAATTCCTTCCCTGCAGGAGTCGGCCCCCAAGGCCCCGCCTCAGGTACGTGCTGCACCACTCCCTCCGGCAAGGTTGAGTGCTCACGTCTCGGCTGCCTACCGGCCCTCCGCCTACCACGATCCCACCAGGTCGGGCGGGGCACACAGCGATGTCCGACACAAGGGGGGCAGGCCTCTCCACTCACCCCTGTCACTGCACCCACCTCCGGCGTCCCCCAAGGCACAGAACCAGCAGCCGGACCAACACTAGGGGTCCTTCGGGCCGGAAGCAGTCCTCTTGTCTCTGCGGATCCCAACGCGCGTAGCCGCCACAGCTCAGACAGGAGGAAAGTAGCAGGTAAGAAGCCCGCTCTTTCAGCATTTTTACTCCGCCACAGCCACGAAGCCCCACAGCAGGCACAGGGCAGGATTTAAATGTGCAGCTCACAGGATAATTGGAGGATAGATACGTGAAGCGAGGGAGCTCTTGGCTCAAGCGGCAATCTTGGTCTTGAGCTATATCCGCCCCCCGCCCGTGGCCATAGTTACAGTGCACGTCAATTGGGGCTAGAGTCAGAGCTTTAACAACACTTCTGCATAATCTCCAAATTCTTCGTCCTAGAAAAGGTAATCTAGGATCCATGCTTGGAGGTTCAGGTGTATAATGGTTAGGCAGAATGATTGACAGCAAAGGAATAGTTGCTGAACTTGTACTGTGTAATAGAGGAGAACATTTTGACATTGACATTCTCGTGGTTGTCCAAAGAGTCATTGTCAACAAACTGATGATGATTAGAATCTTAAAGAGCTTGCCATTGACCATGCAATCCTCACAACTTGACAACGAAAGGCCTACTGACTAGATCTAACCAAGACTGTTTGGAGGCGGATGTTAAGGGTTTGGAGGTCATCAACGGATGATGCTTGGCTTTGGTCATCGACGGGGGTCATCATTGGCTCAGATGCAGATGAAGCTGTGGAAGGCACAGCTGTCAAAATAGAGACTATAAACCTGGTAATCTTGGCTTTTCCAGGTACTTGCCAACAGAACCAGAGGTCGGCACTTTACAGGCTGGTGCCAAGGGTTTTAAGGAAGTGATCAGAATAGTCTCAGAAGGTAAGGTTCAATTCCAGCTGGACAGAAGGTGATGGAGGGACACTCTAAATAGATCTACTGCAGAAAAACCACCCCTGTCAGTTCTCTGCTAAGTGGCTATATTTATGAAGACAATAAATACATTTTAAGGATCTTCGAAGTCGGTGTTCCTGGATTGACATGAAATGAGATCTTGAAGATGAGTTATCCATCAGTAGTTCTCAGGGCTCAGTCACACGGGAGCAAAAGGGGGAATTACAGAGAAAGGCCAACCACCAGCTTGAAATTAAAATAGCAAGATTTCAGAAGAAAGAGCAGAACAGAAAAAAGACCGGTAGTGTCTCGATGGATCTGAGGCTCTCGCCACCACACGAGCCACAGTTTGGACCATACGATGAGATGAACGGACTTATTTGAGTGAATATACACCCACACACACACACACACACACACACACACACTACTTGGTTAGCGTTGTCTAATGAGGCGTTCCAGACAACAGGTAATATTCAATCCTGAGAGTCTATCAACTGCTGGGGAATTTTTCAATACCGCACAAGTTAAGATTTGGGAAACACATGTGAAATATATGTAATAGGTTCTTTGAGGGTCCAACGCAATACTTCCACATGGTCAGCTTGATCCACTCACCCGCTCCTCCAGCCGGGCTTGGCCCTGCAGCAGCATGGGCATGACAGCTTACTGCAGCAGGTTCACTGATCCGGGGTAAAGCATGCGGCGACCAAAGGAGTGCGCCACCACATAGATGGAAAGATAGATATAGGAATTAAAAATGAAAGGAGCTGGTCCAACCCCTTTAACTTATACCATCAAATCACCCCTGAGGCCACGTTCCAATGTGGTGACTGGCAGGGGTGGGGGACTCAGAACACTAACCTCAGTAGCTGGCACGGAGGTTTCTGAATTTTGTGAAGGATGCCATTTGCTGCCCCTCTAGGACGGGGCTCTGACTTCAACAAGGGTACCCCTCCTCCGACCGTAGGAGCCCCATCATGCTCCTTGCTGCAAAGGATGGTGAGCAATGAGTAGGGTAGGCAAAAGGCGGGAGAGAATAGTTGATAGAGAAAAATAGTGGTAAATTCAAATGGGACAATAGAGGGGAGGTAAGAAGGATGGAGATATATTTGGGAATGGATGATAGAGAAATAAGACAAGGGGAAGAGGAAAAGGAGAAAAAACAAGAAAAAGAAATATAAAATGATAAAACTGGAGATCATTATCAATTACAAGAGAAAGAGACATACATAAAAAGGAGGAATCAAAATAAAGTTGTTCTGAAAGATAACTTGATAGTGTTGAGCAGTTGAATATAACAGAAGTCCCAGCAGCTCCCAGTAAAGCTGTAGAGAGAAAGCGGCCTTTGGGTGTCAGAGGTCGAAAAACAGGGGACGCCTTAGGTCAACAGAAAAACCTATTGGAAAATTGAGATATGTTGGTTTAGGTGCTGTAATAGCAGGGACTCAAGGTAAATTGACAAAGGTGTATGTGACTCTTACTGAAAGGAAAGTTGCAGCAGACACTAGTTAAGGTGCAGCTAGGAGTAGAAAGGGTGCTAAGGACAGGACTGAATGAGTCCTGCAGGTAACAGGACTAGAACTACAGGTGACAACCGGAGCAACCCACAATGCACAACAACGACCACTCCCACAGGTGAAATCCGGCACATCCAATCCCCTGCTGTAGCATGCCCTCTCCTTATTGTGGAGAAGAAGGTACCACTGAAGGTTACACGCGGGATCAGAGGACAGAGGAGCTGGAGGAGACACTGAAGGAGGAACAAAAAGGTGCCATATGCACAAGCTGCAACAGGATGTGCTCCTCATCACCCACCGGAATTCCACCCGCCACTTCTTAAACTCAGAATTATATTTGGCTAACTTCTTTGGCAAGAAAGCAAGATGGAAAGAAATGTCAATGAACAAAGAGCGTAAGGGGCGACGCAAGCACCACCGTCAACTGGAAGGAGTCAAATGGCAAACAGTGTCTTTTTCACATAGAAATGTTTGCGGAGCCGCCAATGAACCTCGCAAGGTTTGAAGACTATAGTGGCAAATGTATATCTATCGGTGTGGCCTTGTATGATAAGAGTGTCACGTTTGTTCCACATGCCCCAGGGTGAAATCCTGCCAATGAACCGACCATCAGTCAAGTGAATACAAATGAATGCCCCATGCTGCCAATGCAGACCTAGAGAATATGTGTGGCATCAATAAATACTGTCGAACAGTCCTAACAAAGCTACTTTGAGTGTAATTGTGCAGAGTGCTTCTTCCATGACCCTACAAGGGTCGCCTCTCAAAGGAGGTTCAATCCAAAGCAGGACATTGTACTGAGTTTCCTTTTAAGTATATTTTACATGCAGAAGGGGCTGGGGCCGCTTGAAGAATGTACCTTATTTTGTGGCCCATTGTCCTTCTTCGTCTCTTCTAATATTCGAATGAACTGAATATACTGAGGGTTTGTCCAGCGACTCAACCCTGCAATGGAAATAAGAAACTGCTTTTCAAAAGGGCTGTGAGACAAGCAAATGCGGCGGTAATGACAGCATTCGAGTGGGTGAAACAACTGACAGCCCCAAGGCCGGTCTGGCCGCACCGGGAGTCAGTAATTTCCTCAGGGGGCCGGTTTTGTTAGCAGGGGCCAGTTTTGTAGCAGTGCCGAAGTTTTAAAATCACTGCAAAGTTCCTCGTGTATCCAGCAGTTTTCAGACAACAATAAGTGTCAAGATGACTCTGGTGAATAATTTACCTTCCGGAGAGAACTCAGAGGTTTGTCTAGTGGCAGCTTTGACTCATCTAAGATAGCGCAGAGGGTTAATATGCCTGCTGCAAAGAACATGCACCATGCATATCAAAGAACAGTATTTTATGTGCATACCTCAGTGGGTTACTGCTCTTGTCACAGAGATTCTTTTCTTACTGTGCTGCTCATAAGATACCATCGTAATCTAGCACAGTGAGCCATGACCTGCCATGAAAGAGCTACATGCAAACTGCATGGTACAGGTTAGAAAGTTATTTTTTCTCAGTCTTCCATTATACTGATGTTGTTAAAAAAGGTTTGTTTGAGTGGAAATATATTCTTATTATTAAAGTCAATCCTAACTACGGTGTTATGTTCTGAATCCCAAGCTTGTGAAATCCAGGCCAAGCACTCTTAAAACATGCCTACCAGTATGGATGACGTGTGAATCGTACAGGTTGTAGTCCCCTTTGTCTTACGTAGCATTTCATTTCCTATCTTCTGATTTACATACCTATGATTGGCCCTGTTGGAGGGTGATAGTGAGGGAACCGTTGAAGAGCCCCGACAACGCACGGTGTGGGGGCTGGTCTGAGACTCTTCCCCAGGGCTGCTCTGGGTCCCCAGTCCAGCCCTGGAGAGCCCTCCTGAGCAGTAAAGGGGGCTCCAAGAGCACCGGCTGTAAATGCAAACCTGTGTGTTGGGGCAGATTTGGGCCACTTTTGCGCCACTTTTCCCATGTTAAAATTGACGCAAAGTGGCCCAAGGGTCTTGTAAATCATCCCCGTAAAGACTTAAAGGGGCAGGGGAATACAATCCACCTTTACCCTGCAGTGTGTAAAGGCTCAGTGGACATACAGATTCCATATGTTCGGAGCAGGAGCTTCGCCTCACTCCTAGAGATGGTCAGAGAGGGATCGGGGGGGGAGGCTGGAATCCGCTCTCAATGCTGAGGTGATCCAGAGGGATGTAGACTATGGAAGTCAATGTCACCCTCGGGGCCGCAGGTCAGTGCAGTGCAGCAGGACCAACAGTGCACACAGCGCAGTACATACATGCAATGTTTGAACAGGCTCGAACCTTTACCCCTGAGACACGCCACTCAGCAAGCAGAACTAGCATTGACCCCGCATATTGAGACAAGGGAACCCATCGGGCCACGCTCAAAGAACCTGAAAAAAGAGAAGACAAACAGCGACCAACGTGCAATCTAAAGCAACACATGAAGGGTTCAAGAGCTTCACGCAAACGGGAAAGGCTGAAACCGACCAGGAAGAAGGTGAGAAGCAGCTGTGTGCACCCCTCAGGTCTGACCTCTCAGATTACCCTGGGATCTCAACGCGGCCAGTGGCATCCAGTGGCGTTCAGTGGTGTCCATTGGCATCCAGTGGCATCCAGTGGCGTCCAGTGGCATCCAGTGGTGTCCAGTGGCGTCCAGTGGCATCCACTGGCATCCAGTGATGTCCAGTGGCATCCAGTGGCGTCCAGTGGCATCCAGTGGTGTCCAGTGGTGTCCAGTGACAGCCAGTGGCATCCAGTGGCGTCCGGTGGCATCCAGTGGCATCCAGTGGCATCCAGTGGTGTCCAGTGGTGTCCAGTGACGTCCAGTGGCATCCAGTGGCGTCCGGTGGCATCCAGTGGCGACCAGTGGCGTCCAGTGGCATCCAGTGATGTCCAGTGACGTCCAGTGGCATCCAGTGGCGTCCAGTGGCATCCAGTGGCATTTCATCCCTGGGAGTCACAGCTCCACCGATGCCCTTGAACCCGGGCCGCCAGCTCTGGTGCCTGTTCTGGCCCCGGCGCATGTGCAGAGCAGGACTGGAGCACAATCTACTTCTGAAATACAATTCTGACCTGAAGTATCCATGGTCAGAATTAACAAACGGTACCTTTAACTATGGAAAAAACAGAGCATGGGGCATCAGTTATCCAACGATTACTGTTGAAATGAAGAATAACATGAGGAATAATGGGAGGAAATTATGCGTCCAAATTCTGAGTTTTGTCCAGAGGCGTAGCTAGAGCTTGTGGCGCCCGGGGCTATCCCTCAGATTTCCGCCCCTTGGGGGGAGGGGGGGGGGGGGGGGGGGTGGTGCTGGGGAAAAAGGACAGGGAGCACTTGAAAGATGTCCGAGAGACACGTAGTATTGCCGCTGATAGTTAGTTACCTCGGTCATGCAAGTTACATGCACATACATGACACGCTCAAAGGCTACACAGTTGAATACACGGGTGACTGGCAGTACAAAAGAGAAGGTAACTCTCTGAGCCACAGGACGAGCAATGTGGTCACTGAAGCACCCATGTAAACTGACGTTTTTCTGCTTTTCCCAGCAGCACCACGCCAATAAACTATCCACATTGGTGCTTGGTTTGTGAAGTTAAACATTTGCTCTTGGTGTGACCTGCAGATCAGAAGATTAAATTCCAACAGGGCAAACTCACCTTCAGGCAAAGTGTGCAATTGCCCAAGGCCCCACCTTGGAAGGTCACACTCCACCTGAAGTGCATCCTGCTTAACACCCGCTCGGTCCACAGACACGCAACTGAACTCTGGGACCTACTCGACACTGCGTCACCGGACATCACCTTCCTTACAGAAACATGGATGAACACATCATCAGCACCCGACATCGCCATAGCCATACCGGACGCTTACAAGATTATCCAAAAAGACCGCACCATTCAAACAGGAGGAGGCATCGCCATCATCCATAGGAACACCATCAAAATTACGACCAGCTCCGACGATAATCTTGCAACCGCCGAACATCTCCACTTTCAGATCCACACCGACCCTAGGACCACACTTAGAGGCACCCTCCTCTACAGGCCTCCAGGAACCCGCACTCAATTCAGCGATGACATCACTGACTTCGTCAGCCCACATGCCCTCGCCTCCGAGAACTACATTCTTTTAGGAGACCTCAACTACCACCTTGAAAACAAACACGACAGCAACACCTCCACCCTTCTGGACAACCTGGCCAATCTCGGACTCAAACAACTTGTTGACACCCCCACCCATGTAGCCGGACACACGCTCGACCCTATCTTCACCTCCAGCAAGCACATTTCCTTCGATCGCGCCACAGCTCTCCATTGGATGGACCACAGCTGTGTTCACTTCAGCTACAAAACCACCCTGACCCACAACCGCCCACAACCTATTCCTCAGAGAAACTGGAACAAAATCACCTCCGACCAACTCCTCACAATACTCCACCAAAACCCTCCCACCCTCTCATTGGACCCTAACCAAGCGGCCACCAATCTCAAGCAATGGATCACCCACAGTGCTGACGAATTAGCACCCCTGAAAAAGCACCAGATCAAATCAGCCAGCAAAAAGGCTCCCTGGTTCAATGATGACCTTAAAAAATCCAAGAAGCTATGCCGCACCCTGAAGAAAACATGGAGAAAAAACCCAACCACCGACAACATGGCCACCCTCAAGGCAGCCACCCGCAAACACCACCAACTGATTCGATCCGCCAAGAAATCAGCATTCAAGGATCGTCTCGACAACAACACCCGCAACAGCAAGGAACTTTTCAACATCGTCAAAGAATTCACCAACCCCACCGCAGCATCTAATGACATCACTCCCTCCCAAGACCTCTGCGATGCGTTATCCTCCTTCTTCTACAACAAAATTGCCGACATCCACAACAGCTTTGAGAAGACTCCCAGCGATCAACCCTCCCCACCCCCCTCAGATCCTACTCCGCCAACTAACAACCTTAGCGCCTAGAACCCAATCACCACTGAAGAAACCATCCGCCTAATGAACTCAATCCACTCTGGCTCGCCTACCGACCCCTGCCCCCACCACATCTTCAACAAAGCTGACTCCATCCTCGCACCCCATCTCCATGATGTCATCAACTGCTCGTTCAACTCTGCCACCTTCCCAGAAAGCTGGAAACACGCAGAACTCAGCGCCCTCTTGAAGAAACCCACAGCAGACCCCTCTGAACTTAAAAATTACCGACCCATATCCCTCTTCCCTTTCCCCACCAAAGTCATTGAGAAAGCCGTCAACAGCCAGCTCGCCACCTTCCTTGAATCCAACAACTCCCTCGATCCATCTCAATCCGGATTTCGAGCCAAACACAGCACCGAAACCGCCCTCATTGCAGCGACAGACGACATCCGAACACTACTGGATAACGGAGAAACAGCGGCCCTCATTCTACTCGACCTCTCCGCCGCCTTCGACACAGTCTGCCACAGCACCCTTATACAACGCCTCAGCAACATCGGCATACAAGGAAAAGCCTTGGGCTGGATCATCTCGTTCCTCACCGGGAGAACTCAAAGAGTCCGACTTCCCCCATTCAACTCAGAGGCCACTGAAGTCATCTGTGGAGTACCACAAGGATCATCACTCAGTCCCACCCTCTTCAACGTTTACATGAGCCCACTCGCATCCTTCGCGCGCCAACACAACCCAAACATCATCTCCTACGCCGACCACATCCAATTAATCCTTTCCCTCACCAAAGACCCTAACACCGCCAAAACCAGGTAAGGTAAGGTAAGGTAATATTTTTATTTGTATATGATTAATTAAAATCTTTACAAAAATATAAAACGCCATGTGACAGTACAAATGATTTAAAATACAGCAGTTACTATTGTCAATTCAAGGTTGTCATTAAGTCCCGATGAGTCTTTCAAGTTTGCTTGAATCTTTCTTTCATTAAATCAAAGAACTTCACAACCTGACAGTTCAGTTTAATATTGCTGGAGGAAAAACACAGTTTAACTGCCTGCCTACAGGTCCGAACGGCATGTGATCTAAAAAAAGGTAGCAACAGCTTATGCCTCAGGTCCATTAGTCTCGGGCAAGTGCATATCACATGAATGATGTCCTCCTTGCCAGACTCACACAGGCGACAAAGGGCCGAGGCGTGAGTTCTCTCCCATGGTGGCAGGTGCGGTAATATCGGGATTGCTCCAAGGCGTAGTTTCAGGAACTTTTCTTTGATTTTTATTTTCATCCCGATATTAAGATATGGTTGTGGCTGTATTTTGCCGTAATCTCCCACCGTTATCCATCCATGCGCTCTGTTGGCTAGGTCTTTCTTATCTTCTATTGCCGAGATTAATCGGGCAGATTTTTTTGCCAACTTTTTGAAGGCCTGGTGGTCTATGGCAGTTTCCCAAATATCGGATAAGCCTAGCACATCAAGAGATCCAAATAGGTAGTCCCTAGGCAGTGTAGTGCGACATCTAAGTAGCTCTTCCCAAACTCTGGCATTTAAGGAGTCAGGGTCTGCATCGCGGATCTTGCGCTAGTTAGTTACATATGCGCTCCGTCTTTCTAGTGTTTGTTTGACCACCCCAAATTCTAAACGAATTTTGGCCGGAGACGCGTATTTGAGAAGATTGAAAATGGCCCTGTAGCAATTGGCTATGACGGTGTCTAACAATGCAGCATCCTTCCCATGCAGCGATTCACTCCCATAGGTGAGCGTTGGTTGAAGTTTCGCTCTGAGGATTTCAAGGAAGTGTTTAAGGGTGAGGTCAGGGAGTTTGGTCTTTAGTGATTTCAGTACGAGGTGAGTCATTGTTGCCTTCCCTCGGATAGACTGGAGCTGAGGCCTAGACATGTTCTTAGAATCCAGCACGACGCCAAGGTACTTGTATGTGGCTACCCGTTCGAGCTTTACTCCGTTCAGGTACCAACAAGGGATCCTTTTCTTCCTGTAGTTCACTGTCATGACCTTAGATTTATTGAGGTTTATTTCTAGGGCATTCTTTACCGAGAAGGCGTGGGTACAATTCAAAAGATGCTGAAGGCCTATTGGCGACCGGCTTATCAGCACTAAATCATCCGTATATAACAGACTAGGGAGGGTGACTTTTCCTAGCTTGGGCGCATGATTGCAGCATTTGTCAAGTTCTTCCGGTAAGTCCGAAATAAACAGATTGAATAGAATTGGCGCTAATAAGCACCCCTGCTTTAGACCTTTAGTTGTCCTAATCTGCTTCGAGAGGTGCTGGCCAGTTTCAAGTTTAATTTTAACCCAGGTGTTAGAGTGAAGCAGTATTAGGATGTCTAGGAGATGTTTCGGGATGCCCCAATTGAATAGTTTTTCCCAAAGTTTGTTTCGGTCCACATGATTGAAGGCCGCCGTATAATCGATAAATGAGAGGAATAGCGGTAGCTTGATGGTTTTAGCTTCGCCCATCAGTAGGGACAGGGCCATGATGTTGGTTGTTGTCCCTTGGCCTACACGGAAACCTGTTTGGTTGGGAGGGATGATGGCTTTTTTGGACGCCCACGCCAATAGTTCTTCCAGAATGAGCCCGCTGAAATATTTTGCTTCTATGTCAAGAAAAGCAATGAGACGGTAGCTGTTCGGATTACTCTTGCTCCCATGTTTATATATCGGACTAATGACGGACCCATGCCAGGAGTCCGGAAGGGATAAAGTAAGTCTGGCCTCGTTAAAGACCTGGCCCAAGGATACACTTCAAAAGGCTACGTCAGATTTGTAAAAAATGGGGGGGATTCCATTCGGTCCCGGGGCCCCATTTGGTCGTCCCTTGGTGATTCGCTGCCCGATGTCTGCTGGGGTGTATCCCAATCCATGCATGCTTGTCCCCCTTTGATTGCTGGGGTTACCATCACAACCAAACTTTGTGATTTCCATGCAGGGAGACTTTGTTGTGGTGTCTTCTATATTGTCATTATTGAAGTGTGACAATAAGTATTTGGTCCATACTTCCTCTGCTATGTGCGAATTTTGCCCCAGATGGTCAGGGTTCTGGATTCTTTTCACCATTTGCCAGAACCTAGAGCTGTTTTTCTGCTTTCCTTCGTGGACAAGTTTCCCCCAAAGTTCTTCGTTCCTTTGTTTTTGGCTTATCCATTTCAGCCGTTTGAGTTGCTTTTTTGCTTCTCTCAGCGCTACTTGCAAACTAGGGTTTCCCTGATCCTTTCGTATCCGCCTCAGAGTTTGGTTAATCAAACGTTTTTGTGTTTTCATTTCCAACCGCATCTGTCTCGTGCTTGAGAGTCCCCTCACAAGGCGAGCATTGGTAGGCCTGGTACTGCCCAGTTGTTCCCCGATGGTGGTGATGAAGTCATGCCAGACATTCGCCAACTTAGATGAGCAATGAATTTGGCGGAAGAGGGTTTTCGCAATTGAACCAATAAGGTCGATGTTGTCAAGATTGCACCGTATCCGTTTTAAGTTTGCACTGACTTCTGTTTCTGGGCCAATGTAGCGTTCTTTTTCCTCTGCCGAATTGGATTTTATCTCAGCCACCAAGGGCAGGTGGTCGCTGAAATCATTCACATCTATTTTGAATGAAGTTATCCAGCTGAACATGTCTAAGGACATGAATATGTAGTCCAAATGCGAGGATTGTGTGCTAGAGTGGAAAGTGGCTGCCGGTAGATCGTCTTCAGCATAACGTCCATTTAGGGCCCTTAAGTTATGGATATTCAATCGCCAAAGAAGGTTTTTTGAATGTTTCGTTAACTTGTTATTTTTTGTTCCACCTTGCGGCGGCACGCCCCATGCTGCATCTAATTCATAAGAGAGGTCAGTGCCTTGCTCATTGTTGATGAGAAGCATGTTAAAATCACCAGCCAGGATGAAGGTGTCAGACTCCCCGGAGTCCCTTATTTTTTGTAAAACGTGCCCCAGCTCTTCCACCGATTTTTGTTTCCATTTGGGGTGAATATATGTATTTATAATAATGACTTCCAGGTGCTGCTTTGTTAGAGGGAGTGAGAGCTTTGCCACCTGTATGACACTTGGGGGGGGTTATATGAAAGTCCAGAGCCCTAATTTCGCCTATTGTCGTTATAGAGGCGAATACCATCAGTCCTCCTGAACCGCGGCCGAAGGTTGAAGTTTTGGTTGCTGGCGTACAGAGTGACGTAAACCCCTGAAGATCAAACACCTTATCTTCCCAAGTTTCTTGTATTAACAAGAGATCAAATGAGGTTAAATATTGTAAGAGCTCCGGATCGTTCTTTTTATTAGCTAAGCCATTGATGTTCCATGAGCAGATTCTTATGGCCCTACGTGCCACCAAGGGGTTAAAGGGCACTTTCCTATTCTGTCAAACATCAGCAGTCGTTATCGCGATAGTACGCGGAATACATCTCCAATTAGGGTCTGTCGATAACGACAGGTTCGCATCTTGATTGCGATATTGACCCCGTTGGGGACTTTTAATGTGTCGGTAGCCTTGCCCCAGTGACCAGCTCCTAGCTCCCTTTAATACTGAAGTGGAGTTTCTTTGAAGCTGAGGTTGGATGGAGGGTAAAAGCGGAGTTGGATAACGGGGTTGCCTTTCCAGCTTCAAGGCAATTCCCCATTGCTGGAACATTGCCTCCTCTTTCAATATTTTATTAGCTATCTCCGACGAGATCCAGGTAGTTTTGGTAATATCAGGCTGATGGGTCAAGGTGTTGGATTGGAACCCTACTTGTAAAAGGTCGTTCGAGCTGATGTTTGCCAGATTTGTTGAAGAGTGCAGGAGTCTTAGTATGTTCCCCCTATTCAATGTGTCTTCATTCCCTCTGGAAACCGCCCAAACCAATCTTCACGAAGACATGAAAGAAGTAGCCGAATGGATGAAACATAGCCGCCTAAAACTCAACTCAGACAAAACGGAGGTGCTCATCCTAGGATCTTCCCCCTCTGCCTGGGACGACTCTTGGTGGCCTTCCGCTCTGGGCACAGCACCCACACCTACAGACCACGCACGTAACCTTGGCTTCATCCTAGACTCCTCTCTCTCGATGTCCAGACAAGTCAACGCAGTCTCATCCTCCTGCTTCAACGTACTTCGCATTCTCAAAAAGATCTTCCGCTGAATCCCCCTCGAGACAAGAAAGACTGTCACCCACGCACTGGTCACGAGTCGACTGGATTATGGTAACACACTATACGCCGGAATCACAGCAAAATTACAGAAAAAACTCCAACGCATCCAAAACGCATCAGCGAGACTCATATTAGACATCCCGCGCCAAGATCACATCACCGGACACCTAAAAGACCTCCACTGGCTTCCCGTCAGCAAAGGAATTACGTTCCGTCTTCTGACCCACGCACACAAGGCCCTCTACAATCTAGGACCCGAATGCCTCTACACTCGACTGTCCTTCTACAAACCCACCCGCCAACTAAGATCGTCCAATCAAGCCCTTGCCGCAGTCCCGCGCATCCGAAAATCCACCATGGGTGGCAGATCCTTCTCTTTCCTGGCTGCCAAGACCTGGAACTCACTCCCCACTCACCTCCGCCTTACTCAAAACCACATCTCCTTCAGAAAAGAACTTAAAACCTGGCTATTCGACAAATAATGAACCCCTTCCCCAAGCGCCTTGAGACCCTCTGGGAGAGTAGTGCGCTATATAAATGCCCTAACTTGAACTTGAACTTGAACCATTGTGAAGCCTACTTGGCCAATTGATCCTGCACCACACAACAGCAGTCGGGCCGAATAGCAAGGTTTCTTATTCAGTGTTAGACAAGGACCTCGGACTAATGTGGTCTTCATCTGGTGTCCTTAAGTTATTCGTTCCCATTTGTAAAGGACTTCTCTCCTGCCCTCCCCATAAAAATGTAGGGCCTCATTTATGAGACTCCTTGCGCTTCTGGAAGTCACTTTTGGTGACGTTCCGTGGCGCAGAGGCCTGCATGATTAAGCCACTTTTTTTGTCTTAATGCTGCCTGATAAATAGCAGTCCCTTTAACGCAGTGTTCTGCCTTAAAGGGGCTGCAATGGGTGCTGCTGGGGGGCGTTCCCAGCCACATCCATGGCCTTTAGACACTGCCCCAGATTTACGAGAAATCGTGAATCTGAGGCAGTGCCAAAAGCTTACGTCTCCCCAGGGGAGGCGCAAGGGAGGCGCAACGGGGAGAAATATCTTTATTTCTCCTGGCTAGGAAAAGCCTCATGTGATTATTTTTGTACACAAAGGTTTCCCTTCCTGTACAAAAAGAATCATCCCTGCAACACAGGCCCCTTGCACCATTGGGCAAAGGTGCCTGCGTTGGCGTAGGGAGCCCATTGTGCGCAGGCGCGGGGGAAAGGACAGGAATGCGCCGTGTCTTATGGCTACGGCGAATTCCTGCCCCTTTCTTTTGCCGTAGAAAAGCGCAGCGGGAAGGCCGGCTCCGCTCTCTACAGCAAAACCGCATAAATGAGGCGCTTAGTGATTAAAAAGAACTCATCCTTTTTAGCCAGCAAGCGATCGAATGTGTGCTCTCCCAGCAGAAGGGTCCTGGTTCAGCATATCGTAGTCTTGAAGAAGGGGGAGGTTTTCAACCTCAGGTTCTTGAACAAGTTATGGAAACACTAGAAGTTGAACCTGGCGGCCTTCAGTTCCAACGTATCTTTTCCGCTCTTGACTTCACAGATGGGCTCTTTCTCTGAGTTTGCCGGTGACAGGTCTCCGCTTCTAATTGGCAGTGCTATCAGTCAGACAACCTTCCGCCCCGAGGGTGTTTATGATGGTAAAGGCTCATGAAAGCTGCGCCCCTGCCTGCACCCAAACTTAAACTACGGGCTTTTGAAAATGGACCCCCCCACGACACTTGCAGCACAGCCTTTAGATTACTGTCACTCTAGTGGCAAAAGCTTAACAAGGAACAATTCAGCCTGCTGATGCCATTGCAGCATATTCACTTTTTGTCGGGACGCTTTACTGACCGCCTGCGGCGGACCGCACCCCCCACCCCCCCTCCCCAACTCCCCGTCCCTCCTGCCGGCACCCCCCTAAGCTACGCGAGTGCCAAGCAGAGAGGTAAACACGGCCTGGAAAGTCCGGTGGAAAATGTAATCCCTGCGGGTTTCAAGCAAGTGAAACTATTCAGGGACTGATTTCCCAGAAATGCTGTAACCTCGAGGCGATTTGAGGTCACTTCTCCAAGGCGGCTGCAGCTGCCTCTGGTACTTTCACTTTCGTTTCTTGTAAAGCGGGGGTTCCCACAGGGAGGGAGGGGGGGAGGGGAGGGCGCAGTTACAGGTCAAATCTTACTGGTAATTTTGATCATCACGCACAGTCTGATCATCACGCACAGTCTGATCATCACGCACAGTCTTGTCCTGAGCTTCACGAAGGCGGTCGCTCCCCCACGCTGCTCCCAGACCAGTACCTGACCTGAGCTGGTATCGTAGCGCTGCTTGCACTATATTTGCACGAAAGCTGACCTCTGTGAACTGCAAGCATTGTGGCATCTCGCACTACTAAGGATTAATTTGATTGTTAGGAGCGCTGTGCCGCCAGACTGCGCTTCGTTTGCTTATTATTGTCCAGTGCTGCTGTCCTTTGCCTGCTTGCCGATTCACGCCTAATTGTGCACATTTATTTATTTATCTAGCATTCTCTGTTGCATTGCTTTGCCTGTGCCCCAATATCGCCCTGATTGCCTTTTGGCTCGCCGACATTTTGTTTGTTGTTTGTAGTGCCTCCCAGCCTGGCTATCCGCCCCGCCCCCGCCTCCCAGCTGACCCTCCCTCCCACTACGAGCTTAGATCCTACCTTCCGCTTTAAGCGCTGTGACTGTCCTGAGCTTCACGAAGGCGGTCGCTCCCCCACGCTGCTCCCAGACCAGTACCTGACCTGAACTGGTATTGTAGCGTTGCTCGCACTATATTTGCACGAAAGCTGACCTCTGTGAACTGCAAGCATTGTGGCATCTCGCGCTACTAAGGATTAATTTGATTGTTAGGAGCGCTGTGCCGCCAGACTGCGCTTCGTTTGCTTATTATTGTCCAGTGCTGCTGTCCTTTGCCTGCTTGCCGATTCACGCCTAATTGTGCACATTTATTTATTTATCTAGCATTCTCTGTTGCATTGCTTTGCCTGTGCCCCAATATCGCCCTGATTGCCTTTTGGCTCGCCGACATTTTGTTTGTTGTTTGTAGTGCCTCCCAGCCTGGCTATCCGCCCGCCCCCGCCTCCCAGCTGACCCTCCCTCCCACTACGAGCTTAGATCCTACCTTCCGCTTTAAGCGCTGTGACTGTCCTGAGCTTCACGAAGGCGGTCGCTCCCCCACGCTGCTCCCAGACCAGTACCTGACCTGAACTGGTATTGTAGCGCTGCTCGCACTATATTTGCACGAAAGCTGACCTCTGTGAACTGCAAGCATTGTGGCATCTCGCGCTACTAAGGATTAATTTGATTGTTAGGAGCGCTGTGCCGCCAGACTGCGCTTCATTTGCTTATTATTGTCCAGTGCTGCTGTCCTTTGCCTGTTTGCCGATTCACGCCTAATTGTGCACATTTATTTATTTATCTAGCATTCTCTGTTGCATTGCTTTGCCTGTTCCCCAATATCGCCCTGATTGGCTTTTGGCTCGCCGACATTTTGTTTGTTGTTTGTAGTGCTTCCCAGCCCGGCTATCCGCCCCGCCCCCGCCTCCCAGCTGACCCTCCTTGACCTCTGTGAACTGCAAGCATTGTGGCATCTCGCGCTACTAAGGATTAATTTGATTGTTAGGAGCGCTGTGCCGCCAGACTGCGCTTCGTTTGCTTATTATTGTCCAGTGCTGCTGTCCTTTGCCTGTTTGCCGATTCACGTCTAATTGTGCACATTTATTTATTTATCTAGCATTCTCTGTTGCATTGCTTTGCCTGTGCCCCAATATCGCCCTGATTGCCTTTTGGCTCGCCGACATTTTGTTTGTGGTTTGTAGTGCCTCCCAGCCCGGCTATCCGCCCCGCCCCGCCTCCCAGTTGACCCTCCCTCGCCCCTCCCCTCTCCACCATCCTCTTATGACAGATGCATTTGCGCGCAGCGGTCATGTGCAGCGGTCACGCGCAGCGGTCGCGCCGAAGGTGCGCCAAAGGTAAGCCCGTCTGCGCCCGTCAGCGCCTGGACCGCGCCCAGCGCCAAACCCCCTGGTCCTCGCAATACCCACTCCTCCCGCATAACATATGACGCCGCTACTCTCCTTGCCCTTAACCCCGGACGCACACCACAATGCTTCGAAGCTGCCCCGGGACGTACCCACGGTCCTTTCGCCTGCCACTCCTGCAAATTTACCAGCATCAATAACCAAACCACATCCACCGAATCCAATCACAGCTCCGACTCTAACCACCTGAAATGCATCCTGCTGAACACCCGCTCGGTCCACAGACATGCAACTGAACTCTGGGACCTACTCGACACGGCGTCACCAGACGTCGCCTTCCTTACAGAAACCTGGATGAACGCATCATCAACACCCGACATCGCCATAGCCATTCCGGACACTTACAAGATCACCCGAAAAGACCGCATCAATCAAACAGGAGGAGGCATCGCCATCGTCCATAAGAACACCATCAAAATCACGACCAGTTTCGACGATAACCTTACAACCGCCGAACACATCCACTTCCAGATCCACACCGACCCTAGGACCACACTTGGAGGTACCCTCATCTACAGGCCCCCAGGAACCCGTAAACATTTCAGCGAAGACATCACTGACTTCATTAGCCCACATGCCCTCGCCTCAGAGAACTACATTTTACTAGGAGACCTAAACTTCCACCTGGAAAAGAAAAACGACATCAACACCACCACCCTCCTTGACAACCTGGCCAATCTCGGACTCAAACAACTTGTTGACACTCCCACCCATATAGCCGGACATACACTCGACCCAATCTTCACCTCCAGCAAATACATTTCCTTCGATCGCACCACAGCTCTCCATTGGACGGACCACAGTTGCGTTCACTTCAGCTACAAAACCACCTCGACCCACAACCCCCCACAACCTATTCCTCGAAGAAACTGGAACAAAATCACCACCGACCAATTCCTCTCATCGCTCAACCAAAACCCACCCGCCCTCTCATCGGACCCAAACCAAGCGGCCACCAAACTCAAACAGTGGATCACTCACAGCGCTGATGAATTAGCACCCTTGAAAAACCATCACACCAAACAGGACAGCAAAAAGGCCCCCTGGTTCAACGATGACCTTAAGAAATCCAAGAAGCTATGCCATACTCTCGAGAAAACATGGAGAAAAAACCCAACCACCGACAACATGACCACCTTCAAGGCAGCCACCCGCAAACACCACCAACTGATTCGATCCACCAAGAAATCAGCATTCAAGAATCGACTCGACAACAACGCCCATAACAGCAAGGAACTATTCAACATAGTCAAAGAATTCACCAACCCCACCGCAGCCTCAAACGACATCACTCCCTCCCAAGACCTCTGCGATTCGTTATCCTCCTTCTTCTACAACAAAATTGCCGACATACATAACAGCTTCGAGAACATCTCCAACGAACAATCCTCTCCACCCCCCTCCGAACCTAAACCGCCCTCTAACAACCTCAGCGCCTGGAACCCAATCACCACTGAAGACACCATCCGCCTAATGAACTCCATCCACTCCGGCTCGCCAACCGACCCCTGTCCCCACCACATCTTCAACAAAGCAGACTCCATCATCGCACCCCATCTCTGTGAGGTCATCAACTGCTCCTTCAACTCTGCTACCTTCCCAGAAAGCTGGAAACACGCCGAAGTCAGCGCCCTCCTGAAGAAACACACAGCAGACCCCTCTGAACTTAAAAACTACCGCACCATCTCCCTCCTCCCATTCCCTGCCAAAGTCATTGAGAAAGCCGTCAATAGCCAGCTCGCCGCCTTCCTTGAATCCAACAACTCCCTCGATCCCTCACAGTCCGGCTTTCGAGCCAAACACAGCACCAATACCGCCCTCATCGCAGCCACAGACGACATCCGAACACTACTGGACAACGGAGAAACAGTGGCCCTCATTCTACTCGACCTCTCCGCCGCCTTCGACAAAGTCTGTCACAGCACCCTCATTCAACGCCTCAGCAACATCGGCATACAGGGAAAAGCCTTGGAATGGATCATCTCGTTCCTATCTGGGAGAACTCAGAGAGTCCGACTTCCCCCATTCATATCAGAGGCCACCGAAGTCATCTGCGGTGTACCACAAGGATCATCACTCAGTCCCACCCTCTTCAATGTTTACATGAGTCCACTTGCATCCATCGCGCGCCAACACAACTTCAACATCATCTCCTACGCTGACGACACCCAGCTGATCCTTTCCCTCACCAAAGACCCTATCACTGCCAAAACCAATCTTCACGAAGGCATGAAAGAAGTAGCCGAATGGATGAAAAACAGCCGCCTAAAACTTAACTCTGACAAAACGCCGTCTCTTCCTCCTGCTTCAACGTACTTTGTATGCTCAAAAAAATCTTCCGGTGGATCCCCTCCGAGACAAGAAAAACTGTCACCCACGCACTGGTCACGAGTCGACTGGACTACGGAAACACCCTCTACGCCGGAATCACAACCAAACTACAGAAAAAACTCCAACGCATCCAAAACGCATCAGCGAGACTCATTTTGGACATCCCTCGCCAAGATCACATTACCGGCCACCTGAAAGACCTTCACTGGCTCCCCGTCAACAAGAGAATAACGTTCCGTCTCCTCACCCACGCACACAAGGCCCTCTACAAACTAGGACCCGAATGCCTCAACACCCGGCTGTCCTTCTACACTCCCTCCCGCCAACTTAGATCCGCCAATCAAGCCCTCGCCGCAGTTCCGCGTATCCAAAGATCCACCATGGGAGGCAGATCCTTCTCCTACCTGTCGGCCAAGACCTGGAACTCACTCCCTACTCACCTCCACCTTACACAGAACCACTTCTCCTTCAGAAAAGAACTTAAAACCTGGCTATTCGATAAATTATGAACCCCCTCCCCAAGCGCCTTGAGACCCTCCGGGTGAGTAGTGCGCTATATAAATTCTTGAACTTGAACTTGATCATCACGCACAGTCTGATTATCACGCACAGTCTGGTCATCACGTACAGTATGATAATCACGCACAGTCTGATCATCACGCACAGTCTGATCATCACGCACAGTCTGATCATCACGCACAGTCTGATCATCACACCACAGTCTGATCATCACGCACAGTCTGATTATCACGCACAGTCTGATTATCACGCACAGTCTGGTCATCACGTACAGTATGATAATCACGCACAGTCTTGATCATCACGCACAGTCTGATCATCACATACAGTCTGATCATCACGCACAGTCTGATCATCACGCACAGTCTGATCATCACGCACAGTCTGATCATCACGCACAGTCTGATCATCACACCACAGTCTGATCATCACGCACAGTCTGATCATCACACCACAGTCTGATCATCACGCACAGTCTGATCATCACACCACAGTCTGATCATCACGCACAGTCTTGATCATCACGCAGTCTGATCATCTCTGATAAATTATTTCAGTCACACACAATCAATTTAGTTTAAAATCTGCAGGCAGGGCTGCTCTGTCTCATCATCTTTCTGAGTAAGCCTGGTTTATCTGCAGATCTGATTTAAGCACAGTAAATCTGCAGGCGCGGCCGCAGGGCTGCTCTGTCTCATCATCCTTCTGAGTAAGCCTGGTTTATCTGCAGATCTGATTTAAGCACAGTAAATCTGCAGGCCCGGCCACAGGGCTGCTCTGTCTCATCATCCTTCTGAGTAAGCCTGGTTTATCCACAGATCTGATTTAGGCACAGGAAATCTGCAGGCCGGGCTGCAGGGCTGCTCTGTCTCATCATCCTTCGGAGTAAGCCTGGTTTATCTGCAGATCTGATTTGAACACAGTCAATCTGCAGGCTGGGCTGCAGGGCTGCTCTGTCTCATCATCCTTCTGAGTAAGCCTGGTTTATCTGCAGATCTGATTTAAGCACAGTAAACCTGCAGGCCCGGCCGCAGGGCTGCTCTGTCTCATCATCCTTCTGAGTAAGCCTGGTTTATCTGCAGATCTGATTTGAACACAGTAAATCTGCAGGCCCAGCGCAGGGCTGCTCTGTCTCATCATCCTTCTGAGTAAGCCTGGTTTATCTGCAGATCTGATTTAAGCACAGTAAACCTGCAGGCCCGGCCGCAAGGCTGCTCTGTCTCATCATCCTTCTGAGTAAGCCTGGTTTATCTGCAGATCTGATTTAAGCACAGTAAACCCGCAGGCCCGGCCGCAGGGCTGCTCTGTCTCATCATCCTTCTGAGTAAGCCTGGTTTATCTGCAGATCTGATTTGAACACAGTAAACCTGCAGGCCCGGCCGCAAGGCTGCTCTGTCTCATCATCCTTCTGAGTAAGCCTGGTTTATCTGCAGATCTGATTTAAGCACAGTAAACCCGCAGGCCCGGCCGCAGGGCTGCTCTGTCTCATCATCCTTCTGAGTAAGCCTGGTTTATCTTCAGATCTGATTTAAGCACAGTAAACCTGCAGGCCCGGCCGCAGGGCTGCTCTGTCTCATCATCCTTCTGAGTAAGCCTGGTTTATCTGCAGATCTGATTTAAGCACAGTGAACCTGCAGGCCCGGCGCAGGGCTGCTCTGTCTCATCATCCTTCCGAGTAAGCCTAGTTTATCTGCAGATCTGATTTAAGCACAGTAAACCTGCAGGCCCGGCCGCAGGGCTGCTCTGTCTCATCATCCTTCTGAGTAAGCCTGGTTTATCTGCAGATCTGATTTAAGCACAGTAAACCTGCAGGCCCGGCCGCAGGGCTGCTCTGTCTCATCATCCTTCTGAGTAAGCCTGGTTTATCTGCAGATCTGATTTAAGCACAGTAAACCCGCAGGCCCGGCCGCAGGGCTGCTCTGTCTCATCATCCTTCTGAGTAAGCCTGGTTTATCTGCAGATCTGATTTAAGCACAGTAAACCCGCAGGCCCGGCCGCAGGGCTGCTCTGTCTCATCATCCTTCTGAGTAAGCCTGGTTTATCTTCAGATCTGATTTAAGCACAGTAAACCTGCAGGCCCGGCCGCAGGGCTGCTCTGTCTCATCATCCTTCTGAGTAAGCCTGGTTTATCTGCAGATCTGATTTAAGCACAGTGAACCTGCAGGCCCGGCGCAGGGCTGCTCTGTCTCATCATCCTTCTGAGTAAGCCTAGTTTATCTGCAGATCTGATTTAAGCACAGTAAACCTGCAGGCCCGGCCGCAGGGCTGCTCTGTCTCATCATCCTTCTGAGTAAGCCTGGTTTATCTGCAGATCTGATTTAAGCACAGTAAACCTGCAGGCCCGGCCGCAGGGCTGCTCTGTCTCATCATCCTTCTGAGTAAGCCTAGTTTATCTGCAGATCTGATTTGAGCACAGTAAACCTGCAGGCCCGGCCGCAGGGCTGCTCTGTCTCCTCATCCTTATCAAGGGCGACCTGATTAACTGGATTTATCTTCACAGACTACTGGTCAGTGCATGACAGTTTTTCCAGCCAGGCTGGCTCTCGCTTCTCTCTCGGCACTGGAGCCCGCCCGGGCGGGGGAGGTGGCGGGGTGAGTTTCTGGTTGGTCAAATGTCTGTAATTTCTGATATTTAGAAGTTTCCCTAGTCTTCATTGCATGATTTTTGCTCGCGATAAAGTGTCACTCTTAGTCGTTGGAATGTCACTCATAATTTCACTGAAATTTAAAAAATGTCACACACAGCAATCTGAAACCTTGGCAGCGATGGGCAGCTGTGCACAGAATCTTACAACATAACACATTACTCGTATGTTGAGCTGAGAAGGGTGAAAAACTCACAGGTCAAGCACAGGAGACAGAAGCAACAGAGGAGTCAGTCCTATTCTGTGCCTGTAAAATGATCCAGAAGTCCCAGCCCACACAGAGAAGGACAGACAGACACACCCACTTCATAAAGAGAGAGAAACTGAAACCTAACATTCCTTCCTGCATTTCTGCATCATGGCGGCAGCAGCTCAGCTCGGGAACCTCAAGGAAGAGGCCACTTGTTCCATCTGTTTGGAATATTTCACTGATCCGGTGATTATTGATTGTGGACACAACTTCTGCCGCTCCTGCATCACCCAGAGCTGGGAGGGAAGAGATGGAAACTTTCCCTGTCCACAGTGCAGGGAAATATCTTCTGGGAAAAACCTCCGACCCAACAGACAACTGAAGAACATGGTGGAAATTGCAAAACAGCTTCATCTGCCCCCGGTGAAGCCCCAAGGGGAGAATCTGTGCGAGAAACATCAAGAGAAACAGGGGCTGTTCTGTGCAGAGGATCAGAGGATGATATGCTGGGTCTGCCGGGAGTCCAAGGAGCACAAAACTCACTCAGCAAGTCTTATAGAAGAGGCTGCAGAGGAGCACAAGGTACGTCTGCGTTCAGGGACCATAAACTCACAATATTAACCCTGCTGAGGAGTCTGCAAAGGTGTACATGGTGTGTGTGTGCGTGTGTGCGTGTGTGCGTGCGTGTGTTTGTGCTCTGGAAGGACAACAGAAGAGCACACGGTGTGTCTGTGGAAAGAAAGTCACTCGGTGCTTCACATCAAGGGGCAGCCTGAGCACAGACCCTGTGTGTACAAATGTTCAGGGGTCACAAGTCCCCCTGTGTGTCCCACGGAGGAGGCTGCAGAAAACAAGGGAGGCCTGTGGATTTCGAGAATCACATCTATATAGGAGGCGGCTGAAGAGCATTATGTATGTGACGCTGTTTACACATCATATTGCAGTCCATGGACCCCAAAGAGAAGGCGCGACAAGGTCTGTGTGTGGATGTTCAGGGTCCCAAGTAAAGACATTGTAGGTTCCACACAGGAAGAAGTTGCAGAGGATCACAAGGTATGTCTGTGGGTGTTCAGGTTATACAAGCGAATTCCTTCGTTAAGTCTTAAAAGAGGATACAACGTTTCTTTTAGGGTGTTAAGGGATCAAAATTCACACTACGGATCCCATAGATTAGGGCGCCTAAGAGCACACAGTATGTATGTGTGTAGCCAGGATTCACAAGTGAAGACACACTGAGACTAAAAGAGAAATTCAAGGAATATATATCAGCTTTCAGGGATCACAGGTTGTCCATTTACTATGTTGTGTTGGGCTCCCTTCTCTTGGGACTGTTAGGGTGAATTTTGATCAATTAACACCCCAAGGAAGGATGAGCAAGGCCTCGCAGCGCTGGAGCAGGTGCCTAGTGTGACGTGAACATGTGAACGAGGAGCTAGGCCCAGCCCTGCAGGAGACTACTGCTAGTGTGAGGGGGTGTGCCCGAAGAGCCGGGCCCGCACCGCCGGAGGAGGCCCAGACAATAACAGCCGAGCTGTGTGTTGGTTGTGCTGGGAGGCGTCGCATAACTGCGTGACAGTCGGCGCTCTAACGTCCTGTGGAGGCCTCGCACCGCAGGAGGGGGTGGCAGTGTGAGGTGGGTATGTGTAGGAGTAGCTAGGCCTCGCACCGCAGGAGGGGAGACAGTGTGAGGTGGGTATGTGTAGGAGTAGCTAGGCCTCGCACCGCAGGAGGGAGGGGCAGTGTGAGGTGGGTATGTGTAGGAGTAGCTAGGCCTCGCACCGCAGGAGGGGAGACAGTGTGAGGTGGGTATGTGTAGGAGTAGCTAGGCCTCGCACCGCAGGAGGGAGGGGCAGTGTGAGGTGGGTATGTGTAGGAGTAGCTAGACCTCGCACTGCAGGAGGGGTGACAGTGTGAGGTGGGTATGTTTAGGAGTAGCTAGACCTCACACCGCAGGAGGGGGTGGCAGTGTGAGGTGGGTATGTGTAGGAGTAGCTAGGCCTCAAACCACGGGAGGGGGGACAGTGTGAGGTGGGTATGTGTAGGAGTAGCTAGGCCTCGCACCGCAGGAGGGGGTGGCAGTGTGAGGTGGGTATGTGTAGGAGTAGCTAGGCCTCGCACCGCAGGAGGGGGTGGCAGTGTGAGGTGGGTATGTGTAGGAGTAGCTAGACCTTGCACTGCAGGAGGGGTGACAGTGTGAGGTGGGTATGTTTAGGAGTAGCCAGGCCTCGCACTGCAGGAGGGAGGGGCAGTGTGAGGTGAGTATGTGTAGGAGTAGCTAGGCCTCAAACCGCGGGAGGGGGGACAGTGTGAGGTGGGTATGTGTAGGAGTAGCTAGGCCTCAAACCGCGGGAGGGGGCAGTGTGAGGTGGGTATGTTTAGGAGTAGCTAGGCCTCGCACCGCAGGAGGGGAGACAGTGTGAGGTGGATATGTGTAGGAGTAGCTAGGCCTCGCACCGCAGGAGGGGAGACAGTGTGAGGTGGGTATGTGTAGGAGTAGCTAGGCCTCAAACCGCGGGAGGGGGGCAGTGTGAGGTGGGTATGTGTAGGAGTAGCTAGGCCTCGCACTGCAGGAGGGGGGCAGTGTGAGGTGGGTATGTGTAGGAGTAGCTAGGCCTCGCACCGCAGAAGGGGGGCAGTGTGAGGTGGGTATGTGTAGGAGTAGCTGGGCCTCGCACCGTAGCAGGGGGTGGGCAGTGTGAGGTGGGTATGTGTAGGAGTAGCTAGGCCTCGCACCGCAGGAGGGAGGGGCAGTGTGAGGTGGGTATGTGTAGGAGTAGCTAGGCCTCAAACCGCAGGAGGGGGGACAGTGTGAGGTGGGTATGTTTAGGAGTAGCTAGGCCTCGCACCGCAGGAGGGGGGACAGTGTGAGGTGGGTATGTGTAGGAGTAGCTAGGCCTCGCACCGCAGGAGGGGAGACAGTGTGAGGTGGATATGTGTAGGAGTAGCTAGGCCTCGCACCGCAGGAGGGGAGACAGTGTGAGGTGGGTATGTGTAGGAGTAGCTAGGCCTCAAACCGCGGGAGGGGGGCAGTGTGAGGTGGGTATGTGTAGGAGTAGCTGGGCCTCGCACCGTAGCAGGGGGTGGGCAGTGTGAGGTGGGTATGTGTAGGAGTAGCTGGGCCTCAAACCGCGGGAGGAGCAGTGTGAGGTGGGTATGTTTAGGAGTAGCTAGGCCTCGCACCGTAGCAGGGGGTGGGCAGTGTGAGGTGGGTATGTGTAGGAGTAGCCAGGCCTCACACCGCAGGAGGGAGGGGCAGTGTGAGGTGGGTATGTGTAGGAGTAGCTAGGCCTCGCAACGCAGGAGGGGGTGGCAGTGTGAGGTGGGTATGTGTAGGAGTAGCTAGGCCTCGCACTTCAGGAGGGGGTTCAGTGTGAGGTGGGAATGTGTAGGAGTAGCTAGGCCTCGCACCGTAGCAGGGGGTGGGCAGTGTGAGGTGGGTATGTGTAGGAGTAGCCAGGCCTCGCACCGCAGGAGGGAGGGGCAGTGTGAGGTGGGTATGTGTAGGAGTAGCTAGGCCTCGCAACGCAGGAGGGGGGCAGTGTGAGGTGGGTATGTGTAGGAGTAGCTAGGCCTCGCACCGCACGAGGGGGGACAGTGTGAGGTGGGTATGTTTAGGAGTAGCTAGGCCTCGCAACGCAGGAGGGGGTGGCAGTGTGAGGTGGGTATGTGTAGGAGTAGCTAGGCCTCGCACCGCAGGAGGGGGGACAGTGTGAGGTGGGTATGCAAAGGAGTAGCTAGGCCTCGCACCGCAGGAGGGGGGGCAGTGTGAGGAGGGTATGTGTAGGAGTAGCTAGGCCTCGCAACGCAGGAGGGGGTGGCAGTGTGAGGTGGGTATGTGTAGGAGTAGCTAGGCCTCGCACTGCAGGAGGGGGGACAGTGTGAGGTGGGTATGCGTAGGAGTAGCTAGGCCTCGCACCGCAGGAGGGGGGACAGTGTGAGGTGGGTATGCAAAGGAGTAGCTAGGCCTCGCACCGCAGGAGGGGGGGCAGTGTGAGGAGGGTATGTGTAGGAGTAGCTAGGCCTCGCAACGCAGGAGGGGGTGGCAGTGTGAGGTGGGTATGTGTAGGAGTAGCTAGGCCTCGCACCGCAGGAGGGGGGACAGTGTGAGGTGGGTATGCGTAGGAGTAGCTAGGCCTCGCACCGCAGGAGGGGAGACAGTGTGAGGTGGGTATGTATAGGAGTAGCTAGGCCTCGCACCGCAGGAGGGGAGACAGTGTGAGGTGGGTATGTGTAGGAGTAGCTAGGCCTCGCAACGCAGGAGGGGGTGGCAGTGTGAGGTGGGTATGTGTAGGAGTAGCTAGGCCTCGCACCGCAGAAGGGGGGACAAGTGTGAGGTGGGTATGTGTAGGAGTAGCTAGGCCTCGCACCGCAGGAGGGGGGACAGTGTGAGGTGGGTATGCGTAGGAGTTGCTAGGCCTCGCACCGCAGGAGGGGGGGCAGTGTGAGGAGGGTATGTGTAGGAGTAGCTAGGCCTCGCACCGCAGGAGGGGAGACAGTGTGAGGAGGGTATGTGTAGGAGTAGCTAGGCCTCGCACCGCAGGAGGGGAGACAGTGTGAGGTGGGTATGTGTTGGAGTAGCTAGGCCTCGCACCGCAGGAGGGGGGAGCAGTGTGTACTGGGTATGTGTAGGAGTAGCTAGGCCTCGCACCGCAGGAGGAAGGGGCAGTGTGAGGTGGGTATGTGTAGGAGTAGCTAGACCTCGCACTGCAGGAGGGGTGACAGTGTGAGGTGGGTATGTGTAGTAGTACCTAGGCCTCACACCGCAGGAGGGAGGGGCAGTGTGAGGTGGGTATGTGTAGGAGTAGCCAGGCCTCGCACCACAGGAGGGGAGACAGTGTGAGGTGGGTATGTGTAGGAGTAGCTGGGCCTCACACCGCAGGAGGGAGGGGCAGTGTGAGGTGGGTAAGTGTAGTAGTACCTAGGCCTCACACCGCAGGAGGGAGGGGCAGTGTGAGGTGGGTATGTGTAGGAGTAGCTAGGCCTCGCACCGCAGGAGGGGAGACAGTGTGAGGTGGGTATGTGTAGGAGTAGCTAGGCCTCGCACCGCAGTAGGTGGGCTGTGTGAGGAGGGTATGTGTAGGAGTAGCTAGGCCTCGCACCGCAGGAAGGGGTGGCAGTGTGAGGTGGGTATGTGTAGGAGTAGTTGGGCCTCACACCGCAGGAGGGGGGGCAGTGTGAGGTGGGTATGTGTAGGAGTAGCTAGGCCTCGCACTGCTGGAGGGGTGACAGTGTGAGGCGGGTATGTGTAGTAGTACCTAGGCCTCACACCGCAGGAGGGAGGGGCAGTGTGAGGTGGGTATGTGTAGGAGTAGCCAGGTCTCGCACCGCAGGAGGGGAGACAGTGTGAGGTGGATATGTGTAGGAGTAGCTAGGCCTCGCACCGCAGGAGGTGGGCAGTGTGAGGTGGGTATGTGTAGTAGTACCTAGGCCTCACACCGCAAGAGGGAGGGGCAGTGTGAGGTGGGTATGTATAGGAGTAGCTAGGCCTCGCACCGCAGGAGGGGAGACAGTGTGAGGTGGGTATGTGTAGGAGTAGCTAGGCCTCGCACTGCAGGAGGGGGGGCAGTGTGAGGTGGGTATGTGTAGGAGTAGCTAGGCCTCGCACCGCAGGAGGGGGGACAGTGTGAGGTGGGTATGTGTAGGAGTAGCTAGGCCTCGCACCGCAGGAGGGGGGACAGTGTGAGGTGGGTATGCGTAGGAGTTGCTAGGCCTCGCACCGCAGGAAGGGGGGCAGTGTGAGGAGGGTATGTGTAGGAGTAGCTAGGCCTCGCACCGCAGGAGGGGAGACAGTGTGAGGTGGGTATGCGTAGGAGTAGCTAGGCCTCGCACGGCAGGAGGGGGGGCAGTGTGAGGAGGGTATGTGTAGGAGTAGCTAGGCCTCGCACCGCAGGAGGGGAGACAGTGTGAGGTGGGTATGTGTTGGAGTAGCTAGGCCTCGCACCGCAGGAGGGGGGAGCAGTGTGTACTGGGTATGTGTAGGAGTAGCTAGGCCTCGCACCGCAGGAGGAAGGGGCAGTGTGAGGTGGGTATGTGTAGGAGTAGCTAGACCTCGCACTGCAGGAGGGGTGACAGTGTAAGGTGGGTATGTGTAGTAGTACCTAGGCCTCACACCGCAGGAGGGAGGGGCAGTGTGAGGTGGGTATGTGTAGGAGTAGCCAGGCCTCGCACCACAGGAGGGGAGACAGTGTGAGGTGGGTATGTGTAGGAGTAGCTGGGCCTCACACCGCAGGAGGGAGGGGCAGTGTGAGGTGGGTATGTGTAGTAGTACCTAGGCCTCACACCGCAGGAGGGAGGGGCAGTGTGAGGTGGGTATGTGTAGGAGTAGCTAGGCCTCGCACCGCAGGAGGGGAGACAGTGTGAGGTGGGTATGTCTAGGAGTAGCTAGGCCTCGCACCGCAGTAGGTGGGCAGTGTGAGGAGGGTATGTGTAGGAGTAGCTAGGCCTCGCACCGCAGGAAGGGGAGACAGTGTGAGGTGGGTATGTGTAGGAGTAGTTGGGCCTCACACCGCAGGAGGGGGGCAGTGTGAGGTGGGTATGTGTAGGAGTAGCTAGGCCTCGCACTGCTGGAGGGGTGACAGTGTGAGGCGGGTATGTGTAGTAGTACCTATGCCTCACACCGCAGGAGGGAGGGGCAGTGTGAGGTGGGTATGTGTAGGAGTAGCCAGGTCTCGCACCGCAGGAGGGGAGACAGTGTGAGGTGGATATGTGTAGGAGTAGCTAGGCCTCGCACCGCAGGAGGTGGGCAGTGTGAGGTGGGTATGTGTAGTAGTACCTAGGCCTCACACCGCAGGAGGGAGGGGCAGTGTGAGGTGGGTATGTGTAGGAGTAGCTAGGCCTCGCACCGCAGGAGGGGAGACAGTGTGAGGTGGGTATGTGTAGGAGTAGCTAGGCCTCGCACTGCAGGAGGGGAGACAGTGTGAGGTGGGTATGTGTAGGAGTAGCTAGGCCTCGCACCGCAGGAGGGGAGACAGTGTGAGGTGGGTATGTGTAGGAGTAGCTAGGCCTCGCACCGCAGGAAGGGGGACAGTGTGAGGTGGGTATGTGTAGGAGTAGCTAGGCCTCGCACCACAGGAGGTGGGCAGTGTGAGGAGGGTATGTGTAGGAGTAGCTAGGCCTCGCACCGCAGGAGGGGGGGCAGTGTGAGGTGGGTATGTGTAGGAGTAGCTAGCCCTCGCACCGCAGGAGGGGGGCATTGTGAGGTGGGTATGTGTAGGAGTAGCTAGGCCTTGCACCGCAGGAGGGAGGGGCAGTGTGAGGTGGGTATGTGTAGGAGTAGCTAGGCCTCGCACCGCAGGAGGGGGGACAGTGTGAGGTGGGTATGTGTAGGAGTAGCTAGGCCTCGCACCGCAGGAGGTGGGCAGTGTGAGGTGGGTATGTGTAGGAGTAGCTAGGCCTCGTACCGCAGGAGGTGGGCAGTGTGAGGTGGGTATGTGTAGGAGTAGCTAGGCCTCGCACCGCAGCAGGGGGGGCAGTGTGAGGTGGGTATGTGTAGGAGTAGCTAGGCCTCGCACCGCAGGAGGGGGGGCAGTGTGAGGTGGGTATGTGTAGGAGTAGCTGGGCCTCGCACCGCAGGAGGTGGGCAGTGTGAGGTGGGTATGTGTAGGAGTAGCTAGGCCTCGCACCGCAGGAGGGGGGGCAGTGTGAGGTGGGTATGTGTAGGAGTAGCTAGGCCTCGCACCGCAGGAGGTGGGCAGTGTGAGGTGGGTATGTGTAGGAGTAGCTAGGCCTCGCACCGCAGGAGGTGGGCAGTGTGAGGTGGGTATGTGTAGGAGTAGCTAGGCCTCGCACCGCAGGAGGGGGGGCAGTGTGAGGTGGGTATGTGTAGGAGTAGCTAGGCCTCGCACCGCAGGAGGGAGGGGCAGTTAGAGGTGGGTATGTGTAGGAGTAGCTAGGCCTCGCACTGCAGGAGGGGGTGGCAGTGTGAGGTGGGTATGTGTAGGAGTAGCTGGGCCTCAAACCGCAGGAGGGAAGGACAGTGTGCGGTTGGTATGTGTAGGAGTAGCTAGGCCTCGCACTGCAGGAGGGGGGGCAGTGTGAGGTGGGTATGTGTAGGAGTAGCTAGGCCTCGCACCGCAGGAGGGGGGCAGTGTGAGGTGGGTATGTGTAGGAGTAGCTAGGCCTCGCACCGCAGGAGGGGGGGCAGTGTGAGGTGGGTATGTGTAGGAGTAGCTAGGCCTCGCACCGCAGGATGAGGCGGTGTATGCTTTGAGCTGCAGTAAGGGCCGAGCTGTGTGTGGGTTGTCCTGTGGAGACCTCACACCTTTCTGTGGAGTGGAGCCTGCAATGCCAGATTGGTGGGTTTTGTGCCGTGATGAGAGTTATTAAGTGAATAGATTAAACATTAGCTGTTCAGGTCTATATTCTGGACATATTTTAAGCACTGCTGAGTAAGCTCCAGAGAGAAATAAAAGATTGTTTTAAAGAGAATAAAGTAAAGCATTGAGCTTGATAGTACGGTTAGTTGTTTAGCAGTTAAAGGGGGAACAGTGGTTGGATGGAGCAAAGGAATGGTTGACAGCGCAAATTTAGGGGATCAGAGGGTATATTCACCAAGTCAATATGGTCGACATGGGTGGTAAGAATTGCCTGGAAATCGGACAGCGGTTGGGGATGTGCATTTAAAAAGGCGTCGCAAAGTGTCTTCTCATGGGCAAGATTCTTGCTCCAAATTCAAAAGGAGCTTCAAGTGTGAGGCTAGTTTGAGTTGCTGCATGGAATGGTATACAACGATGACGCACTGAGCCTTCTCTCCCTCGTGCACAGCAGGCACCACCAAAAAGGACCTGTTCTCTCTGATTGTATGGACGACTACGAACGTCCACCATATCTCTTTTAATCACACAGTTTTATGTGACACAGCAGTGAAACAATATCTCACATCTGCCAGACAGTGACCTAAATCACTAATTTAAACTCTGATATGTGGTGCTGTATCTGCTTGATCCGACCCTCTCACAAGTGTGAGGGGGACTTAGAGGGGAAAAAAGGTGAGAAAAAGTTGGCAGCGCCTCACGGGAGTAACACCATGGGAGTTTACAGACTGGTACTCACCTGTATCCTCAGGTTCTCATTATTAGCACCTGCCAACTTGAAAAACAATTACATAGTGAGGAGAAAAAGAAAACCAAGATTGTGTTCTATGTGATACATGTGACTCTATAAGCAGTACCAGGATCTAGCACCGAAAACCCGGCGCAACTTAGTTTAAAAATAATAACGAGCTAGACCCACTGGCTATACTATTTTATTCATTGCTGTGTGTCTGCTCAATTAAAACCAACATGTTTCATTGCCTCACAGAATTTGCGGCAATTTCATCAGGTTTAGGGTCAGTGTCCTCTCTACACCTCTTTTCTCCGTTTATTGTACCTGCAAAAGACAGCAAACCACATTTCATCAACACATATAACAGACAATGCATCAAGTAAAAAAGATATATGATATCTGTGGGGAATCAAGGCATCAGGTGTGAAATATTTACCGGGTAGTTGCCCCTCGTCGGCATACCTGCAACCCCGTAAGAGAAACTACTTTCAACACTGTAATTGTAATTATAATGATGGTATAGAAAAAGTGTTTTAGACCCCTGCAGTTATTCAAAAAGGGGGGAACACACTGTGTTTTTAAAATACCCCTCACACACTGAAAATTAATTCAGTGTTCATCACAGGGTCTTCCCGTCCATCTACGAGGCCGGGCGTGCTACAACCTACGTAGACGTCAGCACGTATTTAAGTGAAAAAAGCTATGTGTAGTGCAAAGGTGGTAGGGTCGGAAAAGATAGTGGTGCAAATTTCCACAGTCAACCAGTCTGACCTTAACACCAGGTCTTGGGGATAGAGACTAGGGAGGCAGAAGCCACATTAAAGCTCGGCTCGTTATGGGCTCGAGGTCCCAGCAGGGCCTCGAGCTAAGCCAGACTTCAGGCTCATGCCTGGCTCGAGCTTTCAGTAGCTCACCCACCTCTACCACAGATAAGTCTTATAAAGGTCTGGGGGTGGGGGTTGTCTAGAAGGAACCTATATCTCAGCCAACACAATTTTCACCCAAGCATGACAAAATGTTTCGAAATTTGTAGCTAAAATAGCACATTGCAGAAGGTCATATTTGAGTTGCTGATCATTTGCATTTCCCTACAATCTGTCTGCTCGTCAAGGAGGTTTCCAGCTCCCCAGGAGGGGTAATCCTGCTACAGCCTTACTTCTGTGGTCGCGCCGCTGGTGGGAGCATTTCCGCATTCGGCGGATTGCCTGCACGCTCCCAGTGAGTGCTTGATCCTGAACTACCAGGCGCTTGACCGGGGGACTGCGAGGCCCAGCAGCCTTCACTGCTGAGCGAGGCCCAGCAGCCTTCACTGCTGACAGCTGGTGCCTCTTCCCCCGGCGGACACGCCCATCCGCTTGTAAGTACTTAATTAATTGGACTATCTCGCGACGCGGGACGCGCGCGGGACACAGCACGGGGCGAAGCCCGGGCCAAGGGCGGGCCCATTTAAGCCCGTTCAAGACCGGGCAAGACTGGACTGGGCCACCCCACTTGCAACTGCTTTCTCATACAGCTTTGTAGTAGTTACTGTATTGTATCCCTATAAGCCGTTCATAGCCTGTAAAAACTATATTTAAGCTGTAATTCTCGTATCTTTTTATACCACACCATGTCTCCTAGAAGTACCAGAAGCATTGTTAAAAAACAGGCCCAAGCTGCTGCGCAAATTATTGGCCCTATAGACCAATTTATTACCAAAGCCAACGAGGCTATTGAGCAGGGCATCACCCTGTTGGAACGTAGAGTTTCAGAGGACCTGGCCGTTGCCAGACGCTCCTCCATGGGCTTGTTGGCTGCTGCTAAAACTCCTCAGCGCCCCTCAGAATTACCCCCACCATTGTTAGAGCTCGCGGAGATCCACACCGTTCCATGTACAGTGGATCTATCTGCATCCCTAAATCTCTCCGAATCCCATCTGCTGCAGTCACTGAAAAAATCACCGGCAATCTTTGCTAGCCTAATCAGTGTGGCTGCCACTCCACCTGTAGATAGGGGTTTACGTGAGGGAGCAATTCCCAAGAAAAAGAGAAAAACAAACAAATCCTGTAATCCAGTTACCTCTCCCTCCAAACCCACCTCCAAACCCACCTCCATAATTCCCCCCTCCCTACACAGTCCACTGACCTAATCCTAACGTCACACCAGCTAGCTATCTGTTCACCTGCACAAGTAATAAATTCCCCTATCGACAACACAGATCTCAGCACTAGCAGCTGCGATAGTGAAGGCAGTATGGATAGCGTTGGCAACCCAAGTAGTAACCCCTGTAGCATTAACAACTTACTTCTGAGCAAAATTGGGGATATAATTAGAACCTACCTAAAACCAATAGAACAGTCACTTCACCAGGTTGAAAACCAATTAACTCAACTGTCCTCAGCTCTGAAATTAAACAAAGATACCAACGCAGGCCAAGGAAGGACACCCAAACATAATGTAAAAACATCTAAGGCAGGCCCGGCTGCACCAAATCCTCCCACTACGATCTTAAAGGTACCGCATAAACACCAACAAAAACAGCCACCACCAATAGCGACTAAGGCCCAAGTACCACCTAAAGCACCCACGCCCCTACCCACTTCATTGCCTACTCAACCAAAGCCACAGGCTTCAACACTATCAAAAGTACCCACCTCCTTACCTACCCCGGCCCCTACCCTACCAAAACCATCTGATGGTTTTAATACCATCCCGAGAAATAGAAAGAGGGGCCATCCCATTCATCTTCCCCCTGAAGCTACTCCATACGTAGTGATTATGACCGGTGTTCCAGAACTTTCTGCCAACTCGGATGAACCGGTCTGGTCACTAAAAAACAAAGTGATTCACTGGCTTTCCACCAATAGACCATTACCATCCTTTCTGGACAATAGAGTCACCACAGTACGCAGGGTCCCCTGGCTGGGCACAGAACCCAAAAACATTCGGGGTGACTGTGTAATAGTGAATCTCGCAGATCCAAACACAGTAGAGCACATTTGCTCCTGGGGTGACCAGCCATCTATCGAAGGGATAGCCACGCACAGACTGTCATACTTCTATCCTCCAGCTCCACGGTATAATGCCAGCCCCCCTTGGAGCTGGACAAGAGTGGGGAACTGGGACGGAAATAGAGACCGGGGTCATTGGTCAGGGTATGGATTCAGTAATCCAGCTCCTGCTCCTCCTATAAGCTGGAGAGGCCCACCCTTAACCAACAGGTATGAATGTCTTGACATGGTTGATTGACCACCAACTCCTTGCACCAATATTAAAGGTAGAAACACTACCCAAACCCCAACCACTCACACCTCCATAGGAATATCGCCGGCAGTTGTAGTATCTCCACATTTCTCCGACCTCTCTGTAGAGCCATCAACTTCTCCGGCGGAACTATTTCTTAATCCGGCAGTTTCTCAGGTTCAAGAATGCACATGTGAACACCCAACCTTCCCTGGAGAACTACCTAAGAGACAACCATTAACTATAAATTCATCTCAACACTCACACACCAAGTTAGCAACACAAGTAACGTATCCTTCTTCTTTCTCTCTCCACCCAACTACCCAGCCCCAAGACTTACCACCTCCCGCAAACCCGCAAAAATCAAACACCACACTGCCTCTAACATGGGAGCTCCCAGTTATTTACAGGAACGTAGCGGGTCTTCGATCTAAGGTCCACCTTCAGTCATGGATCGATGTGATCAAAACGCACCAAATAGTCTGCCTGCAGGAAACCTGGGCTATTGACCCTATTCACATCCAGGGCTACAAAACATTCCATGTCCCTGCCAGCGCGTCTACGCACGGAAGATCAAAGGGAGGCTTAGCAGTATATCTCTCAAACAAAATCCTTTGTGTCTCCAACTTTCCAAATTTTATAGATAGTCTTCGAAAAAAGTTCTATCTACTACATTATTAATATGTACAACAACCCTTCCCCTGCTGATTGTGCAAAGACATTGACTGAAATCACCCTATTCATCCACGATCAGCGGGCAAAATACTCGCAGTTACTATGTTATGTTGTGTGGGGGGGGTGACTTTAATGTCTATTTGTGTAATAAGTATAAGAAAGGTATTTGTGGGCTCCAAGATGAATATGACTCTCCCATGACGCATTTTACCCACTCTAGTATTGGTAATACTCTGAATGAATGTCTTTTCTCACTAGAACTTGAGTATGCTAATGAAATAGTGAATCCCCCCGTTGAGTTCACGTCGACCTTTCACAGCAGAGGCCTCTCTAGCACCATCGATTACATCCTGTGCTCACAAATTCTAAAAGGCCACTTGAAACACTTCATAACAGGCTCAGACATCTCAAGCGATCACTATTCAAATAGTATTACCCTTATACTTAATTCAGCCTCACAAGCCCATAGCAGGACCAGTTTGCTAAATCAGAAATCTCTGGCTATAGATAAAATAAATGGCTTTACAGTAAAATGGTCCAAGATAAACCCCGCTGATGTTACTAAGAAGATTATTCAAAAAACTCTCCCCTCTATAAACATCTGTTTAGCGGAGACCTCGTCACCCCACATGCTTTGCTAAAATACTAAAAACTATCCAACAGGAGCTTACCCGCCAACATAAGACCCACGATAAGGACTCACGGGGTGGTTCGACGTCCATTGCCGCAAAACCCTTTCAGCGCTAAAAAGTGCACTGCATATCCAAGACAGAGACGTGGCACTAATAGCCACGCTAAGAAGGAACTACAAATTGGCCCAACAAACCCGGAAACGGGAAATAAAGAATAATCTATGGGCCAAACTACATGAGAGCACAAGGAGTAAGGATAGCTCGCTATTTTGGCGAACAGTTAAGTCACCCTTCTTAGCAGATCCCTCAGCTGTCCGTCACCTAGATGTGGCGGTCCCAGCTGAAAAATGGGTGGCACATTACTCGCAAATTTTCGGTGATTCCTCTGCCGTAGCCTTAATTGCCCAGTCTGTAGAGGAAGTTTCTACCACGGATAACACTTATCCGATTGACCTCCATTTCGACCTTATGGAGGTCACAGCTGCATTGACTTCCTCGAAGACTGGGAAAGCACCTGGCCCCGACGGAGTTCCACTCGACATTTTTGTAAGTAATCTTGATTTATGGTCCCCAATCGTCACGCAAGTCATGTCCGCAGTTTCACAGGCCGGCCTAATTGAATCTTGGTCCTCGTCAGTGCTATTACCCATTTTCAAAAAGGGTGAACGCGACAATCCAGCCTGCTATAGGCCCATTTCCCTCTTGGACTCACTGGGAAAGGTTGCCGGGAGATTAATTCTGGAGCGCCTCCAGAACTGGGCCACAGAGAAGAAAATCTTAACCGACCTCCAGTATGGGTTTCAAGAGGGATTGGGCACTGTAGAACAGGCCCTTAACCTGACACTCCTAATGGGCAAATATGCTGGGGCAAAAGGCGGCAACCTATACTTAGTGTACGTCGACCTAAGCTCCGCATTCAATTGCGTGATTCACTCCAAACTGTGGGCGATCCTGAGAAATCTGGGGGTAGACCCTCCTCTCCTTAAATTCCTCCGAGAGCTTTATACCGACGCCAAAGCGTGCGTGAGGTATGGCATTAACGGGGAACTATCGGACTCATTTAGCGTAGCAAAAGGCGTCAGACAGGGGTGCGTCCTCGCCCTGTTTTTATTTAATATCTACATAAACTCCCGGCCCATTCCAGCCCTATTGTACGCCGATGACTCTGTCATCTTGGCGAGAACCTTAAACCAGCTCCAATTACAACTGGACAAGTACTGCCAATTATGCTTTCCTTGGGTTTAAAAGTAAATAAGACCAAGACCTTTGTGATGCATATAGGCAAGAAAGTGAAGAAACAGAAACCTCTTTTTATAGAAAAAGTCAGACTGGAATATGCCCGGGAATACCCTTACCTAGGCATTCTCATAGACGACCAAATAACCTGGAAACCCGCCACTGCGAGTAAAAAAATGTTATTCCAGCGTACAACTGCGGCGCTGATGTCTTTCTCCAGGAAATTGGGCAAACACGCTCCCGTTGAGTTGCTCAAAATCTATCATGCTAAATGCCATAGCGTGGCAACTTACGGCGTGGGTGTATGGGGTTACGCTCCTACCGGAGAGCTCCAAACAATCGAAAATGTTTTTTTTAAATACGTACTAGCCCTCCCTCGAAGTGCTCCAAATTACGGCAGCCATATTGAGCTCGGCTTGGATTATCTAACTGACACCATTAGATACGAGCCGATCCTCCTATGGCACCGTATATGGACCAAAGAACAATGTCATCTTACTCGGTCGTTGATAACCGATTGTTTATCCCTGGCTCACTGGAAAAATATCTCATGGTTACTGTACGTCTTTAATTTCCTGAATGATTTAAACAGCCTATTGTTTTTTACTGACCCTTTCTCACTTGTGGACATATCCAGGAAGGCTTTGAAGAGTTTGTGTGTTAACCACCTAAGAGATCTTCGCATATGTTCAGAGATTGGTAAACGTACAAACAGCCATCTAATGACGATACAAACCATACCTGGCATGCAGCCGTATTTGTCCTTCTTCTTGTCAAACTACGATAGATATGTTTTAACTAGGTTTCGTTTTGACTCCTTTTTTCGTCTTGTTTCGTTCCCCGGGGTTTCAGACTGGTCACATGAATTAACTAGTTGCCCCTGTGATGGTAACGCACCCCAGTCTACCCTACATGTAATTCTATTTTGTAGCTTTTATGAGACCCCACGTAAACGCTGGATAGTCCCTCTTCTCCGACAAATGGGCTTGAGAAGATGCAGACCTGCTCTTCTGGCATTACAGTTTTTAGAAACACAATTTGCTGCTAAGTGTATAGCCTGTTTTTTCAAAGCATGTCTGAAAATTCGTCTACAATCAACTGACCTAGCTTTGTAATTTTTATATGTAACTTACACTCAATTGACATCAACTGCCTTTTTTAAATTTTGTAACCATTTTCCTATTACTCTATTTACACTGTATAGGCGACAATCCCCCTAAGGTAAAATCTACTGTCTTGATGTAACCCCAGTTAACATTGCATTTGTGATAACTTTCTTAAAGGAAAAATTACAACCTTGTTGTAACTGTTTTTTACTATGCACTTTTTATGATTGTATAATTCAATTGAAATAAAGATTCTTGAATTGAATTGAATTGAGTTGCTGATCGCAGTATTGTGTGGTGAAAGGTACTTCTGAGGTGGAACCTTTGCACATTCAGTGTTTTATCAACCGCAATGGATCGCACACCGCTAGCCCCTCCTCCAGATGGTACATATAGTTTGTAAGTGGTTCACCTAAGTAGGTGCAAGTAAGTACTTGTTGTTCTCAAGATCTCTAATTTTCCCGCTTGCCCCCACCTCGCTGTAGAGTGCGCGCTGGGACCTTCCCTGGTCGCGCTGCACTCCAGTGCGGGACCTCCCTGCTGCACCTCCTGGCCCGCCCAGTGCAGACGAGATTGTCTCTGCCTGGGTCGTGACCTAGTGTGCCTCCATCTTGGGTGAGGGTGCAGGCGAGCGGACTAGCGCTCGGCCCCTCCCGCCCTCGACTCTACAAAATGGGTCCACCTCCCAGGGAGCGCAGCGGGCGCGCCGTCTTCGCGCCGAAGTCGCGCCTAAGTCCAGCCCGTCTGCGCACGTCCGCGGCCAGGGACGCTGTCTCTGCAATCTCTTACACCTCCTCTGCCCTTATGAGCCTACAACCCTTCCAAAGTCCTCTATCGCCCGCTATCAGGGCTCGCATTTCCACACTTGGAATCGCGGGGAACATCCCCTCCCATCTGGGGTCGGATTTGCCATCTATCCCACCAGCCCCTATTGAGTCACATATTCGTTTACTATGCTTAAACACCCGCTCTCTTGTCAGACATCAAACTGACATCCTCCTCTTACACATGGCTGAGAGACCAGATGTTCTTTTACTATCTGAGACCTGGCTCACCGACGATTCCCTCCCTGACATCCTGGTGACTTTACCCCCAAATTACTATCTGCTGAACACTAACCGCCCTGGGGGTCGCTCCGGGGGGGGGGGGGGGGGGGGGGGGGGTGTCAGCGGTAATACGTAAGAATTTAAAAATAATTACCACTGCTACCATGACTCTCCCTGAAGTGGATAACTTGGTTCTCAGCCTTGGGACTGAGGTGGGCGCAGTCACTTTTATAATACTTTACCGCCCCCCTCACCCTATGCCCTCCTTCCCCTTATCTTTCACAGAACAGCTTGTTAATCTCACTACCTCCTCCCCCCGCGTCGCCATTTTTGGCAATTTTAACTACTGGTTCCAACATAAGGATGCCGGACCTCATGCCACTGAACTATTCGAAGCCCTCTTGAGCTTAAATTTTACTCAACTTGTCAAATCTCCCACCCACAGTGGTGGTCATATTCTCGACCACATCTGGGTCCATGGGGTTAAATCCTCTTGCCCGCTGATCACACCTTGTGTGTGGTCTGACCATTCTCTGATTGAGACCACAATCTCTGTCGTTGGTCAGATTAGGATCCCCCCGCGGGAGGGCGGTGCCGCCCGCAAGTGGAGTGCCGCTGACTCCTCTAAATTGTTATCTCACCTGTCACAAACCCGTCCTTCCTTCCCCAACGATATCTGCACCAATGAGCTAGACGAAAACATCTCTCACTGGCTCACGTCAGCTAGCGATATCTTTGCCCCCTTAACTAAGTTCCCCCGCTCTCGACACAGCAACTCCCATAAATGGTTCGACTCCCAACTTAAAACCTTACATCTGGATCTTCGCCAACTGGAGCGCAAGTGGAGGAGAGATTACTGTCCGTCAAGCAGAGACATTTATGTGGCCGCTCGCAACAAATACAAAAAAGCTATCACTGCGGCCAAAAAAGCATATGCCTCTGAAAGAATCCTATCAGCCCCCTGCAAGTCGAAGGAGATTTTTAAAGTCCTCGACGAATTCACTTCCGACTCTAGGACGCTCCCGACCCAGGCTCCTACGCAGGAATCATGTAATGCGCTTAGCACGTTTTTTTTTACAGAAAATTGTTATGATTAAGGACACTATCCCAGTCACCCTCCCTGGCGCTGATTCTATCTCCCCCCTCATAATGCTCTCTCCTTCACACACTTCCCCCCCCTAGATCCTGCATCCCTGGCCACACTGGCCGTTCGCGTCAAGTCTGGATCACCGGGCGACTGCTGCCCACCATCCATACTACGGGACATCTGCCTTACTTTACCTGACTGCATCCTCCCTCTGCTGAATTCCTCTCTCTCTTCTGGCACAGTGCCCAGTTCTTTCAAGGAGGCTGTCCTGGTGCCTCTACTGAAGAAGCCTGGAGCCGACCCCGCAGTCCTGGCGAACTATCGACCTATCTCCCTCCTGCCCTATTTCTCTAAAATCCTGGAAGCTCACGTCACCACCTGTCTCTCACAGTTCATCGAGAGCTCCAACTTTCTTGAGGCCAATCAGGCCGGTTTTAGACCGGGCCACTCCACGGAGGCAGTGATCTTGGCCGTGTTGGATGCTCTGAGAGACGGCGCTGACAAGGGTACCCCCCAGGCCCCGGTACTTTTAGATCTGTCGGCCACCTTCGACACGGTGGACCACAACATCCTTCTCCACTGTGTCGAGCAGGCCGGCTTCCAGGGCCTGGCGCTGGCATGGGTCGAATCCTTTTTGACCAGGAGGTCTCAGACACTCAGCTTGGGCACTTTTAGTGCCCGTTCACTCTGCGGGGTCCCCCAGGGCTCCTCCTTATCCCCTCTTCTTTTCAATCTCTACCTTCGACCTCTTCTTTTCTCTCTGAGGCAGTGGGACGTCACCGTCTTCAACTACGCTGACGACCTGCAACTCATCTTTCCTCTTAACTCTACTTTTGCTATCTCTAATTTCCAGGCGGCCATGTCCCACATCCTCCAGTGGATGTGCCAGAACCAACTCAAATTGAACCCCGGGAAGATGGAGCTCCTTCTCCCGGGTAAGAGCTCTACCCACTGGGGTCCGCACTTCTGGCCGGCAGAGCTTGGCCCCCCCACCCCTGTGGCCTCGGTGAAAAGTCTCGGGGTCACTATTGACTCCGAGCTATCCCTCAAACCCCAGATAGGGATGGTGGTCTCTTCCTGCATGCATCAGCTGCGCAGGATCAGGAAGGTGGCCTATCTCTTGACTCCCGAAGCCCTGATCCAAGTCATCATGGCTCTTGTCCTCTCCCGCTTGGATTTCTCGAACTCTATTTATCACGGTCTGCCTAAATCTTTTCTCCTCAGACTACAAATTGTTCAGAACCAAGCGGCGAGACTGGCCTTCGGGATCCCGAAATGGCAATCCGCCAAACCTCTCCTCACCAAATTGCATTGGCTTCCTGTCATTTCGAGGGCAGCCTTTAAGATCGGCTGCCTCACCTTCAAATCTTTAACCGGTCCCTGCCCTGCCTTCCTGAAATCCCTCATCAGGCCCTACTGTCCTTCACGTAATCTCAGATCCTCTCACCTCCACCTCCTGGCTGCCCCTTCTATCAAACTTTGTAGATCTGGAGGTCGGAGATTCGCACATTTGGCCCCTAAACTTTGGAACTCTTTCCCTCCCCGCTCAAAACCTCCAATTCAATTCCGTAAATCTCTAAAAACTTGGCTTTTTCCACAATCCAGCTAAATCCCTCTGTCCCCTCAGCATCGAGTCAGCGCCAGGAAACCCACGGTGACGGTGCGCTTTACAAGCATACCTTAACATAACATAACATAACATCTCTAGACCCAAGACATGGCCTGGCTTTCGGGATATCTTCCCTCGTCAGTAGAGAACGTAGTTGGGGTGGAAGAGAAGGCTGCTAAGTTACCGTCATAGGCCTCGATGCCTAACCGGCACGCAGGTGCGTCATCCAGAAGCTCGTCAGCTTAAAGGCTCATGGGAGCCCATTTGTAGAATCAACCGCAATGGATCGCACACCGCTAGCCCCTCCTCCGGATCGCCCCTAAGGATTTGTTCACCTAAATAGGTGCAAGTAAGTACTTGTTGTTCTCAAGATCTCTAGACCCGAGACATGGCCCGGGTTTCGGGATATCTTACCTCGTCAGTAGAGAACGTAGTTGGGGTGGAAGAGAAGGCCGCCAAGTAACCGTCACAGGCCTCCATGCCTAACCGGCACGCAGGTGCATCATCCAGAAGCTAGTCAGCTTAAAGGCTCATGGGAGCCCATTTGTAGAATCAACCGCAATGGATCGCACACCGCTAGCCCCTCCTCCGGATCGCCACTAAGGATTCTGGTACATATAGTTCGTAAGTGGTTCACCTAAGTAGGTGCAAGTAAGTACTTGTTGTTCTCAAGATCTCTAGACCCGAGACATGGCCCGGGTTTCGGGATATCTTCCCTCGTCAGTAGAGAACGTAGTTGGGGTGGAAGAGAAGGCCGCCAAGTAACCGTCACAGGCCTCGATGCCTAACCGGCACGCAGGTGCGTCATCCAGAAGCTCGTCAGCTTAAAGGCTCATGGGAGCCCATTTGTAGAATCAACCGCAATGGATCGCACACCGCTAGCCCCTCCTCCGGATCGCCCCTTAGGATTCTGATACATATAGTTCATAAGTGGTTCACCTAAATAGGTGCAAGTAAGTACTTGTTGTTCTCAAAATCTCTAGACCCCGAGACATGGCCCGGGTTTCGGGATATCTTCCCTCGTCAGTAGAGAACTTAGTTGGGGTGGAAGAGAAGACCGCCATGTAACCGTCACAGGCCTCGATGCCTAACCGGCACGCAGGTGCGTCATCCAGAAGCTCATCAGCTTAAAGGCTCATGGGAGCCCATTTGTAGAATCAACCGCAATGGATCGCACACCGCTGGCCCCTCCTCCTGATCGCCACTAAGGATTCTGGTACATATAGTTCGTAAGTGGTTAACCTAAGAAGGTGCAAGTAAGTACTTGTTGTTCTCAAGATCTCTAGACCTGAGACATGGCCCGGGTTTCGGGATATCTTCCCTCGTCAGTAGAGAACGTAGTTGGGGTGGAAGAGAAGGCCGCCAAGTAACCGTCACAGGCCTCGATGCCTAACAGGCACGCAGGTGCGTCATCTAGAAGCTCGTCCGCTTTGAGGCTCTTGGGAGCCCATTTGTAGAATCAACCGCAATGGATCGCACACCGCTAGCCCCTCCTCCGGATCACCCCTAAGGATTCTGGTATATATAGTTCGTAAGTGGTTCACCTAAGTAGGTGCAAGTAAGTACTTGTTGTTCTCAAGATCTCTAGACCCGAGACATGGCACATTCAGTGTTTGTATGTTTTAAAATGTCAAAATAGAGAAGTAGTAGTGCCATAGAACGTGACCTATAATGCCACTTAATTAGCTTTTTAGGTCGAGCCTGGGCAGCGCATGCGCTGCTCTGCGAGGCGTGCTGTATTCTAGTAGGGACTTGAAGTTCTGGCCACTCTCCGCCCATATTTAGGTCTCGCCTGGCGCTAGCAGTGTGCATGCGCTGCACTCGCCATTCAAGGGCCTTTTGGAATCAATACGGATTCCAAAGCGTGCATGCAGACGGGCAGAAGATGTGCACGCGAGGACTGGATGCTTCATTGGCGGCATGACACACTGAGGACTTTTTTTATCTAGACATCCTTCTGCCGTCACTTGTTTTATGAGGGTCTGCAATCCCAAGCGCAGTGCACATCTGGAAGTGATTTACCGTCCAAGCTCTGTTTTTCTTTTAATTCTGGTTTAACCTTTCGCTTTATTTGTTTCGCCACATGCCCACCCCTTTTTCTTACTCCTCTCTTTCGCTCTCTGCTGCAGGCGGGGCATGAGGCCCAGAGACCGGTGTGAGTCTGCGCACCTGGTCGTGTGTGCTGCCACCATCGGGGCCCAGGCGCTGCCCCCAGCAGAACACAGGCCCAGCGTGGAGAGCGCCTGGTGCCCACACGCGCTTCAACCTGGCACACATCGCTACATGGACATAAACACACCCACCAAGGCACAGTGCCTTCCAGGCTCAATGCTTTCTATTTTATGGGGGCATGTGGTGGCAATATTTGCACCTGTTTTTTAAAACATCACATTATGTGTGTGTTGAGAGGAAGGGAGGCGCGCAATCTTTAAGCTCACCGGCGTCACTGGTGGAATATTTCACAATATTTCTTTCTCGGTTACCGTTCTCTTTCACACACACACTCACATTTGTCTCTCAATGTATTTCTCTTGTGTTCCTTTCTTTCCCTCTCTTTTCACCTCCACCCTTTGACGCCTCTATACTCCACCCTCTGGCTCTGTCTAACCACCGCCCCTCGAATTGACGCCTTCTCTCGGGTTGGCACCTCGCCCACCGTTTTAACTATTTCACTGCATGTATTGAGGAGAGAGAGAGGGTGCAACCCCTAGAACTCCAACCCGGCATTGAGAGGCGATTTTGGAACCAGGCGTCCTCTGTGGCCTTTCACTCCCACAAGAAGGTGATGGTCTGCGCACACAGCGCCACGTTATTACCACCCGCCCTCCTTCACGTATATAGCACACGCCATGACTGTGCTCGCCCCTGTACGTCACATGCACATACGCAGCACCCTGCCCACCTCCTTATCAACTTCTATGTATGGTTTGTTTTATATTTGCTTTAAACTGCAACCTGCTGGATGCCCTTTCTTCAACCCCCACGCCGAACCTCCCAAAAAGCACAGTCCGAAAGCATCGCTAGATTTGAAGTCTGGCTTTGAAGCACTGAAGAGCCTTTCATTCGTAATGCGAATATTGCAGACAGAGCCTCTGCACATTGAATATATAAACAAACACACACACTCTTATATTATCCATATAAATATATGTATAGTTATTCCTACATACAAACACACACACATGGCAGAGGGTTATTTACAGCTTCTTACATTAGAACCGGAAGTCATTTAAGTTTTTAGGTCTCACTAAAGCAGCGCATGCGTTGCTCTGCAAGACATTTAGAAGTGGAGTTTTAAAAGTCAGACCACAGTTTTGTGTGGCATACAGTGTGCGGTTACATGCACAGGCACGAGCAGAGGCGCCATATGGCTTTCCTCTCGCTCGGCCAAGCGCGCGCGCCTCTCTTAAGGGCCCCCCCCACTACAGAGCGCGAGGCGCACGCGGCCAAAGCTTGTTTGCCTTTAAAATCAGTAGTCTCGCACCTGAATTAGGTTTGTTGGCATGTATGCCTTTTACTCTTTCCGCAGTATTTCTGCCCAGCGCAGATTGCAATATGGATAACTAAGCTTCTCTGATTAGTCCCCTTTTTCCGTCTACACTCATACGGCATCCCACTGTACATATGGGTGGGCTAGCGCTGTGAAGCTGCCTTTATCGTTTAGCTCTTACTACAATTACAATTTGTGTGTTTATCACTCACATACCCTTACTCATCACACCGCCAGACACAGAATCCCATAACCTGAAAACCACCCCTTGGTGGCCCAAACGCACAACTAGAAAATACTTCCCACATAGGCTTAAACAAAACACTCTTCCGACCACACACTTGCGAACCGTGTGGGTAGGCACTTCAACTCCCCACATAGCGGTATTAAGCACTGCATAATTTTTTTTTGCTCTTGTAAATGCACATCATAAATCGTGGTGGTGACACTGGAACTATATACTTTCATGCCAAAGCAAAAATCCCAAGTCTCAAACATAATATGAAATCCCACAAGTTCCACTTTTATTAACGTTGCCACAAGCTGGTATAAAGTTGTTATATACATTTGCTTTAAGCAGAAGGTATGACAGATTCTAGAAGTTCCTGCCTGAAGAGAGAAATCAGAAGCAACTATAATGACTGGTCTTGTATTGTTTCAATAATGTAATTGCTCCAGTGGCACATCGGTTGTATAAATAATAATCAATACAACAATCGGTAATCAATAACACATAGAAAGGGTTTTTAGGAGGATGTCCAAAAGGGAAGAAGACTCTACACAGTAAGATATTCAATCATCATTTATATTTCATTTTTTCATAATAAAATGTCAAACCATCATTTGTGTTTCTTTTTTCATTCAAGAATACATTTATATACATGTAGTGTTTCAAACACTAAGGTGCAGAAGTGACCCAAAGTGTAATAAAAGAACCAAAAAACAGTAAGTTATACACAATTACAAAGTGAAATATATAAGGTTTCTGAAGGGAATATTATACAGGGAAATAGGAAAACGACCATTAATTAAATAATAATTACAAGAATATATGTCATAGTGAATAACAAGAGTGCTAGCCACTGTTTGTAAGGTTCGTATTCTGGGGACGTCAACGGCGTTTCGACCCAATTAGTATAGTGGGTCTCGTCAGAACTGGAAAGTGTGGGACTTGAACACTACTATTAACTATATATATTGATATAGTTAATTTAAGGGAAGGTTAATGGACGAGTTACCTTATTGTGTCTACGCACGTGGGCAAACTGATATTGGAGTAAGAAACCACCATGCGTGATGAAAAAGATAAATACACTTACAGTTGACCCAGCCGGGTACTGTTGCGCGATGTTCCAAGAAAAGAAATAGAACAAATTAGTTTGTCCTTTCTTAGCGCCTAGTCCATTTTATTCATGATTCCAAAATAACTTACCACTGTAGTGGTGTAGTTGCGCAGTCGCGAAAGCTCTAAGTAATGTTTTAAGTCGAGTGAAGGCTGGATAATTCACAAGGGCAGTCAGGGTGGTACCTTTGAAAAAGTAATTGAGGGTAAAAAAAACTTAAAATTCTAACATAGGCGTTTTAATATGTCGCTTTGCCAATACTGGGGAGAGTTCTTCTTACCCGATAATACAGGTCTGCTCCTATCTATACTTATTCCTTGTTTACGTGCCACGGTTAATTGCCGAGTTTAGCAGTAAAACGCCTCGTGGTTGCACAATGGCCAAACGAGAGCGGGACGATACCTTTAAAAAAATATATGTGGCAATGAGAATTTAGAATTCATATAGCGATATCATATGGCCAATATACTATTATTCAGAACAGCGTCTTACCCTACAGCCTAAAGCACAGTCGCTTGTTCGTTCTTCCTGGATAGGGAATCGATGACAGACAGCGCGCCGTTACGTGTGTTTATCTAAACGTGCGTAAGGGCGTAGAGAGAGCAAGAATGCTCGATCTTCTCGCCTGAGGGGACTATCAGGACTGTTTAGTGATCCCAGAGTTATAGATGATGTCGCAACTTCTGATACATCGTATTTACATAAAGGCGAAGTAGCTATGCCTAATCATTATAATCACAAAGATGAATGAAATGTTAACAAAAATAAAATGTATATTATAAAAATATTTCTCCATTTCAAACCCCGAATTCTAGTGGCAATTATTATCAAAAGACATATATCCAATCTGTTAGGTACATTTAAAGACAGTCACTGGTACATCTAACACAGGTCCCAAGATCATATGTATGAACACTACTGTACAATCCTTTTATCCATATCAACATGCTTTGCATTAATTAGAATAGCAATGTGTATAGTCATTAACACCCAGTATATGCAAATGGTCAATTATTTTTAGATGTAATTTAAATGAACTCAATTGTAAATTAAGAACATGCAATGTCCCTACAATGGCAAAAAACAATTTATCGCGGAAGGGTGGAACCATACAGTGTATCTTTAATGTGCAATCGATTTGACATTTTATTAAGGGAGGGAAGCCACATAGCCTCGCCATTCCTCCGCTGAGTTCAGCCCATGATTGATAGAGTTGACTTTATCAATCCAATGGCACTACCGTCTTTGCAATATTTGAGCAATATTGCCACCTCTCTCTGGTAATTTAGCAACATCAATCACCTGCCATTTAATATCGTTTGCCGTGTGTTTTTGGTCTATGAAATGTTGTACCAATGGAGCAGTAACAACAGATCGTCTAATACGACTGCGATGTTTGCTTATTCTGGCTTTAATTGGCTGTTGAGTCTGACCAATAAAAGGCTGGGTTAACTGTAAGTGTATTTATCTTTTTCATCACCCATGGTGGTTTCCTACTCCAATATCAGTTTGCCCACGTGCGTAGATACAATCAGGTAACTCGTCTGTTAGCCTCCCCTTAAATTAACTATATCAATTTATATGGTTAATAGTAGTGTTCTTATATATGCTTGGATGCCCCAAGCAGTAGCAGTCCCCGATACATTATTCTAAAGCTGACCTCCTGACAATCGGTAAGATGCCGACTCATAGATGCTTACATACTTTAGGACCTGAACATATGCCTTCCCTCTGTAAAATATGTAACCATGAACCTCCCACAATAAGCAAAACACCAAGAGAGGTAGCCAACCGTAAGATGATATTGTTGAACTGTAGGTCTTTGACTAAACACAAAACGGAGATCTACGACCTACTGGCAAATAAAGATATGGATGCCATGTTTCTTACCGAGACATGGCTAGAAGAAACGTCCTCTCCTGATATTCTGGACGCAATACCCCCCAGCTATAGCCTATTGAGAATTGACAGACTGAAACAACGTGGAGGAGGTCTAGCATTAATCTACAAATCAGAGCTAGAATGCACTCTAATAAAATCCACCATATCCAATAGTGAATGTGGCATATTTACCATAAAAATTGATCAGACAAATTCGATCACTGGTTTACTAATATATCGCCCCCCGGGAGCTGCGGGACCTTTCTGCAGCCAACTCATTGAGTCGGCTACCCAGCTGGCAGTTAGATACAAGAAACTAATTATTTTAGGCGACCTAAATCTTCATTTTGAAGACATTAACTCCAGGGAGGCACAAATGGTAGCTACCGCACTAAATTCTGTGGATATAAAACTCCTCTCTACAGCCCCCACACACCAGCAGGGTCACCTTTTGGACCCCATCTTTGCGAATTGGGAAGGCGTTAAGGTCCTACCCCCGATCCCATTGATCTGGTCAGACCACAGTATTGTGCCATTTGAGATACAAATAGAACCCACCGGAATCTTACCTACAAAGCACCCCCCTCAGAAACATCGCAATTGGAAAAAATTCACTCCTGAACTTTTAATAGCATTTTAGCAGAGCATCCCCCGACAATAGGTAGTACCTTACAGGAGGTCTGGGACAACTATGAATTATGGATGTCGAAAGCACTAGATAAGATTACCCCCTGGACATCCAAACCTCCAGTAAGACAATCCAGAACTGCTCCATGGTTTTCGGAAAAACTCAGAATAGCTAAAGCTCAACGTAAAACCATAGAACGGAGATGGAGAAAGAGCTGCGCACCTGATCTTAAATCGAGTTATAAAACTGAACTAAAAAAGTATCAGAAACTGGTTAGATCGGAGAAAAGTATCCATTTTAAAAACAGAATTGAGCAAGCAGACAATCCCACGAAAGAACTGTTCAATATCTACAAAGAACTCACAATCCCCTCAAGACTCGACACTCAAGACACATACTCTGCTGAGATATGTGAGCTGATTGCTGACTTCTTTGTAGAGAAGGTGGACAAAATCCATGGCACCTTTGTAAATAATAATACTCTCTTAAACACCAACGCGGTGAGCCATGGGGTACCACAGGGCTCAAGCCTAAGCCCTACGTTATTTAACATCTATATGGAACCCCTGGCACACATTGTAGAGGACTTCGGGGTGGGCATTGTCAGCTACGCTGACGACACCCAGCTGGTGTTTAAGCTAACTCCTGACCGAAGAGAGTATGCCACCAATTTCTTGGACTGCATGTCTGCAGTAGCGGCTTGGATGAATAACAACTGTCTCCATCTGAATGGCGACAAGACCGAACTACTGGTGGTCGGGAGAGAAACTTCTGTGTGGTCTCACTCATGGAGGCCCAGCGAGCTGGGAAACCTGCCAACTCCTGCTGAGTCGGTTAGAAACCTAGGCGTTATGCTGGACTCAGACCTCTCGGGCAAGACCCAAGTCAGTAGGGTAACGGGAAGGTGCTTTAGCATATTAAAAGTTCTGCGAAAGGTGTTGGATCTTCTTCCTACCGAAGCCAGAAAAACCATAGTCCATGCACTGGTGACACCCCATTTGGACTATGGAAACGCCCTCCTGATTGGGCTCAGTCAGAAGGGCCTACATCAACTGCAATGCGTGCAGAACGCTGCCGCACGCCTGGTGCGCGGACTCCCAAGAAGAACTTCTGCTAAAGCTGCCCTGACCAAACTCCATTGGCTGCCAGTTAAGGAGAGGATTAAGTTTAAGACCCTTTGCTATGCCCACCGCATCGCTCAGGACAAAGGTCCTGAATACTTAAAAAATCTCCTCACAATACACCGTCCGACCCGGAACCTAAGATCATCTGGCATGATGCTATTCAAACTCCCTCGAATCATCAGGGCCAAAATGGGAGGAAGATCCTTCAGGTATTTAGCCTCCAAATACTGGAATGCGCTCCCGCTCCACCTGCGGATGGAGCCATCTGAACTGAGATTTCGGACAAAACTGAAAACTTATCTGTTCCCCAACATGTAATCCTCCCCTAAGCTTCTATTTCCACAGCTCCTCTGGATTTCTGCAAAGTATTAGCAGTTAGCGCAGGGACACACAGTTTTATGCAGCTAGGCGCTTTATAAATGTTTTATTATTATTATTATTATTATTATTATATATTTTTCACCTTCCTATTTCACAGAAGTCCCACACTTTCCAGTCCTGACGAGACCCACTATACTAATTAGGACGAAACGCCGTCGACGCCCCCAGAAAACAAACCTTAAACAAGCATTGGAAATGCAATAAGTCTCGCAGCATTAGAGTTAGTGCTTATAGAATTGTTTATGGGTTTTTTTTGTAAATCTTTAGCATTTTTGTTTCCTGTAGCCAATGCTAAATAAATTACAAATAAAAAAAGCCATAAACATTTCTAAAAGCTCTAACTCAAATGCTCCGAGACCTATTGCACTGTGTGAGGGTGAGGGGTTGAGGGTGAGTGAGGGTGAGGGTGGGTGAGGGTGAGTGAGGGTGAGTGAGGGTGAGTGAGGGGTTGAGGGTGAGTGAGGGTGAGGGGTTGAGGGTGAGTGAGAGTGAGGGTGAGTGAGGGTGAGGGTGAGTGAGGGTGAGTGAGGGTGAGGGTGAGTGAGGGTGAGGGGTTGATGTTGAGGGTGAGGGGTTGAGGGTGAGTGAGGGTGAGTGAGGGGTTGAGGGTGAGTGAGGGTGAGGGTGAGTTAGGGTGAGGGGTTGAGGGTGAGGGGTTGAGGGTGAGTGAGGGTGAGGGTGAGGGGTTGAGGGTGAGTGAGGATGAGTGAGTGAGGGTGAGTGAGGGGTTGAGGGTGAGGGGTTGAGGGTGAGTGAGAGTGAGGGTGAGTGAGGGTGAGTGAGGGTGAGTGATGGTGAGGGTGAGGGGTTGAGGGTGAGTGAGGGTGGGTGAGGGTGAGTGAGGGTGAGGGTGAGAGGGTGAGTGAGGGTGAGAGGGTGAGGGTGAGTGAGGGGTTGATGGTGAGGGGTTGAGGGTGAGTGAGGGTGAGTGAGGGTGAGGGGTTGAGGGTGAGTGAGGGTGAGGGGTTGAGGGTGAGTGAGGGTGAGGGGTTGAGGGTGAGGGGGTGAGGGTGAGGGTGAGTGAGGAGTGAGAGTGAGGGTGAGTGAGGGGTTGAGGGTGAGGGGTTGAGGGTGAGTGAGGGTGAGGGTGAGGGGTTGAGGGTGAGTGAGGAGTTGAGGGTGAGTGAGGGTGAGGGTGAGTGAGGGTGAGGGGTTGAGGGTGAGTGAGGGTGAGTGAGGGTGAGTGAGGGTTCAAATCGGTTTTTGGGGGGTAGCTTTGAAATCAGTAGTCTTCGATCTGAACCGGGAGGGTTGGAATGTAAGGTGTCTGGCAGTGGATTAATGAGTCATGACCTGTATTTAAGACCATCCGCCTCGATATCAGGCGAGACGAGATTTACTCGTACAACCGTGGGCTTCTGAGCAGAGCTTCGGGCATAGACACTTTGTTTTTAAAATAAATTAAACACTGCTCTTAGTCCCAAGTCAGACACTCTATCACTGACGCTTTGGGAGCTTACGGGATTATTGCCCCAGCTACCATGTCAGCGAGGGAACGAGAGAAGCACCGGGAAGCCAGCAGCTCCCAATACACTACAGGAGGCTTCGCTGCGGTGAGTTAATCGACCTCTATACAAGAACGCCCAATGCCCTCCCGCATGCCAGAGTCCACAGGGCCATTCGTCAGGAAGTGGTGCGTGGCAGCGCAGACCTCAGCGTGCGCCGGCCCTGTGCGGCTGGGTCGTTCTTTCCTGATAATCAAGGGTCAGTTCCGGGGCAGCTAGAGAGAGACCTCTTCCGCTGCAGAAAGGTTGGCTGGCCCACCTTTTTTGGGGCGGGTTATGTGTTTTCTAACCAATGGCAGGGTAAACTGGAAAATACAGCCACAAAGACTCTCCAAGCTCCGCCTATCATCCTGTCAATCTGTTTAACACCAGTTTTCCGATAATCTTCTCTTGTTTTGGAAATTGAAGTTTAATAGAAATGGACTTAAAGTAGAGACGCCCGGATGTTTGTGATCTTCATTTGGAAGTTTTCAGGTAATGCTTACATGCAGGAACATTCCACCTGGATCCGGAAAGTTAATGCGTAGGATGTTATCGCTAACCGATTGAGTAAACGGAGGGTAAGTGAGGTACAGGAGAGCTAGGGATTTAGAAATACCGAAGACATACGTCGGATAGAAAAGTGTGCCAATTTGGAACAGGAGGCAGAGTTGCAGCAGAGGTTGGGGAGGCGTTGTAGAGAAGTCACGGCAGAGAGAGCAATACAGGGCACATGTATACTTAATGTGGCAGGGAGGAAAGAGGCACTGATTCAGGTCTGTGATTCGGAAAGAGTGACTGACTGCAACAAGATCGTAAATGTTGATGTTAGGCAGGTGGCAAACATGGTAGCTTAGGGCAGGGGAGGGGGCGGAGCGGGGAGAGGGAACAGATGGAGCGAAGGCTGATAAGGGGAGGGGGGAGGAGAAATGCGACACGGCGGGCAGGGGAGGGGGCGGAGCGGGGAGAGGGAACAGACGGAGGGAAGGCAGATAAGGGGAGGGGGGAGGAGAAATGCGACACGGCGGGCAGGGGAGGGGGCGGAGCGGGGGCCTAGTGCGGCTGAGGGAACTGATGTGCACGCGCTTTTAAGCTCAATGCGCATGCGCATTGAGCTTAAAAGTCACGGGCACTGCAAGGAATCGCCACGATTCCTTGCAAATTGGATAAAGAGTGGATAAGCCCCCATAGTCTCGCTTGCTCGATGCGCATGCGCATCGACAGGCGAGACCTAAAACAGTGGCTAGGACTCTTGATAGTCACTGTGACATATATTCTTGTCATTATTATTTAATTAATGGTCGTTTTCCTATTTCCCTGTATAATATTCCCTTCAGAAACCTTATATATTTCACTTTGTAATTGTGTATAACTTACTGTTTTTTGGTTCTTTTATTACACTTTGGGTCACTTCTGCACCTTAGTGTTTGAAACACTACATGTATATAAATGTATTCTTGAATGAAAAAAGAAACACAAATGATGGTTTGACATTTTATTATGAAAAAATGAAATATAAATGATGATTGAATATCTTACTGTGTAGAGTCTTCTTCCCTTTTGGACATCCTCCTAAAAACCCTTTCTATGTGTTATTGATTACCGATTGTTGTATTGATTATTATTTATACAACTGATGTGCCACTGGAGCAATTGTTTCCGATATATAGTATATACCCTGCTTCCTAAGTGAGAAGGGTCCCCTTGTCTCTGTTGTGAATAATGTAATGGCAGCAGAACTACAAAAGAATGCACAGCATTTTTGATCTTTTAATGCTACCACGTTAAACCGGCGGCTCTACTGATGTAAATAAAGTCATCGCATGAAATGTTTCTGCTGCAACAAGGAGCAATCAATATCGAGCAAGGCGAGGTGTGCAGTGCACTGCACGTCAGCAGCGCTTTTGCAGGAAATCAATATCTGTAGGACGACTGGCCCATTCACGCAAGCCCTCTTTTCCCACCATCTTGAAGCGCAGTCGTAATTTATCTTTTCCTAGTTTTTTTCCCAAGCAAAAGTTCAAACAGTTTGTTGAAGCTGTAAATCAATGGACTCCTGGCATCCTTTGGGACAGCCAAGGTTGGATTACCGAATCCAAGTGAGTTGTCACCGTCATCTGACGCAACCGAAAGAAGAAACATGATTGGTTCAACTAAAAGCAGGTAATATAACTAATATTGTATAGCGTTCCTTAAATGCGCCTTTCTGTGGCCTACACACGGCTCGTTCTGCGTTTTTCTGCCTATGCACAATTGTGCACTTAGATTACCCATGGTGATATGGTCGGTGTGCAAGCCCACAGGAAGTCGGAGAATGAAGTCATTGCACCAATCGCACTCCTTCAACGTAAACTGCTAGTGATTCCGGCATTGCCATACATAGTACGAAGGTCAGTCTGATTTAAAGTGGGACACAATTACCTTAATTAAAAAAATAACCTCAACGAACAGTAGGTTGCTCGGTGGGGCACTTTCTACCACAACCCCAACAAGCATTGGCATAGCCAATAGGTCTTGCCTTTGAGACCTTATAAGTGTTTAGACATCCTGCACAATATCCTTAGTGCAACAACATCAATTGTTGCATGGCTAAACACTTATAAGGCCCCAAAGGTGAGACCTATTGGCTATGCCAATGCTTGTTCTTTCTTGCCTTTTGTCTTTAATACCTTCTTTCACAAAGACAAGAAACTAGTAGTGCCAGATCGATAGGCTTTTTTTATATCTGTGTCAGCCAAGACTTTCTGGTTTACTAAAATTATGTGTATAACACAGTTATGCTGGTGTTCTTTCATTTGTTCATTCAGTGCCAGACAGTATTATGGTAATTTGAGCTGAGACAAAAAAATAAAACATTTTGCATTTAGTCCCAACAGGTTCCCAAATAATAAAGCTTTGCATAAACCATGATAAAACAAAAGGCTGGTGGCCAACGCCAGGCCTATTGGCTTTGCCAATGTTTGTCCCATCCTGTGCTTTCTACCACGGGCTGACCAAGCCAGATTGTCCACCCTCAGAAGGAGATTGTCCACCCTCAGAAGGCTCTATCCAAAAATCAACCTAATGTATAAAAGTAACTAGTTGCGGAGAGAACAAATAGTTTATAGTTTAACTAGCTGCCCAAACCCAAACCCAAAACAAACTCCAGTCCTTAAACAATGCCTTACAGACAGCTTACCACATGTATCCACCACACCTGACAGCCCAAAAAAATGCGTAGAGGAGCGAGGCAGAGGAGCGGAAATAAGCCATTGTGGGAAAATGGCTCTATATATACTGGACTAGAATGTAGTAAAGTGTGTATAGTGTCTACCAACCCCAGAGGTATAAATCCCAAAATCAGAGTTTTCTTCAGAAAGGGTCAGAAGCCTGTCTCTGCAGTTACTAGAGAACAGTTCCCACAGGAGTGCCCCCCAGAGAGGTTTCTTTAGTCTTCTGATATCACAAGCCCTTTCAAAGGCTGTGAACCACTTGGTGATGTCATCACCTTCCTCAAATTTAGGGACAATCCCTTTGGGGATTTTAGATTATAAGATTGCTCTTTTTCCTTGTTATTGGTATTGCTGCCACCAGAGATGGGGGCTAAGCCCATCTCTTTCCTTTCTTTTTCCAGAGCCAGGAGTCTGGTCTCTAGGTCTAATCTCTTGGCCAACTTTGATAAGAAGTTGTCCTCTTCATTGGGGCTCTCCCCAAGGTGTTCTCTGGGGCCCAGCCCACCTGTGTGGTTCTCAGGCTCCCAGAGGCTGACTCTCGGAGTTAAGGGTACAGGGACCCTTCCTTCCCTAAGGATGGTGGGGGATCATTCTCATCCTCCTCTTCCACTCCTTGTTCCTCTGGATAGGTGTCGCCCTGTTCAGAGGGGTGGCCTTTTGCATACTCAGCCAGGAGATCCTGAAACCCTTGTTTGGTTGAATGCAGGCCCATGACTATTTTTTTAACTTTGCATAGGGACCTCAATTCCTTGAAGTTCAAGTGCAAGTAAGGTGTGAGGTCAAGTTCTTCCACCAGGTTTATGTTATCTTCACTAATAGCTGGGTTTGGTTGAGACATTCTAACCTGATAGTTCTAACCCTCTAGCCTAACTATAGTGACTTTTATGTTTCAAAAATTCTAATGGGACTTAAGCAAGACCCTACCAGACTTTTAGTATTTTGGAAAGACCAATTTCAGAATTCTAAAGGCAATTTATGAGTTCTGTCTTGTGAGCAGATGGTAACCAAGTAGTCCAACAAATGCAAGTTTGTATCCCACCGCTGATCCACCAATGTGAGAAAGTGGCTCTATATATACTGGACTAGAATGTAGTACAGTGTGTATAGAGTCCACCAACCCCAGAGGTATAACAGAGGTTAAAGTCAGGACTGACCTTACTCTCCAAAGTGGTAGCTTGGTTGAGCAGTAAGGCAATACCAGAGGACAGTGTAAAGCATTTGTTGTTCACACTCAGTCAGCAAAAGGTTTCACACACTCAAGGACTGAACTCCAGGCCAATTGTTTTTATATCCACAGATATAGTTGTTTCATTTTTAGAACCAACAGGTATCAAATTATACTTTTCTCAATATGAGTACTCTCATGTAACTACTTTGCAAAGAGCAAATAAAGTTTGTGAACACAGTAGATACAGGAGTTGCAGTAAGCAACACAATTATAAAATATACTATAGCATTGAGCTCAATGGGTTTCCAACATGTAAGTACAGTTGGTTACTATATAGATTACTTTAGTAGTTCCAGGACTAGATCCTAGATTCAGTCTTGGGGTCTAAGATGAAACCAGATCAGCAAAAACGTTTTATTTACTGTAGTGAATTTTCATGAATATAAAGCTGTTTAAAAAGTTCACACTTAAAAACATTTCAATGTAAATCTGGCAATGTTATTCAATGGGAGAAAATTCAGGGTGCAGGTAAAGTATGATCTCGTTACTTTTGTAATCCAGTACTGGGCTCTTAGGGCCGGCACTAGGGTCTCAACTTAAAACAGGTAGGTAACTGCGTTTCAGTATTTCGTAGGATTTTAAAAGAATATTTTAAGTTTTCAAAAGTAGACAATTAGAAGAAATTTCATAGAAAAGCAGACAATGGATTCCTATGTAGAAAATACAGATTACTAGTAAACCCGGAAAGGATTACTTTTGCGGTTCAGTACTGGGTTGCAAGATACAGTACTGTTTTCTCCCCTGATCACAGGTGAGTACTTCGGAATTCGGTTGATTTTATATGAATATTTTCAGTTTCCAAAACTTCACACAGAAAATTTTCGAGTCAAAATCCAGTCAATGTTATCCAATGGCAGGTAAGTGAGTGACCGGTTTCCAGGTGAGTACTTGGCTGGTGAAGTTAAGGTTCTGGGCATAGACTCAGGGGTCCCCAAAGGTTAGGTAAGTACAGTTGGTTCACCCTCAGCGGCACATGGGCTCCGGGTGCAGAGGTATTTAGGCCAAATGTTATCCAATGAGGGACAGGGGGCCTCAGGTTGGTGGCTACTGGCTAGCAGGCCATGCAGCTGTGGGAGCTGGGCTGCTGGTCACTTGTTCAGGGCAAAGGGGGAAGTAGGATAGGACAAAGGTGGCACAGCCAGCGGCCCGCGGGTGACTGGGTGCAGGGTGCTTTTGAGCCGTCGGGCACTCAATGTTATCCAATGGGACAGGTCAAAAAGGAACGAAGGCTGCAGGCTCGGGGACGAAGACTCTCCAGGGGCGATCAGCACTTCGGGAGGTAAGTTGGGATCTTGTAGCACAGGCAGGTACCCCAAAGGAGGCACAGGGGGCTGTAGGGCGCCGGGTGTAGGGGTGCCTTTGGGTGTCAGAAAAGCTTACCCTTAGCTGGTCGCGGTTAGGGTGGCCCCTGGTTCTGAGTCTGCAGGCGTCGTCTGGTTCGTCGAGGAGGGTTTTTGGGCACTGGACTCTGGGTCCCAGTCGCTGGGGGGACGTCCTCGTGGTCCTGGTTCACTTGGGCACGGCCCGGCCTGGGCTCGGCGGGTGCAGAGCGGGCTGGTCCGGAGCTTCCTGGCTGGTGCCAGGGGGGTTGTTGCAGCAGAGCCTCTGCTGATGGGAGTCCCAATCTTTAAGAGGGTCAAGGCAGGCAGGTCCTCTGGGTGTCCCAAGGTTACTGTCCACAGGAGTCGTCGGGACTTAGGCAGGAGAAGGTTCCAGGCTCGACAGGCCGGTAGGGCTGGGGCCAAGTCAGTTGTTGTCGTCCTGTTGTTAGCAGCTGCACCACGCGTCTTCTTCCTCTTGATCTTCTTTCTTCTTTTTTCTTCCGGGATCGGAGGATGGAAGGTTCAGGGAGCACCTAAATACTGAATTTAGGGGTGTTACAGGTAGGCAAGGACAGGGACCAATAAGTCCCTGTCCTGGGGTGGGTACACCCCCTAGCCTCCTGTGGGAGGGGGCAGGAGACTAGCTGTGATTGGGCAGGGCTCCCCATCTGCAAGATGGCCGGAGCACGGGTCGTACTTCGCCTCGTCCCCCCCACCTGAGGGATGGGGTTGGCACAGGCTGGCATACCCCCTTCCTGACATAGTTTTTCCCGCCAGTCTTCCCGCCAGAGTGGGGGTCAGGACGGGTGGGGGCCAGTTGCTGGGTACAGCAAATGGCCTGGAGAAGCTCGCAGAGGCGGCATGCCTTTGAAGCTTCCCCTGCCCATCCTGGGGGAGGAGACCTATCACCTCTCCCAGGATGTGCATTGTTGCAGGTCCAGGAGAGCAGGGGGCTCCCCACCCAGGGGTCCAGCAACATGTCTGCTGTGTGGCAGCCTCTGCAGCCACTCAGCCCAGACATGGATTTTAGGTTAGGGTTTCAGGGGGCATCTCTAAGATGCCCTCAGGTGAATTTTACATTAAATCCCACACTGGCATCAGTGTGGGTTTAATTCGCTGAGAAGTTTGGTACAAAACTTGTCAGTCTTCAGTGTAGTCATTATGGTGCTTTGGAGTTCGTAAAGACAACCTCCCAGCATCATATACTCTTAATGGCATCACTGCACTTACAGTGCCCAGGATCCTGGGTACTGTAGGGGCACAGGGCTCATGCACCTGTGCCCATATCTCTGGCATAGGGCACACAGCTAGAGGGGTTACTGAAGTATGCCAGGGCAGTGGGTTAAGTGGGCATGGCACACAGGGATGGAGGTTGAAGTAGGGAGATGTTTACGGTTTTGATAGTCACAGAGAGGATTTTTTTGACTATTTAGTATGAGGGTGATTTTATTAATCATGTTTGGTCATGTTATTGGGTCATATTAAGATTAGCATGGGTATTATGGGGCATTTACGACTAGTTGGGACATAATGGGTTTAGTTAAAGTCACAGAGTTACATTGGGTATATTTATCAATTGCATTTGTGAATTATGATGTTTGTTTTAAAAAAAAAAGTGATTCATACATGTATACTTTAACATTATAGATACCCCTGACGAAGGTTTTACCGAAATACATTGAGTGTGACGTAATTCTTGCATAATGTGGAGGACTCGAGATTTAGAACATTGCGCACGTTTAGGCCTGGATGGGCAATCATGAAGTAATTATACGCATACGTTTTAATGAATCTCTTGGCCCTGGCGTGACAATGAAACTTGGATAAATAATGAAAATAAACATGGATAAACGTTGAATAAACTCTGGTGAAAGTGAATAATTTGCGACACTAAATATATACAGCTGTGCAACTTGTGATGAACTACAAGGTGCGGGACATCTATTTTCATGACACAGGGTTGTATGCCATGTCGACTCTTGCTTTAGTTCTGTCCTTAGACACTCAGCCTGCAAGGGCAGTGTGTGGGTGTCAGGGTACAGGGCCCCTGAGGATGGCACAAAAGGTGCTGCAGCCCTCTAGTCACCAAGCCCTGGGTACCTAGGGTACCATTTACTTGGGGCTGACAGGTGGCCAGAGATGCCAATTGGGTTTTAGTTTCAATACAGTTTTAGGGAAGGAACACTGTCCCGGGGTACCTGGTTGGCAGGAGCTCAGGGCACACTCAGTCAAAGCACATCAGCAGTTCAGAAAAAGTGGGGGCATACCAATGCAAGAAAGATGGCACTTTCTCACAGCCATTAAGAGCATGGTCCCAATAATATGCATGCTACCTTGTCGGATTTTATTCCTAAGGGTTTCCACCGTGGCCCATGTCCCAAAATTAACTTAAGAAGCAAACCAGTGTCATCAACTCTTATTCTCCAAGCCCCCTCCACCCTCACCTAAAACACCCCGTCCCCCCGCCACCCAATCATGTGCGAACAGTTGACAAGCGCCTGCCAAGAAAGGTTACCTTTTCACAATATAAGTACTTTTTTAGACTGCAAATAGCGAGAATACAATGTTGTTTTCAGAAAGATGTAACATAGCACAAATATATGTATTGTCTTATTTTTTATTTTTGACATTTTAGATAGCACGGACATGACCGGAAGCATCAGAGTGATTTGCAAGAGTACCAGGATACATAGATTACAGTGAGTTCCATTATAGTATTTAAATTCAAACATTTACTTCGGAAGATGCGTGCAGTAGTTACCACATGAGACAATTACAGCATCAATTTAGTTGGTCGGGTCACATAACAAAGGTAGTTCAGATCCTGGTGGAGAGTACTTAATTATGGTCTTACTTTACATTTTAATACATACCTTCTGAAAACGTGAATCGTGATTTCCAGACCTTTGAAAACGTAGTTATTTATCCAGAATACTGAGGTTCCTGGTAGGGTGTCTGTACTGGAAATATACAAGTAAATAGTTCATGAAAAAAAATGAAATTTTTCTTGTATACATTGCAAGAATTATGTTAACATTATGTTGAGAAAACGATACAATAGAATGGACTTGCAGGTAGTGGTGTTTTGCATTTGGGATCTGTAAGGCATGAAATGGGTTTGATGTGGAGGTGTGTCTACCACCGAATGGAGCAGGCTAATACCGGGCGTCACATTGAATCGATCCGCTGTGCACCAATTCTGTTATATATGCCGGGCAACGAATGTGGAGATTCTGCCAAGTGAACCACACACACACCCCCAGACCTGCTTTTCCCTCTTCTGTGTCTTCCATCTGTAGCCGAACTAAGAGTCGATAACGATGTTCTATTTAAAAGTACTGCAAAATATTACTATAGCACTAATTTGTTCCTGGATTGGTTTTATTAGGTCTGGTTGAGATAAGCATTATCTATATATGTGACCGCATAGCAAGTACAAACAAATTGTCTCTAACAAACTGTGCATAGAATAGGCATTAAACAAGCAACGGCTACTGTTCTGTTCCACAGCGAGCCTGGTGACTGCCCGCAGAAAGAACGAGAATGTGCCCGCCTGGCAGCCGTGAGGGCCGCGCTCGGTACCCCCCCGGAGCCTCTCAGCTGTGCGCCTCCTTTAATGTGGCTGGGCGAGTGTTCTTACACTGCACACAATGTCGGGCCCTACCGTTCTACGCGCAGTACTCAGCGTGCATGGAGAGGTTCTTTGAAGAGAAAGCTACTGGCGCGACAATCAAGGAAACTTGTTAAAGATTGTTAAACAATGTTAAAGCTCAACCTAGCAATACTAAGCTGCGGTGCATTCAGGAAAAAAAACGCACGTTTAAATTCCTCCTGGTGAGCTGTGACTTCGTGGTGCATTATGTTAGTTTGAATGTAATTCGCATTAAACCGCGTTCCGCAGCTGAATGCATTGTGGCTGATGGGTAGGAAAACAAGCATTGGCCGCACGGCAGTGAAAGTGATAGCGCTTGTGTGCGTGGTAGTACACTGATCGCCGGCAAAGGAGCATTTCCCAGAGCACCTACTAGATGTCTCAGCCAGACCAACACTTGCGCTGGATCAGGCCGAGACCTAAAAACACATTGGGCAGGAACTCATAATCAGTGAGTGACTATCCTCCATTTCAGCAAGAACACCCCCAAACCCCAAATATGCTCTACATATAAGCCGCAGTTAAAAACTCACAATTACTATTATTATTTTTGGAGGCAAAAAAAATCGTTTGTGGTAGGCAGCCCTATACCTCCGCCCCACCCCCCAAAAGAAACACCTATCTTTCAAGAACAGTTTTGAAAATGCATCACAAAATCTAAAAGCAGTGAATCAATTTCTTTTTTAATCAGCACCGATCTTTCGATAGAAGCGCTCTTTCGTCTGGAATGTCTCAATGAAACCAACCTGCTTATGAAACCATTTCTCCCTGTGCATAATGTTTCTCAATTTCGAGCATCAGTGGGGATCTACTTGGGGGAGCGAGACCAGTGCGAGACCAGTGCCGGTGTGGAAAACGCCATCGGGCGGTGCCGTGAGGGAAACGGCTGTGTTTTTGGCAGAAAGGGAGCGCCGGGAGACTCCCTCCCGTTGAGACTACATTCCCCATCAGCCTTAGGGGCGCCCGTGACGCGAGGCTAGCGCACGGAGGCGCTTGAAAAGCCGACGCGCCCAGGAGCCCCTGGGGGAGCGAGACCAGTGCAAGACCAGTGCCGGTGTGGAAAAACGCCATCGGGCGGTGCCGTGAGGGAAACAGCTGTGTGTTTGGCAGAAGGGGAGCGCCGGGAGACTCCCTCCCATTGAGACTACATTCCCCAGCAGCCTTAGGGGCGCCCGTGACGCGAGGCTAGCGCACAGAGGCGCTTGAAAAGCCGACGCGCCCAGGAGCCCCTGGGGGAGCAAGACCAGTGCGAGACCAGTGCCGGTGTGGAAAACGCCATCGGGCGGTGCTGTGAGGGAAACGGCTGTGTGTTTGGCAGAAGGGGAGCGCCGGTAGACTCCCTCCCGTTGAGACTACATTCCCCAGCAGCCTTAGGGGCGCCCGTGACGCGAGGCTAGCGCATGGAGGCGCTTGAAAAGCCGACGTGCCCAGGAGCCCCTCGGGGAGCGAGACCAGTGCGAGACCAGTGCCGGTGTGGAAAACGCCATCGGGAGGTGCCGTGAGGGAAACGGCTGTGTGTTTGGCAGAAGGGGAGCGCCGGGAGACTCCCTCCCGTTGAGACTACATTCCCCAGCAGCCTTAGGGGCGCCCGTGACGCGAGGCTAGCGCACGGAGGCGCTTGAAAAGCCGACGCGCCCAGGAGCCCCTGGGGGAGCGAGACCAGTGCGAGACCAGTGCCGGTGTGGAAAACGCCATCGGGCGGTGCCGTGAGGGAAACAGCTGTGTGTTTGGCAGAAGGGGAGCGCCGGGAGACTCCCTCCCGTTGAGACTACATTCCCCAGCAGCCTTAGGGGCGCCCGTGACGCGAGGCTAGCGCACGGAGGCGCTTGAAAAGCCGACGGGCCCAGGAGCCCCTGGGGGAGCGAGACTAGTGCAAGACCAGTGCCGGTGTGGAAAACGCCATCGGGCGGTGCCGTGAGGGAAACGGCTGTGTGTTTGGCAGAAGGGGAGCGCCGGGAGACTCCCTCCCGTTGAGACTACATTCCCCAGCAGCCTTAGGGGCGTCCGTGACGCGAGGCTAGCGCACGGAGGTGCTTGAAAAGCCGACGTGCCCAGGAGCCCCTGGGGGAGCGAGACCAGTGCGAGACCAGTGCCGGTGTGGAAAATGCCATCGGGCGGTGCCGTGAGGGAAACGGCTGTGTGTTTGGCAGAAGGGGAGCGCCGGGAGACTCCCTCCCGTTGAGACTACATTCCCCAGCAGCCTTAGGGGCGCCCGTGACGCGAGGCTAGCACACGGAGGCACTTGAAAAGCCGACGCGCCCAGGAGCCCCTGGGGGAGCGAGACCAGTGCCGGTGTGGAAAAGGCCATCGGGAGGTGCCGTGAGGGAAACAACTGTGTGTTTGGCAGAAGGGGAGCGCCGGGAGACTCCCTCCCGTTGAGACTACATTCCCCAGCAGCCTTAGGGGCGCCCGTGACGCGAGGCTAGCGCACGGAGGCGCTTGAAAAGCCGACGCGCCCAGGAGCCCCTGGGGGAGCGAGACCAGTGCGAGACCAGTGCCGGTGTGGAAAACGCCATCGGGCGGTGGCGTGAGGGAAAGGGCTGTGTGTTTGGCAGAAGGGGAGGGCCGGGAGACTCCCTCCCGTTGAGACTACATTCCCTAGCAGCCTGAGGGGCGCCCGTGACGCGAGGCTAGCGCACGGAGGCGCTGGAAAAGCCGACGCGCCCAGGAGCCCCTGGGGGAGCGAGACCAGTGCGAGACCAGTGCCGGTGTGGAAAACGCCATCGGGCGGTGCCGTGAGGGAAACGGCTGTGTGTTTGGCAGAGGGGGAGAGCCGGGAGACTCCCTCCCATTGAGACTACATTCCCCAGCAGCCTTAGGGGCGCCCGTGACGCGAGGCTAGTGCACGGAGGCGCTTGAAAAGCCGACGCGCCCAGGAATCCCTGGGGGAGCGAGACCAGTGCGAGACCAGTGCCGGTGTGGAAAACGCCATCGGGCGGTGCCGTGAGGGAAACAGCTGTGTGTTTGGCAGAAGGGGAGCGCCGGGAGACACCCTCCCGTTGAGACTACATTCCCCAGCAGCCTTAGGGGCGCCCGTGACGCGAGGCTAGCGCACGGAGGCGCTTGAAAAGCCGACGCGCCCTCTCGCCCCGCGAGTCGCGTGCGGGAGGCGCCAGGGAGAAGCCCGGGACAAGGGCGGGCCATCTGTGGCCGTCCGGGGCAGGAGGAGGCAGGGCAGGCCACGACCCCTGGCTGATCGGACATCGGACACAGAACTGAGTCATCCTGTAGTGAGTGCCTAACTTCTTCACATACCAGTGTTTATATTGATACTGTTTATCGATTAAATGGCTAAATTGCGCTCTAGTAAAACTCCTGCACTAGCTGGGACTATGGACAATTATATGGTCAAGATGGTCACAAAAATTAACTCTGACCGTCGCCTGTCGCTGAGTCGGACTAGTCCCCCCCCTTCGCCTGCAGCCGACTCTGTTGTTATGTTTTAGATAATCCTGGGGATATGGAGATGAACGAGGGAGCCCTATCTGTCCCCCCCCCCTGTAGCGCCAGATCTGGACTTTGCTTCTACATCGGTGGATATTCTTGTCAGCAATGACGTATTGCCACCTTCTCCCACCGCTGTTCCACTCTTGGTCCACCGTCCAGCTAGGGCTTGTAGAAGACTGATCAACAAGCGTGGGGGGCAACGTAAGACCAAGAATACTGTAAGCTCTCAGCCTGTTCGGGTGGAGGTAATGAATGACAATAGTATTGGGGGGGGCAACGAAGCTGTAAATGGTGACCATCTTCAGCTACTTGCAGACATGCTGACCTCTAAATTGGAGTTATTGATCAAACCCTTAATGGCAAAAGTAGATATGGTGACAAAAGAAGTAGTCAGATTAAGTTCACTCTTATCCCCTCCAGCGCAAGTAACTGCTGAAAATATCACAAATGTACATCAAAATGCCACTTGTGAGGGTGTTGTAGCGAAGGGGGTTGACTATAAATTAGATCAAGTTTCAAAGGAGGTTTCCAGACTTGGGTGCCTTTTGTCTACACATTTGTCACGGACCAAGACGCCCCAGATCGCAGGCCGAGGTGTTTCTGCTACAGCAGCTACGGCAGTGGCCTCTGGATCAAATAGCAGTAAGGGGGCCAAAGGTACACCCACGGGGCCATCTATAATTCCGCAAGTTCCGTCCAACCTCTGTTAACACCTGATATTATAGCTCCTACTTCACTGAAGCCAACAGTTGCCAATAAGACAGGCGTAAATAACACGGGGGGATCACTGGGGAGGAAAAAACCTGTAGTGAATTTACCTCCTGATTGTGCACCATATACAGTGGTCCTAACAAATGTCCCGACAGTAGATCCAAACTCATTTGAAGCCCGGGAAGAGTTAACTAGTTCCCTAGGAAACAAAGTCATTGCTTGGCTAAACAAGTATTGTGGGTTTCCCATCGCTTTCTGCAATTACATAGTGTCAGTGCGCAGGGTAGAATGGATTCGTACCTCAAGAAAATCCTGCAGAGGCGACTGTGTTATTGTAAATTTAAGACACCCGCAGCACGTCGCAACTGAACTATTAAGGGCGGCTTCCTTACCGGTCACCGAGGATAATATAAGTGTACGCCCGTTGGGGTATTTCTAAAATCACCTGAGCATGACCCCTACTCCTATGTTGGTCATCATACTCCTACCCATCCCTCAAATAGACAGGCCTTCTTTCCTGGATTACCACAAGTTCAACAACCATCTATGAACATGGACTCATACTGTTATAACCTGTGTAGGCCTAATCCTCAAGCACTCCCAATTTTGCCCTTGTTTAATCGGTTTGCACCTCTATGATCTTTAAGCGAAAACGATTGACTGCCTATTAATGAGGGTTCCCTAAATGTACATTGCCGAATAATGACTTGGAACATTGCCGGTATTAGGGCCAAGGCAGGGATTAATGATTGGATTAACTTACTGAAGACTTTTGACATCATTGCTCTTCAGGAAACTTGGGACCCTTTGAACAGTTTCTCTTTGGATGGCTATACACATTTTTCTGTGCCTGCTTCTAGCGGAGGGGCTGGCAGACCAAAGGGGGGCTTGTTAATTTTGTTTAAAACGTCTCTAAAAGGGGTGTTAATACAACACAATTCTGGTTCTCAAAACTGTTTGATTGTTGAACTCAATACCCCACTTTTTCGAATATTTTGTTTATTAATTTCTATAATTCTAGTCCTAACGATGACACTAGGCAGAATTTAAATATTATTGATTCTTTCTTGTCAGTCTATAGAACCAAGGTAAAGGAGTTTGCAGTCATTCTTTTAGGTGACTTTAATATTCATCCCTGCATCCAGACATGTACAAGTTCTTCAGAAGAGGGGCCTCCGTACTCTTCATCAACACACTTTGAGCACTCTACTAGGGGGGAAACCCTTGAGTCTTATCTGAATGCTTGGAATCTGTACGAGTCTGGTTGTGGGGAATTAGATAGTAGAACTCCTACCTTTAAAGGTAACGGTGACGGTACTGTAATCGATTATATATTTATGGCTTGTCAGATTTTAGAGAGGGTGGTTCACTATGGTGCTATGGTCTCAGTATTTAGCGACCATAACCCTGTAGTAGTGGAGGTATCGTCAACTGCCTTCTTAACTCAGTGTGGGCCAGATGGGAATAGAGGTCAAGATGTGGTGTTAAGGGACCAGGGTCGCAGACTGAAGTGGTCTTCCGTTGTTCCCGAGGACGTCCTTCAAGCGGTCCTTGACAGTACTGAAAACAATGTCTTAACATGTTTGGATGCAAGGGCGTCAAACAACCAAGTAATGTCTGCCTTTGGTAACATCTGCAACTCCATTGACACTAGCCTGACTAACAATAAAAAATTGTCTAAGCCCAGAGAGAAAAAGTGGTTTGACCATGCGTGTTCAAGAGCTCACGCCGATTTGCTCAAGGCCCTTAAAGCTGTCCCTAAAGACCGTCCACTAATAACTATATTAAGATCTTCGTACAAAAAAGCTATAGAGAATAGAAAGAAGGAGATCAGGGAATTAGCCTGGTCAGAATTGTCTGACCCTGAGATTGTTAAAAATAGTGCTGACTTTTGGAGGGTAGTTAACCAGCCTTTTTTCTCAGATAAGAATCAGGCTTCCCTTGAATTAAATATCCCGGACGGTGAATGGATTAACCATTTTGAGGCGATATACTCGAGCAACCTAGTTGATGACTTGGTAGACAGCCTTTCTTTTTCTCAGGAGATACAGGGTGTTGTTTTTGAGGCCTTGGAAGTCGAAATCGCCATTGATCAGACCTTAAAAAATAAGGCCCCCGGGCCGGATGGAGTCCCAGCTGACTTTTTTAAAACGGACACAAAGCTTTGGTTGAGGGTGTTGTGCGGTGTTTTTAACGCTATAACCAGAAACAGTATTCCAGCATCCTGGAAGGAGTCCGTAATTATTCCCGTCTTTAAGAAGGGAAGTAGGGTAGACCCAGCATGTTATCGCCCGATATCCTTAATTGATTCATCAGTAAAAATTATGGGCAGGGTCATCCTACTTAGACTTCAGGCTTGGCTGGACGATAGAGGGGTCCTATCTAACCTGCAGTACGGTTTTAGAACTAAACGGGGTACTATGGACCAGTGCCTCAATCTGCAGATGTTAGTGGACAAATACACTAGGGCTAAAGATGGGTCGTTATATTTAGGGTTCATGGACCTATCTTCGGCCTTTGACCTTGTGAATCGCACTAAACTGTGGCACATCCTTGCCGATTTGGGTCTTGATCGTGCGCTTGTTAACCTCTTAGCCGATCTCCACTCAGACCTTCAGGCCTCTGTCAGGGTTGACTCAGGGGGGCGACGTACCAGTCGTTTCAAGTCCAAAAGAGGGGTGAAACAGGGGTGCATTTTGGCACCCCTGCTTTTCACAGTTTATATCAACGCCCTCGAATCCGATCTGAAGACTGCAACGCCGGACATACCGCGTATAGGGGAGACAAGTGTTCCTGTCCTCCTGTACGCGGATGACGCGGTGCTTTTGTCCCGCACAGGCTTGGGTCTTCAGCGGTTACTGGATGCTTTTGGCCTTTTCATGACTTCTTTAGACCTTAAGATAAATGCCAAAAAGTCACAAGTTATGATGGTGGGTAAAGGCTCACGCTGCAAGAAAGCTAAAACTTTCTATTGTAGCAAAGCAGAAATGCAAAGAGTATCGACATTCCCGTATCTAGGAGTCACGTTTGAAGATAAAGGGAGCTGGGGCCCTCAAATAAGAAATAGAAATAGTGCCCTAGTAAGAACATCTTCTGCCATTTTGAGTTTCAGCAGAAGGCTGGGGGCTAGGCCAGTCCCAGCCCTCATGACTATCTACAACGCTAAGTGCGTGTCTGTTGCAACTTATGGCTGTTCCTTATGGGGATATGGGTCGATAGACTGTCCTCAAGCTTCTGAAAATAAATTTCTTAGATCAGTCCTGTCTGTACCCCAGTCAACACCATCTTATTCTGTTCACTCTGAATTAGGGGCTGATTTTATAACAGACAAAATTCGAGTGGCCCCTCTAATCATGTGGCTTAAAATTTGGCTTAATAACGAACTATCTTTAAATCAGGCCATTCTGAGGGACTGTCTCCTACTTGACAACGCCCACAAAATTAAGTGGTTAACTTATGTTAAAAATGGTTTTAGCGCTCTGGGACGATCTAACCTCTTTTCCTCACCGGAGTTTATATCCCGGGCCGATATTGCTAGAACTAAAAGCGACATGCTCTTGAGGCTGTCGCTAATAAGAGAGGAAAAGGAACTAATAAAACCCTTGGTTAGAGCACACCTTTTGGTTGCAAACCCACCAGGCCCTGAATTCTACCTCACTCTGGTCAACCGCCCCTTTCATAGGTTTTTATTAACTCGTTTCCGCCTGAACATGATTCACCTGATATTAGGTCAGTACACAACCTGGTGTAAATTTGATGAATTTCTTCCTTGTTCTTGTGATAGCTTCTCTATCCAAGATACTATGCATTTTACCATGTTTTGTGGGCATTTTATAGCGGAAACGAGGAAGTATCTTGTGCCAATCTTAAAAAAGGCAGGGTTTCTGCAAGTTAGACCAGCACTTCTTTATTTGCAGATGTTAAATGACCCTAGCACTGTCTTTCATGTAGCCAATTATTTGGTGTGTGCGGTGCGCACCCAGAAAGGACTCATGGTGAAAGAGAGATTGGACACATTGTTATGAAGTATTGCACCTTGCACTTTAATGGTTAAATATTATCTTTACCATATATCAGGACTAAGGGGATGGCGGCACGATGTTTTTTAACCTTTTTATGACACAGTTTTAAAAAAAACAACAACAAAAAACAGTGATGATTTTTAAAATCTTTTGAATCTCTGTTTTTAATTAAATCATGATATGCGGTTTTTAATACTAAAGTTGTATATTTTTAACATTGTATAATGTGTGTTTCTTTATTATGATTGTATGTTTCTTTTGTACCGTGCCTTTTTTGATATTGATTTATCGAAATAAAGATTTTTGACTGACTGACTGACTACTTGGAATCCCCACAGCCCTTTTGAAAATAAAGCAGGGTAGTCCCAAAGAGTTCTCTGGGACCCCACATTGTCTCCACGAACAGCCCCTCTATATTGTCTGGCACTAAAGTAATGCCAAAACATTATCTTTGCCAAAACATTCTTTTTGCCAAAACATTCTTTTTTGGCAGCTTCAAATCATGTGTTCCCTGGATCTAGTAGCTGAATCGCCCCTGGTACAGGCCGGGGAGCCCTTACTCCTATCTTCTGGGACCCTCAGGGGTATAATAAAGTAGAAATAGAAAAAACAAGCATTGAAAATGCAATAGGTCTCGCCTTTGATTAAGCTAAAGCCATTTGCTTTGCTAATGGTATTGTATAGCAAAGCAAATGGCTTTAACTTAATGAAAGGTGAGACCTTTTGCATTTTTAATGCTTGTTTTCGCAGGCCACTCTGTGCTCACGTCTGCTTTGTTGTTATCAGCTTGTTTCCTGAAAACACACTGCACTGCATCGGCAGAAGAGTTCATCAGAGTTGTTAATTGTATTAGAATGAATGCGGAGTTGAAGTAGGACAAACATCAATAGAAATGGATTCATGAAGCCAGTGTCAAGTATATGAATAGTCTGGCCTGTCACGGATCCAGTATGTGAGTTCGATCTAAGCAGGCCTTATTTTGCCATATTGGTATTCAAGGCGTCCTCAGAAACAGAGGCAGTGCTCCAGAAGGAACGTCGCAGAACAAAGCACTAATCTCAGATCAAGAGATGGATGCTCGCTCCGAGCAGCACCAATGCTGAAGAAAATTAAAGAAAATAAGGAAGAAAGAGAGAATGCTTTGGGGTATTATAGCAGACAATTTACAAGGAATAATTATAATTAATTGAGGATAGAACAAGCGAAAAAACAGAAAGTTGGAGAAATTGTCACTTCCCGGAGGGTGCCACCACTAATCCTCTTCACGGCAACAGTGAAAAAAAAAAGGTATTATGACTTGTGCCTATTACCTTGTCATGTGTGTAGCGTGCATCCATCATGTTCGATGGGACGTACACTTCATGATTGAAAGGCACGCAGAGCTCCAGCACGCAGAGAGAATGTTTCATTCCCAAGGGATTTTTTTTTAGACAATTGGTGCAAAGTAGGGATTGGGAGGGGTCGAGGATGGTAGTTGGACGTTGACTGTCTTCTCGGTGAATTTGGTCGGGAAGGGAAGTAGGAAGATGGGTCGGTAGTTCTTGAGGTCCGAAGGTCTGCCAAGGGCTTCTGAAGCAGGGGCTTGACTTCTGTGTGTTTCCAGTCATAGAGGAAAGTGCCGGTTTCTAAAATGGTGTTAATGGTGCCTCGTAATTTTATTTTATTTATTTATTTTATTTAGGTGTTATATATAGCGCTAGCCCGAACCCGAGGGTATCAGAGCCCTTTACAACATGTATCAAAGATGCAAACAAACATAAGAAGTGACCATAGTAGAACATAGTGATTCGTAACGAGTAAAGATTGGACACAAAGAATAGCAGATAGAACGTAAATATACGTGGCGAGTACAGTTGAAACAAACCAAGTAGCCGATAGACTCCATGATTTGTGACAAATCCAGAAAGGTGAGGGAGAGCACCGGAGAAAACGAGAGTTAAAAAGAGGTATCAGTCCTCTTCAGAGTCTTTGTATGCTACCGTGTGCGGAATTAGCTGTAGAGCCTCAGCTATCTATTTGGAAGAGATCGTTGAGGAAAAGCTCTTTGAGCTGGCTTTTGAATTTTGGAAAGGAGGGAGTCCTGATATGTACTGAGATGGAGTTCCAAATTGTTGGTGCATTTCCAGTAGTTCCAGTGTGATGGTGACGGAGGCTCTATGGAAGATGTGCGGAGGGAAGGGGTCTGTGGGTGCTCCTCAGTGGATGCCTTTCATGGTCGATTCAGTGGTGAGTGGGGTCGGCGGAGATGGTGGATTGGCTGGCGTTGTTGGACGGGGTTGTGATTTTGGAGTCCGGAGTTCGTTCACTGAAGTTGCTGTCAAGGGACTAGATTTTCAGATGGATGTAGGAGCTGAGCTTGTTTCAGAGGTCCTGAGAAGGGGTGATGTCTGTGGCATCGCTGGGGGGTTTGGTGAATTCCTGGATCATGCTGAAGACGGGTAGGAGTGCTATAATATTCTTCAATGATCTCTCGTAAAGAGTACACGGGATGGCTGGAATTTAATCTAACAGTGTGGCCCCCGCTTCCTGTCTTAAGTAACAAATACACCCAGGGCATCAGACCGCATGAGCGCATGAGTTATTGTGTCAATATAGTTTTGGGCCGTTTGCATATTCGTCAAGAGCCTACTAACGCCAGAAGACCATACGGTTCTCCAGCTATGCATCTATATTAAAGGTACAGAATAAAACTATGTTAATTCTTTAATTTATAGATGAAAGCCCCCACCAAAATACAGCGACTTGGGTGACCCACGAAAAATGTATCGGGCACCATTTCAAGTTAAGAAGCTTTCTAGAGCAGTACTGTCTACCGGTAATAAAACTTTAACATGAACTTTTCCTTGCTGATTGGGGTTTTTATTTTGAATTTTCATAATCAGATTTTAGTTTTGGGGAGCTTAAGATCCATATAAGACATCGACGAGGAGCAAGAACCCCTAACGTAGGAATTGGGACACGGTTATAAATGATTTGAATGGGTAAGAGGAGCACTCCTTTGCTTATACGAATTTTTCAATACAACTAATCAAGTTTTATGTTTATTAACATAAGCGTGCAGCTGAGGTAGCACGTTTGTCCTAACCGTGCCTACTTTAAAGTCCTATCTTAAGTGTGTAACACACTTAACCTCGATGCACTGTTGCTATATGTGGTTCAAGAAACGAACAACACCTTTTTTAAACAATTTTTACAAAATTTTTTCAAAAATAAACATCGATCTTTAACTGTTTATACTCATCGAATTTACTTCACAGAATTACAAACAAAATTCTCATGTAAACATTCCAGCGTCAACATAAAGTTATTTCCAAGACATTATTGTGTAACAAGTATTCAAAGACAATGAATCTTCTCTTGTGCCCAATGCATTTCGAGCTCTAAAAGCTCTTCATCAGGGGCCTGAAACTAAAATGAACAGAATGTCAACTTTCTCAATTACAAGGATATCAAGGATTCTCAAGGTACATGGCGAGGTAATTCAAAGAATGGTATAAAAAACGTATTTGAAAGGTGAATCAAAAAGAATAGAACCTTATCCCCCACCACTGTGTGTGGAAAACGCCTCTAATACTCACTATTCCGAAACAACGATGATCAGTGTCCTGCAAAAACAGGGTGGTATTGTAAAACTCGTTCTATACAATCACCTAATCAAAGTAGTGGTGATGGCAGTGGAAGCCTAACCACTGTCTTACCTGGGAATCAACTAAACGGTGTGTTGTCAACTAAACGGTGTGTTGATATTAAAATCTTCTACCAGGCTATCATGGACGTTCGCAACAGCCGTAGTCTGCACCCTATCAGCAATAAGTAAATCGAACTTACTAACACATTCTCGAAGCTCCTCAACTCAGTCATAGTGACACCTCTCTCTAGCCTTCCCTCTCTCTACTGAGTCAAAAAGACTTCTCCTGTTCACCCTCGGACCGTCTCGCTATCGTTCGATCAACTGCTGCTCACTCGGTTCATACAGCTACTCTATGATGTTGGGGCTCTAGAACCTGAAAACTGACTATTACTCGTCCCTATATCGGAAATGAAGGCATGGAGAAAGATGGTAGAAGATTTTAACATCAACACACTGTTTAGTTGATTCCCAGGTAAGACAGTGGTTAGGCTTCCACTGCCATCACCACTACTTTGATTAGGTGATTGTATAGAACGAGTTTTACAATACCACCCTGTTTTTGCAGGACACTGATCGTCGTTGTTTTGGAATAGTGAGTATTAGAGGCATTTTCCACACACAGTGGTGGGGGATAAGGTTCTATTCTTTTTGATTCACCTTTCAAATAAGTTTTTTATACCATTCTTTGAATTACCTCGCCATGTACCTTGAGAATCCTTGATATCCTTGTAATTGAGAAAGTTGACATTCTGTTCATTTTAGTTTCAGGCCCCTGATGAAGAGCTTTTAGAGCTCGAAATGCATTGGGCACAAGAGAAGATTCATCGTATTTGAATACTTGTTACACAATAATGTCTTGGAAATAACTTTATGTTGACGCTGGAATGTTTACATGAGAATTTTGTTTGTAATTCTGTGAAGTAAATTCGATGAGTATAAACAGTTAAAGATTGATGTTTATTTTTGAAAATTTTTTGTAAAAATTGTTTAAAAAAGGTGTTGTTCGTTTCTTGAACCACATAGAGCAACAGTGCATCGAGGTTAAGTGTGTTACACACTTAAGATAGGACACGGTTATAAATGCCACCTACAGGGTGCACAGTACAGCCCCAGCTTTCTAAATAAAGACAAGTGTCTTAAGATATCTAACAGGTAAGAAAACTAGAATAGTCTAGTACATAAACAGGTGAGGGAGGCATGTATATGAATAAAAAGGCCCTCAAGAAATCGTAAGGGTTAACAAAACAGTCAAGGTTTCCTGCAAATAATAAGCAGGGGAAACCAAGGAAAGAAAACAGCTCTTGGCATCTGGACTAGAAAAAGAAGGCCGGGCAGAGGAAGTTTACTCTATTAACTGGTGAGTGTAAAGGGCTTGCAGTATGATTTTAAGATATGTGTGGGTTTGGACCCACTGGGTGTTTTGACAAAAATTTGACTGAGAAATAACTGATCCTTATAATTGTATGAAACTGAAAACCGGGGTACCAAAATGATAACTTAGAACCCCCGGTATCCTAATGAGAATGGGTGTTAGGGAGAATTAACTCTTCTGTGCGAACAAAGTCGAACGGGGTGCTGTACGAATGCACATGGATGTTGATGGGAATACCTCCACTGGATAATGCGTGGGAACGAAGTACAACGGGGTGCAGGACACATGTGTGTGGTGGTACTCAAACAGCAGGAATACCCCTTTAAGAATGGATATTAAAGAAGAAATTATTTATGAGTGTGATGTAAAGTATCATGTAAAGTATCATGTCTATGTCCTTTGCACTGAGATGTCATGTTTGGGAAATAACAGTGGATTCATTGTTATTTGATATATTTCTCTACACAGGAATTTTTTTTATTATTGATTTTTATGATTTCGTGTGGGAGATTGCATTTTATGTTTTTGTGCTGAAGAAGGTGACAAAATATCAAGAAAAACTAACATGAACGCGTCGACGTACAATGTTTTAATGCACAATCTGCTGGACATTTTGATATGGTAGATAAATACCTTTGTGAAAATACCACATTCTGTGTATCCCTTGATAAGGAGCGGACCAGCAGCACTAGAATACATTCATGTGTAGTGTCTTCTGTTGTCTCTCTAGCATCTTTTTCTTAATAGATTATGTGATTGTGTTTATTTTTAATTGTTATTACATTGTTGCGCTGTATTGTGGTGAAGGGGTCAAGAGTTGCATCGTGAGATCTCAATGCTATGGGACCCTTCCCATTTTTAATTTCATTCTTGTTAGAACACTATGATGAAATGTGGATTTTGTACTGCATAATGCTGTATAGGAGTATTTTGTGAACTCCTGTGTAGAATTGTCTGCAAAATTAAAACTCTGGTGCAAACTTGACATTGACTTGGTATCGATTTATGGATGTAGATCTTTCTAGTAAAAGCGAGGACTGTGGAGTGATTGTCTGAAGATAAATAGGGGGTTTTCCTATTTCCTTCTTCAAGGGGATATTTGATTTTTCTGTTAATACAGTGTTCTGTCCCCTTGTTTTGTGGGGCCTCTCTCTTGTCTAGTTGACCTGTTTAAAGTGGTTCCATGTATAAATGTTGCTAAGCGATTTTGGCGTAAAGTGCTGAACAATGTCTATATCAGTTAGCAATAAGTGCCAATGATTAAGCTAATTTACCAGGGATTTTGACCCTAGGATCAAACAGGCATAAAGAAGTGACACCATTGTCTGTCTCCTTGTCTATGATACTTGGGACTGGTACCTAAAATCTGGATATGTGTGGCCGGTACTTACATTCCTGATATGTATGACTGGTACTTACAATCTGTATAATATGTGCCTATACATACAATATCGTTTTGTTATGTGGATTTGTAGAGTGCTGCTCATCCCCCATGAGGGTATCCAGGCACTGAGTAGGGCAGACTTAAGGGTGGAGGAGGAGATCATGCCAGTATCGTCTGGAAGAGCCACGTCTTGAGGTTCCTTCTGAAGTCCATGAGTGAGGGGAGGTTCTGAGGTGTTGCAGGAGGTTGTTCCATGTCGGGAGGTTCCTTCTGAAGTCCATGAGTGAGAGGGAGGTTCTGAGGTGTTGCAGGAGGTCGTTCAATGTCGTGAGGTTCCTTCTGAAGTCCATGAGTGAGAGGGAGGTTCTGAGGTGTTGCAGGAGGTCATTCCATGTCGTGAGGTTCCTTCTGAAGTCCATGAGTGAGCGGGAGGTTCTGAGGTGTTGCAGGAGGTCGTTCCGGGGAGGTTCTGAGGTGTTGCAGGAGGTCGTTCCATGTCGGGAGGTTCCTTCTGAAGTCCATGAGTGAGAGGGAGGTTCTAAGGTGTTGCAGGAGGTCATTCCATGTCGTGAGGTTCCTTCTGAAGTCCATGAGTGAGCGGGAGGTTCTGAGGTGTTGCAGGAGGTCGTTCCATGTCGTGAGGTTCCTTCTGAAGTCAATGAGTCAAATGCGTTCTCCGTCAACTGAATCAGCACATGGACAATACCAACCTGCTAGACCAACACCAATCAGGCTTCAGAAAAGGCTGTAGCACTGAAACCGCGATCCTTAACATTGTCGATGACATCCTCAAATCCCTTGACATGGACTAATGTTGCCACCTCATTCTCCTAGACCTCTCGGCAGTCTTTGACACGGTGGATCACAATCTTCTCATCAAGGCTCTCAAAGACCGGGTAGGTGCAGACGAGGTGGTCCTTCAATGGTTCTCCTCCTTCTTTCACTGTCGCTCCCAAAGGATAAAAATCAAATCCTTTGCGTCCGACCTACTCCCCGTCAACAGAGGTGTCCTCCAAGGTTCAGTACTCTCCCCTCAGCTGTTGAACATAAACATGGAACCCCTCACAACCATTCTAAAAAAAGCCAACATACGCTTCCACCTATATGCAGACGACACTCAGATCTACCTGGAAACCTCCTCCATTAACGAAATTCTAAGACTCAACAACACTATCAGAGAAGTTGAACAATGGCTTGCAACAAATCACCTTAAACTCAATCAAGAAAAATCGAAATCCTCCTCATCTCCAACAAAGATGAAAACCCGCAAATCGTAGAGTGGCTGAAAGCTATTGATGCCCTCAACTGCAATCTCCCCCTGGCTAACTCAATAAAATCACTAGGAATCACCCTCGACCAGAAACTAACCATGATCAACCACATTAAGACCTCTGCCAAGAGTGCCTTCCTTAATCTGAAGCTCCTCAACAAAATTAAACCTTTCATCCCACCCATGGACCTCAAAAGAGCCACCCAGTCACTGGTGTTATCTAGACTGGACTATGGGAACGCAGTTCTCTACGGTACAGCTCTCTCCCCTTAGCCCCACTCAAAACAACTCTCAATGCTGCTGCCAGAATGGTCACTGGAGTCAAAAAATACGACCACCTATCTCCCGCACTCAGAGAACTAAAATGGCTCCCAGTGGAAATGCGTGCCAGCTTTAGAACTGCCTGCCTTACTCACAAAGCCTTGCAAACAGGGAAACCGGAATACCTGGCCTCCAAGCTCAAAAAAGCCGGCCAGTCAAGAAACCTGAGAAGGTCCAACACCCTCTTACTAATCCCTCTGAAAACACGCAAGCAAAAAACTACGGCCCGTTCATTCGCAGGAAACTCACCCAAAATATGGAACTCCATCCCGGTTTATATCAGGACTACTCCCTCCTTCATAAAATTCAAAAGACTCTTAAAAGACTTATACCTCAACAGTGCCTTCCCAAACTGAATTCTGAAATGCACAAGCCGGCACCCTCTTGCCACCAGGCAATTGCTCCAACACTCCCCACCTCATCCCTGCCGCCTAACCCCCTACTCTCCTCTACTCCCGGAGGAAGACTGAGCTCAGGACTTTATCCACGCATCAAGACTACCTCGGAACCACTCTACCTCAATGTGCTCCTTGGACCCACAGCACACTGAAACTCTCGAACACTTATGCTTTCTTTTGCCTCTTTTATATGTTTTTTCTCCCCTATATACTGTAAAGCGCTCTGATACCTTCGGGTCTGGCTAGCGCTATATAAAACCTCTTAAATAAAAATAAATAAATGAGGGAGGGGGATGTTCTGAGGTGTTGCAGGAGGCCGTTCCATGTCTTGGCTGTGAGGTACAAGAAGGATTGTCCTCTGCTTCTGGCCTTCTTGATGAGAGGGAGATGTGCTCTTGCCAGGGACGCAGATCGAAGGTGTCTGGCGGGTTGGTAGAAGTTGAGACGGTGGTTGAGTTATGCTGGACTGATGCGGTTGTGCGCTTTATTTGCTTGGGTGAGTAGCTTGAACTTACATCTTTCCTGGACTGGGAGCCAGTGGAGAATGTTGAGGTGCAGAGACATGTTCGGAATGAGTCTGGTGGATGATTTCTGGGTGATTTGGAGTTTGGCATAGAACATGGGCTGGGATTCCAAAGTAGAGTGTGTTTCCGTAGTCAAGTCTGCTTGTAAAAGGTAGCTTGGCGACTGTTCGTCTGGTGTTAAGTGGCATCCACTTGAAAATCTTGCTTACCATTCACAGAATGAAGTAATATGATGAGGCAGCGGCATCGATCTGTATGGTCATGGAGAGGTTGGTGTCCAGTATGACCCAGAGGTTCTTGCCATGGTTCATAAGAGTGGGTGGGGGCCAAGTTCCAAAGGCCACCAAGAGGCATCCCAGGGGAAGTGGTTGTTCCTGATGATAAGGACCAATGTTTTGTCTGAGTTGAGCCGGAGGTAGTTGTTTTTCATCCAAGCAGCAATGTTGCGTCTGCAGTTTGCAAATTTAGCTTTGGCGATACTGGTAGAGTCGGTATGGAAGAGAATGAGCTGTATGTCATCAGCGTAGGATACTATGTTGATGCCATGAGCTCTGTGCTGTCCCCGAGGAGTGTCAAGTGGATGTTGTAGAGTGTTGGGCTGAGCAACGAGCCTTGCGGGTCGTGGGGCCAGGGTTTCTGGCTCTGGGAGCGGTCCAGGCTCAGATGGGTGCAGACGGGCTTGCCTTTGCCGTGCCGGCTGTGCATGTCCACTATGTGATCGTCTGCAGCCTGCATTAAGTCTGGCTTTGAGAAGGCGGAACTTCTGCCAGTGGGAAGAACAGTGAGTGGGAAAAACCCGGGTTAGAATACCCGGTCCAGAAGAAACGGGCGCGAACACCTGGGCAATGGCGGTGCCACTTGGTCAAAAGTCGGCAACTGGATCAGGCTGGAACAAGTTGGAACTGGAGTCCACAGGCAAGTGGCTGGCGAGGCTTGAGTGGTACTTAAAGTCTGGGGGCCTGATTCACAAAGGTAAACTTAGACCAAAGATCAAGTTTAGACCTAAAGTCTAACTTTACCGGTAGTAAAGTTAGAATTTAGGTCTAAACTTAGACTTCAGGTTTTGGTCGAAGTTTACCTTCGTGAATCGGGCCCACGGTTTGTCCTTTTAGTGATTCCTTTCTGTAAGCGACCCGCACTCTATGTATCTTTACATATTTCTTGCACTCTCATCTCTGCAGGTAAAACTTCAGGAGTGGCTGCGTCCTCTGAAGAACGAGAAGGAATATTTTCTGGAGTCTAAAGTCAAGGAAGAGGAAGAATATAAAACCCTGAGGGTGAGTGGCAGCAGTGAATCCTGTGTGTCTGTTCATGTCTGTGCCCTTGTCTATGTGTGGACCTGTTAAAACCAATGAGTCACCCAAAGGAATGGGTTATCATCCCCACCAGGTAAATTCACTGACCGAAGTCACTGCCATGGATATTGGGGCTCAAATTTGTGCAGGGTTTGTCCTAAAATAAACAAAGTGTAGTGGGCTTAAAGACCTTTTTGCAATTTAACTTTTCTCAGTTCCTAAAGGCTATTTGTTGGCCAACTGAAGGTCAGACAAAAATGTATATGTATTAAGTTTCAACATAATAGTAGGTGAGCGCTTAAATTGATCATAGCCACCTCGTACCTTATCATTTCTAAAATAAACAAAAACACTAAGGGTCAGAGTTACAAGCCCCTTGCGCCACTTTTGCATCACTTTTCCCATGTTAAAAGTGATGCAAATGTGGCGCAATGGGCTTGTAAATCTGCCCCTAATTACTCTGCTGACCTTAAGGTATTACTTACATGGTGAGCATTCGTGTGTGTATGGACAATTGTGCCATTATCTGGCTGTGAGTATGTACTAGTTTGAGTGAGCGTGTTCAAGCTTATGTGTGCGTGTCTTAGGATGTGTTCCTATATGGATGGCTCTGGAGTTATCTTTGGGAGTGCATTCTTGTCTGTGCATCTCTGTTTTTGTGGACATAGGTAAGTTGTGTGTGTGTGTGTGTGTGTGTGTGTGTGTGTGTGTGTGTGTGTGTGTGTGTGTGCATTTATGGATGTTGAGCCATGCAAATTCATGTGCACATTTGTGTGTATGTGCGTTAGGGGGTTGTGTATGCTTTGATCTGGATTTACCTTCTGTGAGTTTGTACTTGCATATGTGAATGCCTGTTGATAGGTTTGCATATTGCAAGGCCTTATGTATGCATGGACCGGAGAAGTCCATCTGTGAGTATGTGCATGTATCTATGCAGCTGTGAGTGCATACATTAATGTGTGCATCTGTGTGAATGTGTGCCACTGTGAGGTTATGTATTCATGGAGCAGAGATATCCATCTGTGAGTATGTATATGCATCTATGCATCTGTGTGCAAGTATAATCATGCACTTGTGCATATATATGAGTTTGTGCCTCTGTAGGTTTGTGTGCGCATGTGTCAGAACACCGTTCAGAGGGCCATGGGGATGCAGGAGCTACTGGGATCATCCGAGGTGTCTGAGGTCTTTTACTCCTGATGTCCCAGGGCCCGCCCTTCTATGGCTCCTGTTCAATTGGGTCAAGCACCCCCTTCTGCACCTGACTCCCATATGTGTAGTGTAGCTCAAGCAGTCAAGGCTCCTTTGAGGGAAGCTCATATACAGATCAGTGAACACGACCTATAACTCAACGTGCGAGCTGTGCAACAATAAATCAATGTCCAGTCAAATACTTGTTTTTATATCAAAACAAGTATTTCAATTCTAACTCTACCCAAACAAAGCTAAACATTGTTCAGAAGCAATATCACAGACCCCTTGAGGTCGAAGCTCTTGTAGTAGTCATGCAACTCCCTGTCCGCCTTCCTGTAGTGCAACGAGTTCAGAGTTATTCCCCATTCACTGATGGCCGCATCCAGGGGATGTAAACTAGGAAGCTGCACTCAAGAGTTCTTACGTTGAACTCTGTTAATAAGTTCACTCACTAGAGCCTAAGGGTGTGCAGCATCAATAGCAGTATGTCCCCTGGGGTTCAAAGGGCCCAGTTCTTGGCTTAACCATTCTGGCAGCAGGGAACCCATGCAGCGCGGTCCTCGTCTGGATCGGCTACATCGGGCTCAGCACAATCATAAAAAGGCAGCACCTGGCAAGACCCAGCACTCTCCCTCGAGCCACGCTAGCTGAGGATTTAAACGGTCAGGGTTGCTCCTGCTCCAGCAGTCATGCACTAAGTCACTTTTTTAGGTCGAGCGTAGCGATGGACCTCTTGTATACTTTAGTATACCTATTTACTGACTTGAATATGGGGACACGAGTCGGAGGCGCGCATTTTCCGTCTCGGATTTGGCCTCGTGGGCGCGCTTTTGCTGCTGGCTGTTTGCTGTGAATGTGTGCGAGCGCGACTCTGCCATGCGCCTTGAAAACCGAAACCTAAGAGCCGCGCGACGTGAGCTGTCTAAGGTAGAAGCTCACGCGCGCGGCTCTTAGGTTTCGTTTTGACTTGTTGGAGCCTTGCAGGCCCCCGCTGCTTCCGCCTCTCGGGGGGCCTCGGCTCCGGCCGCCAGCTGTGGTCCTCTCCGTCCGGTGCTCATGAGTGCAATGCTGCGGCTGCCTGGTTACCAGCCTTTTACACCAAGGACACGTCACAATAGAGACGTTCACTGTTCACCGTGTCATCATCATACATCAATGGTTTATGGGCGACGACAGGTGTTTCTGTGTAAGGGGGGGGGAGCAAGCGAGACACGGTTTTAATTCACTTTCTCGTAGGGAAAATAAAAACTATTTAGTCACAAAAATAAACCTGGATGAACCTCAAAGACGATCCCATCCAACCCGACATTCTTCCCCATCAGTGGCCTCTGCTGCGGCGGAGGCCTCCCCTCCGCACTTAGCGCGGACCTCGTGACATCACAATGAAGGGTCCGGCCTGGCCTTCACAGGGGTTCCATTCACAGGATGCGGCTGCTGGTTCTCGCGCGGAACTCGTGACATCACAGTGGAGGGCCTTGCACGTGACGTCATAGGGTTCCACTCACAGGATTCTGCTGCTGCTGGGAAGGCGCGGACCTAATTGTCACAACTTGCTTGCACACACACATCCACACTAACACGTGCGCAGACTCTTTCAGGGGGGTGTCATTCCGGGGTTAACTCGAAAACTCATTTTGGTATATCCACCTTTTGAGCTGCGGATCGTCTTTAGAGAGGGCAAGAGAGGGGGAGGGGCCATAACCTCAAAGGACCGCTCTGACTTCGTTGCCAGGCATCTAGATCACTTTCAGGGAGTTGCGATCCTAGGTTTCTCCTTGAGGGAACGGAAGGGAAGCTCTCTTTCCGGATTACTGCGCTCCTGTCCTCCGGGCTCTCTTTTGTGCAAACCTTCTCTGTTTCTATCTCAAATGTGGTCCTCTCTCTCTCACTCTCCCAACTTTTCCTTTGTGACTCATTTCTTTGTTAAATACTACATTTGTAAGTTTCTCTTTCCTTAGGATCCAGGTTCGTTCTCCACTTTCTTTCCTGTCTGCATCACTGCTGTATTTCGAAGCCTCAGATGTTCTGTAAACTAGGGTTCAGAGAGGGTCTCTGTGACTGTTGCATGCTCCGATGTCTCGTCCAAGATAATAAGCGCTATCGCTATTCGCGCAAGAACTTATTGTCCACAACTTCTTGGTAAGCAAGAAAGGCCACTTTATTAAGACAGGTGTAGGCAAAACATCTCTCAACATATTTTGATTATTTATTTATTAATACTCAAATCCTTCAGCTCACTGAGCAACCCTGATAAGAAGTCAACCCCCCACCAAATAAAACCTAACAAACCCAGGCAACTGAATCCTGTACTATCCCCTCCTGTCCTTTACCTGCCCTTTGGGGATGGACCAACCAGCTCCAGGCTGCCCACCCCCCACTAAAAACCGCCTAAAAAAGAAAAGAGTACAACCTGTCTTAGCATGGCAAACCTAACAACAAAATTATCTAAAGCACAATCGCAAGAAAAAAGGCCTAAAAGACAAAAGAGGGGAGGGTGGGTGGCGCAAAACAAACTCCGCTGTCCGCCCGCCTCCCGCCGAAAAGCCCTCTCTAAACCCTGCCCTGGCCCTATATATAGACTCTCTCCCTAATTAACCTCACCTGTGGCCAATCCGTCTGCGCAAACCTTCCCAGGGAGAGACCGCTCGCGCACGGCTCTCCCTGGGTCCCCCCATCCTCGAAATTACAATACAATTAGAGAGGCTTTATTTAGTGGACCGAAAGGAGAGCGACAGGCGTGTTTGAGGCTGTTCACCTTTTCAGGAGAAAGCAAGGCTCAGTTTAGGGTAAAAAACACTCAGTGCAACCTGAACCTCCCAGGGGCCCGGGACACACAGGAGAAGACGCGCAGACATGCCCACTATACACAAACAGCGAACTAGGAAGTCCCAGCGCATACAGAAAGAGACACATAGAAACTAATCTTATTTTTACCTTCCTGCATTTCTGGGATCATGACTGCAGCAGCTCAGCTCACCAACTTTAAAGATGAGGCCATTTGCTCCATCTGTTTGGATTATTTTGTTGATCCTGTGACTATTGACTGTGGACACAACTGCTGCCGCGCCTGCATCACTTAGAGCTGGGAGGGAAGGAATCGTGGAAACTTCCCCTGTCCCCAGTCCAGAGATATATCTCCTGAGAGAAGCCTCCGACCTAACAGGCAACTGGGAAACATGGTGGAAATGTTAAAACAGCTTCACCTGCCCCCAGTGGAACCCCCGCAGAGGAATCTGTGCGAGAAACACGGGGAGAAACTGAGGCTGTTCTGTGACGAGGATCAGACACTCCTCTGTGCTGTGTGAGAGATCCGTGGAACACAGGTTTCACTCAGTGACTCCCATAGAAGAAGCGGCTCAAGTCAAGTCAAGTCAAGTCATAAAATTTGTATAGCGCACTACATACCCAGAGGGTTTCAAGGCGCTTAGGAAGGGGGGAAGGATTATTTGTCAAATATCCACGTTTTAAGCTGCTTTATGAACGCTAGGTGGTTCTGGGTGAGGCGAAGGTAAGCGGGGAGTGAGTTCCATGTTTTAGCAGCCAGGTATGAAAAGGATCTGCCTCCCATGGTGGTCTTGTTGATGCGAGGTACAGTGGCGAAGGCTTGGCTGGAAGAACGTAGTTGGCGGGAGGGGGTGTAGAAGGACAGTCGAGAGTTGAGGCAATCTGGTCCTATGTCGTATAGTGATTTGTGTGCGTGGGTAAGCAGTCGGAAAGTGATCCTCTTATTGACGGGTAGCCAGTGGAGGTCTTTAAGGTGACCGGAGATGTGTTCGTTGCGTGGGATGTCTAATATGAGCCTGGCTGAGGCGTTTTGGATTCGTTGGAGTTTCTTCTGGAGTTTAGCGGTGGTACCTGCGTAGAGGGTGTTTCCGTAGTCCATTCGGCTCGTGACCAGAGCGTGGGTGACTGTTTTCCTTGTTTCGGAGGGGATCCAGCGAAATGTTTTTCTGAGCATGCGAAGAATGTTGAAGCAGGAAGAGGATACGGCGTTGACTTGTCTGTTCATTGAGAGTGAAGAATCCAGGATGACGCCAAGGTTCCGTGCGTGGTCTGTCGGGATGGGTGCATTTCCAAGGGCTTCCGGCCACCAAGAGTCGTCCCAAGCAGAGGGGGAAGTGCCTAAGATGAGGACTTCTGTTTTATCTGAGTTCAGTTTCAGGCGGCTTTGTTTCATCCATTCGGCGACTTCTTTCATTCCTTCGTGTAGGTTAGTTTTGGCGGTGCTGGGGTCCTTGGTGAGAGAAAGGATCAGTTGAGTGTCGTCCGCGTAGGAGATGATGTTGAGGTTGTGTTGGCGGGCGATGTCCGCGAGGGGGCTCATGTATACGTTGAAGAGGGTGGGGCTGAGTGATGATCCTTGAGGCACGCCGCAGATGACTTCAGAGGCCTCGGACTTGAATGGAGGAAGGCGGACTCTCTGGGTTCTTCCGGTGAGGAACGAGGTGATCCATTCAAGTGCTTTTCCTTGGATTCCGATGTTATTGAGGCGTTGTAGAAGGGTGCTGTGGCAGACTGTGTCTAAGGCTGCAGAGAGGTCGAGGAGGATGAGGGCGACTGTGTCTCCATTGTCCAGTAGAGTTCGAATGTCGTCTGTTGCTGCGATGAGGGCGGTCTCAGTGCTGTGTTTTGCTCGGAAGCCAGATTGTGAGGGGTCGAGTGATTTGTTGGCTTCGAGGAAGGCGGCGAGCTGGTTGTTGACGGCTTTCTCGATGACTTTGGCCGGGAATGGAAGCAGCGAGATGGGGCGGTAATTTTTGAGTTCGGTGGGGTCCGCTGTTGGTTTTTTCAGAAGGGCGGTGAGTTCAGCGTGTTTCCAGTCTTCTGGGAAGGTCGCGGATATCAAGGAGCAGTTGATGACGTCTCGGAGGTGCGGTGCTATGACGGAGTCTGCTTTGTTGAAGATGTGGTGAGGGCATGGGTCTGTGGGGGATCCAGAGTGGATGGAATTCATCAGGCGGATGGTTTCCTCAGTGGAGATTGGGTTCCAGGCGTTAAGGGTGTTTACGGGGGGAAGATGGTCAACAGATGGTGGGGTGGGTTGGTTTCCGGGTTGGTTGTCAAAGCTGTTGTGGATGTCTGCAATCTTGTTGTGGAAAAAGGAGGCTAGGGAGTCGCAGAGGGTTTGAGAGGGGGTGATGTCGTTGGAGTTGGCCGAGGGGTTGGAAAATTCCTTGACGATTTTTGAAAAGTTCCTTGCTGTTGTGGGCGTTGTTGTCAAGTCGATCCTTGAATGCTGTTTTCTTGGCTTTTCGGATCAGTTGGTGGTGAGTGCGGGTGGCGCTTTTGAAGGCGTCCTTGGTGCTGGTGGATGGGTCTTTTTTCCAGGCTTTTTCAAGGGAGCGGCAGAGTTTCTTGGATTTCTTAAGATCATCGTTGAACCATGAGGCCTTCTTGCTGCCAGGTTTGCTTTGACGTTTTTTCAGTGGTGCTAAGGTGTCAGCGGTGTTGGATAGCCATAGGGTGAGGTTGGCTGCGGCTTCGTTGGCGTTAGAAGAGAGGGCTGGAGAGTTTCGAAGGAGCGATGCCGAGATTTGGTCCGTGGTGATTTTCTTCCAGTTTCTTTGCAGGGTAGGTTGGGAGTGGTTGATGGGTTTCGGCTTGTTGTAGGTGAAGTGAACGCAGCTGTGGTCGGTCCATAGGAGGTCCGTAGTGTGGCTGAAGGAGACATGATTGCTGGAAGTGAAGATGGGGTCGAGTGTGTGACCTGCAATGTGGGTGGGGGAAGTGACCAGTTGTTTAAGTCCAAGGTTGGCGAGGTTGTCCACGAGGGTGGCGGTGTTGTGGTCGTTTATCTTTTCAAGGTGAAAGTTGAGGTCTCCCAGAAGAATATAGTCTTTGGAGGGGAGCGCGTGTGGAGAGATGAAGTCCGTGATGTCTTCACTGAATTTTGCGCGGGGTCCTGGTGGTCTGTAGAGGAGCGTGCCTCTGAGAGTGGTTTTGGGGTCGATGTGGATCTGGAAGTGAAGGTGTTCGGAGTTGGCGAGGTTGGTGTCAGAGCTGGTAGATATGCGGATAGATTTCTTATGGACGATAGCGATTCCCCTCCTGTGTGGCCGGTGCGGTCTTTGCGAGTGATCTTATAGTCTTCAGGGATGGCAATGGTGATGTCTGGAGCGGAGGAAGCGTTCATCCATGTTTCCGTTAGGAAGGCGACGTCTGGAGAGAAGGTGTCTAGAAGGTTCCATAGGTCAATAGCGTGTCTGTGCACCGAGCGGGTGTTGAGAAGGATGCATTGTAGGTGGTTGGGGTCGGGAATCTGTGGTGTAGTCGTATCGGAGATGTTGTCGGTGCCGCTGAATTTGCAGGAGTAGCAGGAGAAAGGTCCATGGGTGTGTCCAGGAGCGGCTTGGACGCAGTTGGGGGCGCGACCGGGGTTAAGGGCTAGGAGGGAGGCAGCATCATAGGTAACGCGGGGGGGCAGGGCAGCGCGAGGGGCAGGGGGTCTGGCGCTGGGCGCGGTCCAGGCGCGGACGGGCGTAGACGGGCTTACCTTTGGCGCACCTTCGGCGCGGATTGGGCGCGGTCGCTGCGCGTGAACGCTGCGCGCGGGAACTCCTCTCATATATGGATGGTGGAGGGGGAGGGGCGAGGGCGCTTCAGCTGGGAGGCGGGGCGGGCTAAGGAGGACGACAACAACAACAAAATGGAGGTGGAGGGGTCAGGGCGGCAGGAGAGCTTGGGGGGGAAACGCAAATACTGCAACAGGGTCGCGCTGATCAACAAAATGCAAATTAGCAAAAGCGGCGAGATGTAAATAAATTAAACAGCAGAGTCACGCTGGCAGTATCACACTGCGAATGGGCAGATCGGCAAATTCAGCAAACAAAATGGGCAAAGCAGCAAACAAAATGGGCAGAGCGGCAGTTCCAGCACGCAGCGGCAGTAAGAGCGCACAGCAGGCTGTAGTAATTAATTGCAGTCTAGAATGGAGCAAAAGCGCTGCACAGACGATACCTCAGCAGCAGGGGAGCGACCACTCAGCTCGGAAGCGTAGAGCGAGTCACGGCGCTTCTAGGTGTGTGAGCGCTGTTTGTTGCCTGTGGGAGGGCGCTTCAGCTGGGAGGCGGGGCGGGCTAAGGAGGACGACAACAACAACAAAATGGAGGTGGAGGGGTCAGGGCGGCAGGAGAGCTTGGGGGGGAAACGCAAATACTGCAACAGGGTCGCGCTGATCAACAAAATGCAAATTAGCAAAAGCGGCGAGATGTAAATAAATTAAACAGCAGAGTCACGCTGGCAGTATCACACTGCGAATGGGCAGATCGGCAAATTCAGCAAACAAAATGGGCAAAGCAGCAAACAAAATGGGCAGAGCGGCAGTTCCAGCACGCAGCGGCAGTAAGAGCGCACAGCAGGCTGTAGTAATTAATTGCAGTCTAGAATAGAGCAAAAGCGCTGCACAGACGATACCTCAGCAGCAGGGAAGCGACCACTCAGCTCGGAAGCGTAGAGCGAGTCACTCAAGAGTACACGGTATGTGTGCAGGTGTTATGGGATCAGAACTGAAGGCTGCAGAGGAGTACACGGTATGTGTGCAGGTGTTATGGGATCAGAACCGAAGGCTGCAGAGGAGTACACGGTATGTGTGCAGGTGTTATGGGATCAGAACTGAAGGCTGCAGAGGAGTACACGGTATGTGTGCTGGTGTTATGGGATCAGAACCGAAGGCTGCAGAGGAGTACACGGTATGTGTGCTGGTGTTATGGGATCAGAACCGACGGCTGCAGAGGAGTACACGGTATGTGTGCACGTGTTATGGGATCAGAACCGAAGGCTGCAGAGGAGTACACGGTATGTGTGCAGGTGTTATGGGATCAGAACCGAAGGCTGCAGAGGAGTACACGGTATGTGTGCAGGTGTTATGGGATCAGAACTGAAGGCTGCAGAGGAGTACACGGTATGTGTGCTGGTGTTATGGGATCAGAACCGAAGGCTGCAGAGGAGTACACGGTATGTGTGCAGGTGTTATGGGATCAGATCCGAAGGCTGCAGAGGAGTACACGGTATGTGTGCTGGTGTTATGGGATCAGAACTGAAGGCTGCAGAGGAGTACACGGTATGTGTGCTGGTGTTATGGGATCAGAACCGAAGGCTGCAGAGGAGTACACGGTATGTGTGCAGGTGTTATGGGATCAGAACTGAAGGCTGCAGAGGAGAACACGGTATGTGTGCTGGTGTTATGGGATCAGAACCGAAGGCTGCAGAGGAGTACACGGTATGTGTGCTGGTGTTATGGGATCAGAACCGAAGGCTGCAGAGGAGTACACGGTATGTGTGCAGGTGTTATGGGATCAGAACCGAAGGCTGCAGAGGAGTACACGGTATATGTGCTGGTGTTATGGGATCAGAACCAAAGGCTGCAGAGGAGTACACGGTATGTGTGCAGGTGTTATGGGATCAGAACTGAAGGCTGCAGAGGAGTACACGGTATGTGTGCTGGTGTTATGGGATCAGAACTGAAGTTACTTCTTGAGGATTATAGGGAAGGCTGCAGAGGAGTACACGGTATGTGTGCTGGTGTTATGGGATCAGAACCGAAGGCTGCAGAGGAGTACACGGTATGTGTGCTGGTGTTATTGGATCAGAACCGAAGGCTGCAGAGGAGTACACGGTATGTGTGCAGGTGTTATGGGATCAGAACCGAAGGCTGCAGAGGAGTACACGGTATGTGTGCTGGTGTTATGGGATCAGAACTGAAGTTACTTCTTGAGGATTATAGGGAAGGCTGCAGAGGAGTACACGGTATGTGTGCTGGTGTTATGGGATCAGAACCGAAGGCTGCAGAGGAGTACACGGTATGTGTGCAGGTGTTATGGGATCAGAACCGAAGGCTGCAGAGGAGTACACGGTATGTGTGCAGGTGTTATGGGATCAGAACTGAAGGCTGCAGAGGAGTACACTGTATGTGTGCTGGTGTTATGGGATCAGAACCGAAGGCTGCAGAGGAGTACACGGTATGTGTGCTGATGTTATGGGATCAGAACCGAAGGCTGCAGAGGAGTACACGGTATGTGTGCTGGTGTTATGGGATCAGAACCGAAGGCTGCAGAGGAGTACACGGTATGTGTGCAGGTGTTATGGGATCAGAACCGAAGGCTGCAGAGGAGTACACGGTATGTGTGCAGGTGTTATGGGATCAGATCTGAAGGCTGCAGAGGAGTACACGGTATGTGTGCTGGTGTTATGGGATCAGAACCGAAGGCTGCAGAGGAGTACACGGTATGTGTGCAGGTGTTATGGGATCAGAACCGAAGGCTGCAGAGGAGTACACGGTATGTGTGCAGGTGTTATGGGATCAGAACCGAAGGCTGCAGAGGAGTACACGGTATGTGTGCTGGTGTTATGGGATCAGAACCGAAGGCTGCAGAGGAGTACACGGTATGTGTGCTGATGTTATGGGATCAGAACCGAAGGCTGCAGAGGAGTACACGGTATGTGTGCAGGTGTTATGGGATCAGAACTGAAGTTACTTCTTGAGGATTATAGGGAAGGCTGCAGAGGAGTACACGGTATGTGTGCTGGTGTTATGGGATCAGAACCGAAGGCTGCAGAGGAGTACACGGTATGTGTGCAGGTGTTATGGGATCAGAACCGAAGGCTGTAGAGGAGTACACGGTATGTGTGCAGGTGTTATGGGATCAGATCCGAAGGCTGCAGAGGAGTACACGGTATGTGTGCAGGTGTTATGGGATCAGATCTGAAGGCTGCAGAGGAGTACACGGTATGTGTGCTGGTGTTATGGGATCAGAACCGAAGGCTGCAGAGGAGTACACGGTATGTGTGCAGGTGTTATGGGATCAGAACCGAAGGCTGCAGAGGAGTACACGGTATGTGTGCAGGTGTTATGGGATCAGAACCGAAGGCTGAAGAGGAGTACACGGTATGTGTGCAGGTGTTATGGGATCAGAACCGAAGGCTGCAGAGGAGTACACGGTATGTGTGCTGGTGTTATGGGATCAGAACTGAAGTTACTTCTTGAGGATTATAGTGAAGGCTGCAGAGGAGTACACGGTATGTGTGCAGGTGTTATGGGATCAGAACTGAAGGCTGCAGAGGAGTACACGGTATGTGTGCAGGTGTTATGGGATCAGAACCGAAGGCTGCAGAGGAGTACACGGTATGTGTGCAGGTGTTATGGGATCAGAACTGAAGGCTGCAGAGGAGTACACGGTATGTGTGCTGGTGTTATGGGATCAGAACCGAAGGCTGCAGAGGAGTACACGGTATGTGTGCTGGTGTTATGGGATCAGAACCGAAGGCTGCAGAGGAGTACACGGTATGTGTGCACGTGTTATGGGATCAGAACCGAAGGCTGCAGAGGAGTACACGGTATGTGTGCAGGTGTTATGGGATCAGAACCGAAGGCTGCAGAGGAGTACACGGTATGTGTGCAGGTGTTATGGGATCAGAACTGAAGGCTGCAGAGGAGTACACGGTATGTGTGCTGGTGTTATGGGATCAGAACCGAAGGCTGCAGAGGAGTACACGGTATGTGTGCAGGTGTTATGGGATCAGATCCGAAGGCTGCAGAGGAGTACACGGTATGTGTGCTGGTGTTATGGGATCAGAACTGAAGGCTGCAGAGGAGTACACGGTATGTGTGCTGGTGTTATGGGATCAGAACCGAAGGCTGCAGAGGAGTACACGGTATGTGTGCAGGTGTTATGGGATCAGAACTGAAGGCTGCAGAGGAGAACACGGTATGTGTGCTGGTGTTATGGGATCAGAACCGAAGGCTGCAGAGGAGTACACGGTATGTGTGCTGGTGTTATGGGATCAGAACCGAAGGCTGCAGAGGAGTACACGGTATGTGTGCAGGTGTTATGGGATCAGAACCGAAGGCTGCAGAGGAGTACACGGTATATGTGCTGGTGTTATGGGATCAGAACCAAAGGCTGCAGAGGAGTACACGGTATGTGTGCAGGTGTTATGGGATCAGAACCGAAGGCTGCAGAGGAGTACACGGTATGTGTGCTGGTGTTATGGGATCAGAACTGAAGTTACTTCTTGAGGATTATAGGGAAGGCTGCAGAGGAGTACACGGTATGTGTGCTGGTGTTATGGGATCAGAACCGAAGGCTGCAGAGGAGTACACGGTATGTGTGCTGGTGTTATTGGATCAGAACCGAAGGCTGCAGAGGAGTACACGGTATGTGTGCAGGTGTTATGGGATCAGAACCGAAGGCTGCAGAGGAGTACACGGTATGTGTGCTGGTGTTATGGGATCAGAACTGAAGTTACTTCTTGAGGATTATAGGGAAGGCTGCAGAGGAGTACACGGTATGTGTGCTGGTGTTATGGGATCAGAACCGAAGGCTGCAGAGGAGTACACGGTATGTGTGCAGGTGTTATGGGATCAGAACCGAAGGCTGCAGAGGAGTACACGGTATGTGTGCAGGTGTTATGGGATCAGAACTGAAGGCTGCAGAGGAGTACACTGTATGTGTGCTGGTGTTATGGGATCAGAACCGAAGGCTGCAGAGGAGTACACGGTATGTGTGCTGATGTTATGGGATCAGAACCGAAGGCTGCAGAGGAGTACACGGTATGTGTGCTGGTGTTATGGGATCAGAACCGAAGGCTGCAGAGGAGTACACGGTATGTGTGCAGGTGTTATGGGATCAGAACCGAAGGCTGCAGAGGAGTACACGGTATGTGTGCTGGTGTTATGGGATCAGAACCGAAGGCTGCAGAGGAGTACACGGTATGTGTGCAGGTGTTATGGGATCAGAACCGAAGGCTGCAGAGGAGTACACGGTATGTGTGCAGGTGTTATGGGATCAGAACCGAAGGCTGCAGAGGAGTACACGGTATGTGTGCTGGTGTTATGGGATCAGAACCGAAGGCTGCAGAGGAGTACACGGTATGTGTGCTGATGTTATGGGATCAGAACCGAAGGCTGCAGAGGAGTACACGGTATGTGTGCAGGTGTTATGGGATCAGAACTGAAGTTACTTCTTGAGGATTATAGGGAAGGCTGCAGAGGAGTACACGGTATGTGTGCTGGTGTTATGGGATCAGAACCGAAGGCTGTAGAGGAGTACACGGTATGTGTGCAGGTGTTATGGGATCAGATCCGAAGGCTGCAGAGGAGTACACGGTATGTGTGCAGGTGTTATGGGATCAGATCTGAAGGCTGCAGAGGAGTACACGGTATGTGTGCTGGTGTTATGGGATCAGAACCGAAGGCTGCAGAGGAGTACACGGTATGTGTGCAGGTGTTATGGGATCAGAACCGAAGGCTGCAGAGGAGTACACGGTATGTGTGCAGGTGTTATGGGATCAGAACCGAAGGCTGAAGAGGAGTACACGGTATGTGTGCAGGTGTTATGGGATCAGAACCGAAGGCTGCAGAGGAGTACACGGTATGTGTGCTGGTGTTATGGGATCAGAACTGAAGTTACTTCTTGAGGATTATAGTGAAGGCTGCAGAGGAGTACACGGTATGTGTGCAGGTGTTATGGGATCAGAACCGAAGGCTGCAGAGGAGTACAGGGTATGTGTGCAGGTGTTATGGGATCAGAACCGAAGGCTGTAGAGGAGTACACGGTATGTGTGCAGGTGTTATGGGATCAGATCCGAAGGCTGCAGAGGAGTACACGGTATGTGTGCAGGTGTTATGGGATCAGATCTGAAGGCTGCAGAGGAGTACACGGTATGTGTGCTGGTGTTATGGGATCAGAACCGAAGGCTGCAGAGGAGTACACGGTATGTGTGCAGGTGTTATGGGATCAGAACCGAAGGCTGCAGAGGAGTACACGGTATGTGTGCAGGTGTTATGGGATCAGAACCGAAGGCTGAAGAGGAGTACACGGTATGTGTGCAGGTGTTATGGGATCAGAACCGAAGGCTGCAGAGGAGTACACGGTATGTGTGCTGGTGTTATGGGATCAGAACTGAAGTTACTTCTTGAGGATTATAGTGAAGGCTGCAGAGGAGTACACGGTATGTGTGCAGGTGTTATGGGATCAGAACTGAAGGCTGCAGAGGAGTACACGGTATGTGTGCAGGTGTTATGGGATCAGAACCGAAGGCTGCAGAGGAGTACACGGTATGTGTGCAGGTGTTATGGGATCAGAACTGAAGGCTGCAGAGGAGTACACGGTATGTGTGCTGGTGTTATGGGATCAGAACCGAAGGCTGCAGAGGAGTACACGGTATGTGTGCTGGTGTTATGGGATCAGAACCGAAGGCTGCAGAGGAGTACACGGTATGTGTGCACGTGTTATGGGATCAGAACCGAAGGCTGCAGAGGAGTACACGGTATGTGTGCAGGTGTTATGGGATCAGAACCGAAGGCTGCAGAGGAGTACACGGTATGTGTGCAGGTGTTATGGGATCAGAACTGAAGGCTGCAGAGGAGTACACGGTATGTGTGCTGGTGTTATGGGATCAGAACCGAAGGCTGCAGAGGAGTACACGGTATGTGTGCAGGTGTTATGGGATCAGATCCGAAGGCTGCAGAGGAGTACACGGTATGTGTGCTGGTGTTATGGGATCAGAACTGAAGGCTGCAGAGGAGTACACGGTATGTGTGCTGGTGTTATGGGATCAGAACCGAAGGCTGCAGAGGAGTACACGGTATGTGTGCAGGTGTTATGGGATCAGAACTGAAGGCTGCAGAGGAGAACACGGTATGTGTGCTGGTGTTATGGGATCAGAACCGAAGGCTGCAGAGGAGTACACGGTATGTGTGCTGGTGTTATGGGATCAGAACCGAAGGCTGCAGAGGAGTACACGGTATGTGTGCAGGTGTTATGGGATCAGAACCGAAGGCTGCAGAGGAGTACACGGTATATGTGCTGGTGTTATGGGATCAGAACCAAAGGCTGCAGAGGAGTACACGGTATGTGTGCAGGTGTTATGGGATCAGAACTGAAGGCTGCAGAGGAGTACACGGTATGTGTGCTGGTGTTATGGGATCAGAACTGAAGTTACTTCTTGAGGATTATAGGGAAGGCTGCAGAGGAGTACACGGTATGTGTGCTGGTGTTATGGGATCAGAACCGAAGGCTGCAGAGGAGTACACGGTATGTGTGCTGGTGTTATTGGATCAGAACCGAAGGCTGCAGAGGAGTACACGGTATGTGTGCAGGTGTTATGGGATCAGAACCGAAGGCTGCAGAGGAGTACACGGTATGTGTGCTGGTGTTATGGGATCAGAACTGAAGTTACTTCTTGAGGATTATAGGGAAGGCTGCAGAGGAGTACACGGTATGTGTGCTGGTGTTATGGGATCAGAACCGAAGGCTGCAGAGGAGTACACGGTATGTGTGCAGGTGTTATGGGATCAGAACCGAAGGCTGCAGAGGAGTACACGGTATGTGTGCAGGTGTTATGGGATCAGAACTGAAGGCTGCAGAGGAGTACACTGTATGTGTGCTGGTGTTATGGGATCAGAACCGAAGGCTGCAGAGGAGTACACGGTATGTGTGCTGATGTTATGGGATCAGAACCGAAGGCTGCAGAGGAGTACACGGTATGTGTGCTGGTGTTATGGGATCAGAACCGAAGGCTGCAGAGGAGTACACGGTATGTGTGCAGGTGTTATGGGATCAGAACCGAAGGCTGCAGAGGAGTACACGGTATGTGTGCAGGTGTTATGGGATCAGATCTGAAGGCTGCAGAGGAGTACACGGTATGTGTGCTGGTGTTATGGGATCAGAACCGAAGGCTGCAGAGGAGTACACGGTATGTGTGCAGGTGTTATGGGATCAGAACCGAAGGCTGCAGAGGAGTACACGGTATGTGTGCAGGTGTTATGGGATCAGAACCGAAGGCTGCAGAGGAGTACACGGTATGTGTGCTGGTGTTATGGGATCAGAACCGAAGGCTGCAGAGGAGTACACGGTATGTGTGCTGATGTTATGGGATCAGAACCGAAGGCTGCAGAGGAGTACACGGTATGTGTGCAGGTGTTATGGGATCAGAACTGAAGTTACTTCTTGAGGATTATAGGGAAGGCTGCAGAGGAGTACACGGTATGTGTGCTGGTGTTATGGGATCAGAACCGAAGGCTGCAGAGGAGTACACGGTATGTGTGCAGGTGTTATGGGATCAGAACCGAAGGCTGTAGAGGAGTACACGGTATGTGTGCAGGTGTTATGGGATCAGATCCGAAGGCTGCAGAGGAGTACACGGTATGTGTGCAGGTGTTATGGGATCAGATCTGAAGGCTGCAGAGGAGTACACGGTATGTGTGCTGGTGTTATGGGATCAGAACCGAAGGCTGCAGAGGAGTACACGGTATGTGTGCAGGTGTTATGGGATCAGAACCGAAGGCTGCAGAGGAGTACACGGTATGTGTGCAGGTGTTATGGGATCAGAACCGAAGGCTGAAGAGGAGTACACGGTATGTGTGCAGGTGTTATGGGATCAGAACCGAAGGCTGCAGAGGAGTACACGGTATGTGTGCTGGTGTTATGGGATCAGAACTGAAGTTACTTCTTGAGGATTATAGTGAAGGCTGCAGAGGAGTACACGGTATGTGTGCAGGTGTTATGGGATCAGAACCGAAGGCTGCAGAGGAGTACAGGGTATGTGTGCAGGTGTTATGTGATCAGAACCGAAGGCTGCAGAGGAGTACACGGTATTTGTGCAGGTGTTATGGGATCAGATCCGAAGGCTGCAGAGGAGTACACGGTATGTGTGCAGGTGTTATGGGATCAGAACTGAAGTTACTTCTTGAGGATTATAGGGAAGGCTGCAGAGGAGTACACGGTATGTGTGCTGGTGTTATGGGATCAGAACCGAAGGCTGCAGAGGAGTACATGGTATGTGTGCAGGTGTTATGGGATCAGATCCGAAGGCTGCAGAGGAGTACACGGTATGTGTGCTGGTGTTATGGGATCAGAACTGAAGGCTGCAGAGGAGTACACGGTATGTGTGCTGGTGTTATGGGATCAGAACCGAAGGCTGCAGAGGAGTACACGGTATGTGTGCAGGTGTTATGGGATCAGAACTGAAGGCTGCAGAGGAGAACACGGTATGTGTGCTGGTGTTATGGGATCAGAATCGAAGGCTGCAGAGGAGTACACGGTATGTGTGCTGGTGTTATGGGATCAGAACCGAAGGCTGCAGAGGAGTACACGGTATGTGTGCAGGTGTTATGGGATCAGAACCGAAGGCTGCAGAGGAGTACACGGTATATGTGCTGGTGTTATGGGATCAGAACCAAAGGCTGCAGAGGAGTACACGGTATGTGTGCAGGTGTTATGGGATCAGAACTGAAGGCTGCAGAGGAGTACACGGTATGTGTGCTGGTGTTATGGGATCAGAACCGAAGGCTGCAGAGGAGTACACGGTATGTGTGCAGGTGTTATGGGATCAGAACCGAAGGCTGCAGAGGAGTACACGGTATGTGTGCTGGTGTTATTGGATCAGAACCGAAGGCTGCAGAGGAGTACACGGTATGTGTGCAGGTGTTATGGGATCAGAACCGAAGGCTGCAGAGGAGTACACGGTATGTGTGCTGGTGTTATTAGATCAGAACCGAAGGCTGCAGAGGAGTACACGGTATGTGTGCAGGTGTTATGGGATCAGAACCGAAGGCTGCAGAGGAGTACACGGTATGTGTGCTGGTGTTATGGGATCAGAACTGAAGTTACTTCTTGAGGATTATAGGGAAGGCTGCAGAGGAGTACACGGTATGTGTGCTGGTGTTATGGAATCAGAACCGAAGGCTGCAGAGGAGTACACGGTATGTGTGCTGGTGTTATTGGATCAGAACCGAAGGCTGCAGAGGAGTACACGGTATGTGTGCAGGTGTTATGGGATCAGAACAGAAGGCTGCAGAGGAGTACACGGTATGTGTGCAGGTGTTATGGGATCAGAACTGAAGGCTGCAGAGGAGTACACTGTATGTGTGCTGGTGTTATGGGATCAGAACCGAAGGCTGCAGAGGAGTACACTGTATGTGTGCTGGTGTTATGGGATCAGAACCGAAGGCTGCAGAGGAGTACACGGTATGTGTGCAGGTGTTATGGGATCAGAACCGAAGGCTGTAGAGGAGTACACGGTATGTGTGCAGGTGTTATGGGATCAGAACCGAAGGCTGCAGAGGAGTACACGGTATGTGTGCAGGTGTTATGGGATCAGAACCGAAGGCTGCAGAGGAGTACACGGTATGTGTGCTGGTGTTATGGGATCAGAACTGAAGTTACTTCTTGAGGATTATAGTGAAGGCTGCAGAGGAGTACACAGTATGTGTGCAGGTGTTATGGGATCAGAACCGAAGGCTGCAGAGGAGTACAGGGTATGTGTGCAGGTGTTATGTGATCAGAACCGAAGGCTGCAGAGGAGTACACGGTATGTGTGCAGGTGTTATGGGATCAGAACCGAAGGCTGCAGAGGAGTACACGGTATGTGTGCTGGTGTTATGGGATCAGATCCGAAGGCTGCAGAGGAGTACACGGTATGTGTGCAGGTGTTATGGGATCAGATCTGAAGGCTGCAGAGGAGTACACGGTATGTGTGCTGGTGTTATGGGATCAGAACTGAAGGCTGCAGAGGAGTACACGGTATGTGTGCAGGTGTTATGGGATCAGAACCGAAGGCTGCAGAGGAGTACACGGTATGTGTGCAGGTGTTATGGGATCAGAACCGAAGGCTGCAGAGGAGTACACGGTATGTGTGCAGGTGTTATGGGATCAGAACCGAAGGCTGCAGAGGAGTACACGGTATGTGTGCTGGTGTTATGGGATCAGAACTGAAGTTACTTCTTGAGGATTATAGTGAAGGCTGCAGAGGAGTACACGGTATGTGTGCAGGTGTGATGGGATCAGAACCGAAGGCTGCAGAGGAGTACAGGGTATGTGTGCAGGTGTTATGTGATCAGAACCGAAGGCTGCAGAGGAGTACACGGTATGTGTGCAGGTGTTATGGGATCAGATCCGAAGGCTGCAGAGGAGTACACGGTATGTGTGCAGGTGTTATGGGATCAGAACTGAAGTTACTTCTTGAGGATTATAGGGAAGGCTGCAGAGGAGTACACGGTATGTGTGCTGGTGTTATGGGATCAGAACTGAAGGCTGCAGAGGAGTACACGGTATGTGTGCTGGTGTTATGGGATCAGAACCGAAGGCTGCAGAGGAGTACACGGTATGTGTGCAGGTGTTATGGGATCAGAACCGAAGGCTGCAGAGGAGTACACGGTATGTGTGCAGGTGTTATGGGATCAGAACCGAAGGCTGCAGAGGAGTACACGGTATGTGTGCAGGTGTTATGGGATCAGAACTGAAGGCTGCAGAGGAGTACACGGTATGTGTGCTGGTGTTATGGGATCAGAACCGAAGGCTGCAGAGGAGTACACGGTATGTGTGCAGGTGTTATGGGATCAGAACCGAAGGCTGCAGAGGAGTACATGGTATGTGTGCAGGTGTTATGGGATCAGATCCGAAGGCTGCAGAGGAGTACACGGTATGTGTGCTGGTGTTATGGGATCAGAACTGAAGGCTGCAGAGGAGTACACGGTATGTGTGCTGGTGTTATGGGATCAGAACCGAAGGCTGCAGAGGAGTACACGGTATGTGTGCAGGTGTTATGGGATCAGAACCGAAGGCTGCAGAGGAGAACACGGTATGTGTGCTGGTGTTATGGGATCAGAACCGAAGGCTGCAGAGGAGTACACGGTATGTGTGCAGGTGTTATGGGATCAGAACCGAAGGCTGCAGAGAAGTACACGGTATATGTGCTGGTGTTATGGGATCAGAACCAAAGGCTGCAGAGGAGTACACGGTATGTGTGCAGGTGTTATGGGATCAGAACTGAAGGCTGCAGAGGAGTACACGGTATGTGTGCTGGTGTTATGGGATCAGAACCGAAGGCTGCAGAGGAGTACACGGTATGTGTGCAGGTGTTATGGGATCAGAACCGAAGGCTGCAGAGGAGTACACGGTATGTGTGCTGGTGTTATTGGATCAGAACCGAAGGCTGCAGAGGAGTACACGGTATGTGTGCAGGTGTTATGGGATCAGACCGAAGGCTGCAGAGGAGTACACGGTATGTGTGCTGGTGTTATTGGATCAGAACCGAAGGCTGCAGAGGAGTACACGGTATGTGTGCAGGTGTTATGGGATCAGAACCGAAGGCTGCAGAGGAGTACACGGTATGTGTGCTGGTGTTATGGGATCAGAACTGAAGTTACTTCTTGAGGATTATAGGGAAGGCTGCAGAGGAGTACACGGTATGTGTGCTGGTGTTATGGAATCAGAACCGAAGGCTGCAGAGGAGTACATGGTATGTGTGCTGGTGTTATTGGATCAGAACCGAAGACTGCAGAGGAGTACACGGTATGTGTGCAGGTGTTATGGGATCAGAACCGAAGGCTGCAGAGGAGTACACGGTATGTGTGCTGGTGTTATGGGATCAGAACTGAAGTTACTTCTTGAGGATTATAGGGAAGGCTGCAGAGCAGTACACGGTATGTTTGCTGGTGTTATGGGATCAGAACCGAAGGCTGCAGAGGAGTACACAGTATGTGTGCAGGTGTTATGGGATCAGAACCGAAGGCTGCAGAGGAGTACACGGTATGTGTGCAGGTGTTATGGGATCAGAACTGAAGGCTGCAGAGGAGTACACTGTATGTGTGCTGGTGTTATGGGATCAGAACCGAAGGCTGCAGAGGAGTACACGGTATGTGTGCTGATGTTATGGGATCAGAACCGAAGGCTGCAGAGGAGTACACGGTATGTGTGCAGGTGTTATGGGATCAGAACTGAAGTTACTTCTTGAGGATTATAGGGAAGGCTGCAGAGGAGTACACGGTATGTGTGCTGGTGTTATGGGATCAGAACCGAAGGCTGCAGAGGAGTACACGGTATGTGTGCTGATGTTATGGGATCAGAACCGAAGGCTGCAGAGGAGTACACGGTATGTGTGCAGGTGTTATGGGATCAGAACTGAAGTTACTTCTTGAGGATTATAGGGAAGGCTGCAGAGGAGTACACGGTATGTGTGCAGGTGTTATGGGATCAGAACCGAAGGCTGCAGAGGAGTACACGGTATGTGTGCAGGTGTTATGGGATCAGATCCGAAGGCTGCAGAGGAGTACACGGTATGTGTGGAGGTGTTATGGGATCAGATCTGAAGGCTGCAGAGGAGTACACGGTATGTGTGCTGGTGTTATGGGATCAGAACCGAAGGCTGCAGAGGAGTACATGGTATGTGTGCAGGTGTTATGGGATCAGAACCGAAGGCTGCAGAGGAGTACACGGTATGTGTGCAGGTGTTATGGGATCAGAACCGAAGGCTGCAGAGGAGTACACGGTATGTGTGCAGGTGTTATGGGACCAGAACCGAAGGCTGCAGAGGAGTACACGGTATGTGTGCTGGTGTTATGGGATCAGAACTGAAGTTACTTCTTGAGGATTATAGTGAAGGCTGCAGAGGAGTACACAGTATGTGTGCAGGTGTTATGGGATCAGAACCGAAGGCTGCAGAGGAGTACAGGGTATGTGTGCAGGTGTTATGTGATCAGAACCGAAGGCTGCAGAGGAGTACACGGTATGTGTGCAGGTGTTATGGGATCAGAACCGAAGGCTGCAGAGGAGTACACGGTATGTGTGCTGGTGTTATGGGATCAGAACTGAAGTTACTTCTTGAGGATTATAGGGAAGGCTGCAGAGGAGTACACGGTATGTTTGCTGGTGTTATGGGATCAGAACCGAAGGCTGCAGAGGAGTACACGGTATGTGTGCAGGTGTTATGGGATCAGAACCGAAGGCTGCAGAGGAGTACACGGTATGTGTGCTGGTGTTATTGGATCAGAACCGAAGGCTGCAGAGGAGTACACGGTATGTGTGCAGGTGTTATGGGATCAGATCCGAAAGCTGCAGAGGAGTACACAGTATGTGTGCAGGTGTTATGGGATCAGAACTGAAGGCTGCAGAGGAGTACACTGTATGTGTGCTGGTGTTATGGGATCAGAACCGAAGGCTGCAGAGGAGTACACAGTATGTGTGCTGGTGTTATGGGATCAGAACCGAAGGCTGCAGAGGAGTACACAGTATGTGTGCTGGTGTTATGGGATCAGAACCGAAGGCTGCAGAGGAGTACACGGTATGTGTGCAGGTGTTATGGGATCAGAACCGAAGGCTGCAGAGGAGTACACGGTATGTGTGCAGGTGTTATGGGATCAGAACCGAAGGCTGCAGAGGAGTACACGGTATGTGTGCAGGTGTTATGGGATCAGAACCGAAGGCTGCAGAGGAGTACACGGTATGTGTGCAGGTGTAATGGGATCAGAACCGAAGGCTGCAGAGGAGTACACGGTATGTGTGCTGGTGTTATGGGATCAGAACTGAAGTTACTTCTTGAGCATTATAGGGAAGGCTGCAGAGGAGTACACGGTATGTGTGCAGGTGTTATGGGATCAGATCCGAAGGCTGCAGAGGAGTACACGGTATGTGTGCAGGTGCTATGGGATCAGATCTGAAGGCTGCAGAGGAGTACACGGTATGTGTGCTGGTGTTATGGGATCAGAACCGAAGGCTGCAGAGGAGTACACAGTATGTGTGCAGGTGTTATGGGATCAGAACCGAAGGCTGCAGAGGAGTACATGGTATGTGTGCAGGTGTTATGGGATCAGAACCGAAGGCTGCAGAGGAGTACACGGTATGTGTGCAGGTGTTATGTGATCAGAACCGAAGGCTGCAGAGGAGTACACAGTATGTGTGCTGGTGTTATGGGATCAGAACCGAAGGCTGCAGAGGAGTACACGGTATGTGTGCAGGTGTTATGGGATCAGAACTGAAGGCTGCAGAGGAGTACACGGTATGTGTGCAGGTGTTATGGGATCAGAACTGAAGTTACTTCTTGAGGATTATAGGGAAGGCTGCAGAGGAGTACACGGTATGTGTGCAGGTGTTATGGGATCAGAACCGAAGGCTGCAGAGGAGTACACGGTATGTGTGCAGGTGTTATGGGATCAGAACCGAAGGCTGCAGAGGAGTACACGGTATGTGTGCAGGTGTTATGGGATCAGAACAGAAGGCTGCAGAGGAGTACACGGTATGTGTGCAGGTGTTATGTGATCAGAACCGAAGGCTGCAGAGGAGTACACGGTATGTGTGCAGGTGTTATGGGATCAGAACCGAAGGCTGCAGAGGAGTACACGGTATGTGTGCAGGTGTTATGGGATCAGAACCGAAGGCTGCAGAGGAGTACACGGTATGTGTGCAGGTGTTATGGGATCAGAACCGAAGGCTGCAGAGGAGTACACGGTATGTGTGCTGGTGTTATGGGATCAGAACTGAAGTTACTTCTTGAGCATTATAGGGAAGGCTGCAGAGGAGTACACAGTATGTGTGCTGGTGTTATGGGATCAGAACCGAAGGCTGCAGAGGAGTACACGGTATGTGTGCTGGTGTTATGGGATCAGATCCGAAGGCTGCAGAGGAGTACGCGGTATGTGTGCAGGTGTTATGGGATCAGATCTGAAGGCTGCAGAGGAGTACACGGTATGTGTGCAGGTGTTATGGGATCAGAACTGAAGTTACTTCTTGAGCATTATAGGGAAGGCTGCAGAGGAGTACACAGTATGTGTGCTGGTGTTATGGGATCAGAACCGAAGGCTGCAGAGGAGTACATGGTATGTGTGCTGGTGTTATGGGATCAGATCCGAAGGCTGCAGAGGAGTACACGGTATGTGTGCTGGTGTTATGGGATCAGAACCGAAGGCTGCAGAGGAGTACACGGTATGTGTGCAGGTGTTATGGGATCAGAACCGAAGGCTGCAGAGGAGTACACGGTATGTGTGCAGGTGTTATGGGATCAGAACCGAAGGCTGCAGAGGAGTACACGGTATGTGTGCTGGTGTTATGGGATCAGAACTGAAGTTACTTCTTGAGGATTATAGTGAAGGCTGCAGAGGAGTACACGGTATGTGTGCAGGTGTTATGGGATCAGAACCGAAGGCTGCAGAGGAGTACAGGGTATGTGTGCAGGTGTTATGTGGTTCAGAACCGAAGGCTGCAGAGGAGTACACGGTATGTGTGCAGGTGTTATGGGATCAGAACCGAAGGCTGCAGAGGAGTACACGGTATGTGTGCTGGTGTCATGGGATCAGAACCGAAGGCTGCAGAGGAGTACACGGTATGTGTGCAGGTGTTATGGGATCAGAACTGAAGGCTGCAGAGGAGTTCACGGTATGTGTGCTGGTGTTATGGGATCAGAACCGAAGGCTGCAGAGGAGTACACGGTATGTGTGCAGGTGTTATGGGATCAGAACCGAAGGCTGCAGAGGAGTACAGGGTATGTGTGCAGGTGTTATGTGATCAGAACCGAAGGCTGCAGAGGAGTACACGGTATGTGTGCAGGTGTTATGGGATCAGAACCGAAGGCTGCAGAGGAGTACACGGTATGTGTGCTGGTGTTATGGGATCAGAACTGAAGTTACTTCTTGAGGATTATAGGGAAGCCTGCAGAGGAGTACACGGTATGTGTGCAGGTGTTATGGGATCAGATCCGAAAGCTGCAGAGGAGTACACGGTATGTGTGCAGGTGTTATGGGATCAGAACTGAAGGCTGCAGAGGAGTACACTGTATGTGTGCTGGTGTTATGGGATCAGAACCGAAGGCTGCAGAGGAGTACACGGTATGTGTGCTGGTGTTATGGGATCAGAACCGAAGGCTGCAGAGGAGTACACAGTATGTGTGCTGGTGTTATGGGATCAGAACCGAAGGCTGCAGAGGAGTACACGGTATGTGTGCAGGTGTTATGGGATCAGAACCGAAGGCTGCAGAGGAGTACACGGTATGTGTGCAGGTGTTATGGGATCAGAACTGAAGTTACTTCTTGAGGATTATAGGGAAGGCTGCAGAGGAGTACACGGTATGTGTGCAGGTGTTATGTGATCAGAACCGAAGGCTGCAGAGGAGTACACGGTATGTGTGCAGGTGTTATGGGATCAGAACCGAAGGCTGCAGAGGAGTACACGGTATGTGTGCAGGTGTTATGGGATCAGAACCGAAGGCTGCAGAGGAGTACACGGTATGTGTGCAGGTGTCATGGGATCAGAACCGAAGGCTGCAGAGGAGTACACGGTATGTGTGCTGGTGTTATGGGATCAGAACTGAAGTTACTTCTTGAGCATTATAGGGAAGGCTGCAGAGGAGTACACGGTATGTGTGCAGGTGTTATGGGATCAGATCCGAAGGCTGCAGAGGAGTACACGGTATGTGTGCAGGTGCTATGGGATCAGGTCTGAAGGCTGCAGAGGAGTACACGGTATGTGTGCTGGTGTTATGGGATCAGAACCGAAGGCTGCAGAGGAGTACACGGTATGTGTGCAGGTGTTATGGGATCAGAACCGAAGGCTGCAGAGGAGTACATGGTATGTGTGCAGGTGTTATGGGATCAGAACCGAAGGCTGCAGAGGAGTACACGGTATGTGTGCAGGTGTTATGTGATCAGAACCGAAGGCTGCAGAGGAGTACACAGTATGTGTGCTGGTGTTATGGGATCAGAACCGAAGGCTGCAGAGGAGTACACGGTATGTGTGCAGGTGTTATGGGATCAGAACTGAAGGCTGCAGAGGAGTACACGGTATGTGTGCTGGTGTTATGGGATCAGAACTGAAGTTACTTCTTGAGGATTATAGGGAAGGCTGCAGAGGAGTACACGGTATGTGTGCAGGTGTTATGGGATCAGAACCGAAGGCTGCAGAGGAGTACACGGTATGTGTGCAGGTGTTATGGGATCAGAACCGAAGGCTGCAGAGGAGTACACGGTATGTGTGCAGGTGTTATGGGATCAGAACAGAAGGCTGCAGAGGAGTACACGGTATGTGTGCAGGTGTTATGTGATCAGAACCGAAGGCTGCAGAGGAGTACACGGTATGTGTGCAGGTGTTATGGGATCAGAACCGAAGGCTGCAGAGGAGTACACGGTATGTGTGCAGGTGTTATGGGATCAGAACCGAAGGCTGCAGAGGAGTACACGGTATGTGTGCAGGTGTTATGGGATCAGAACCGAAGGCTGCAGAGGAGTACACGGTATGTGTGCTGGTGTTATGGGATCAGAACTGAAGTTACTTCTTGAGCATTATAGGGAAGGCTGCAGAGGAGTACACAGTATGTGTGCTGGTGTTATGGGATCAGAACCGAAGGCTGCAGAGGAGTACACGGTATGTGTGCTGGTGTTATGGGATCAGATCCGAAGGCTGCAGAGGAGTACGCGGTATGTGTGCAGGTGTTATGGGATCAGATCTGAAGGCTGCAGAGGAGTACACGGTATGTGTGCAGGTGTTATGGGATCAGAACTGAAGTTACTTCTTGAGCATTATAGGGAAGGCTGCAGAGGAGTACACAGTATGTGTGCTGGTGTTATGGGATCAGAACCGAAGGCTGCAGAGGAGTACACGGTATGTGTGCTGGTGTTATGGGATCAGAACCGAAGGCTGCAGAGGAGTACACGGTATGTGTGCAGGTGCTATGGGATCAGATCTGAAGGCTGCAGAGGAGTACACAGTATGTGTGCTGGTGTTATGGGATCAGAACCGAAGGCTGCAGAGGAGTACACGGTATGTGTGCTGGTGTTATGGGATCAGATCCGAAGGCTGCAGAGGAGTACACGGTATGTGTGCTGGTGTTATGGGATCAGAACCGAAGGCTGCAGAGGAGTACACGGTATGTGTGCAGGTGTTATGGGATCAGAACCGAAGGCTGCAGAGGAGTACACGGTATGTGTGCAGGTGTTATGGGATCAGAACCGAAGGCTGCAGAGGAGTACACGGTATGTGTGCTGGTGTTATGGGATCAGAACTGAAGTTACTTCTTGAGGATTATAGTGAAGGCTGCAGAGGAGTACACGGTATGTGTGCAGGTGTTATGGGATCAGAACCGAAGGCTGCAGAGGAGTACAGGGTATGTGTGCAGGTGTTATGTGGTTCAGAACCGAAGGCTGCAGAGGAGTTCACGGTATGTGTGCTGGTGTTATGGGATCAGAACCGAAGGCTGCAGAGGAGTACACGGTATGTGTGCAGGTGTTATGGGATCAGAACCGAAGGCTGCAGAGGAGTACACGGTATGTGTGCAGGTGTTATGGGATCAGAACCAAAGGCTGCAGAGGAGTACACGGTATGTGTGCAGGTGTTATGGGATCAGATCCGAAGGCTGCAGAGGAGTACACGGTATGTGTGCAGGTGTTATGGGATCAGAACCGAAGGCTGCAGAGGAGTACACGGTATGTGTGCTGGTGTTATGGGATCAGAACTGAAGTTACTTCTTGAGGATTATAGGGAAGGCTGCAGAGGAGTACACGGTATGTGTGCTGGTGTTATGGAATCAGAACCGAAGGCTGCAGAGGAGTACACGGTATGTGTGCAGGTGTTATGGGATCAGAACCGAAGGCTGCAGAGGAGTACACGGTATGTGTGCAGGTGTTATGGGATCAGAACCGAAGGCTGCAGAGGAGTACACGGTATGTGTGCTGGTGTTATGGGATCAGAACCGAAGGCTGCAGAGGAGTACACGGTATGTGTGCAGGTGTTATGGGATCAGAACCGAAGGCTGCAGAGGAGTACACGGTATGTGTGCTGGTGTTATGGGATCAGAACTGAAGTTACTTCTTGAGGATTATAGGGAAGGCTGCAGAGGAGTACACGGTATGTGTGCTGGTGTTATGGAATCAGAACCGAAGGCTGCAGAGGAGTACACGGTATGTTTGCTGGTGTTATGGGATCAGAACCGAAGGCTGCAGAGGAGTACACGGTATGTGTGCAGGTGTTATGGGATCAGAACCGAAGGCTGCAGAGGAGTACACGGTATGTGTGCAGGTGTTATGGGATCAGAACCGAAGGCTGCAGAGGAGTGCACGGTATGTGTGCAGGTGTTATGGGATCAGATCCGAAGGCTGCAGAGGAGTACACGGTATGTGTGCTGGTGTTATGGGATCAGAACCGAAGGCTGCAGAGGAGTACACGGTATGTGTGCAGGTGTTATGGGATCAGAACCGAAGGCTGCAGAGGAGTACACGGTATGTGTGCAGGTGTTATGGGATCAGATCCGAAGGCTGCAGAGGAGTACACGGTATGTGTGCAGGTGTTATGGGATCAGAACCGAAGGCTGCAGAGGAGTACACTGTATGTATGCTGGTGTTATGGGATCAGAACCGAAGGCTGCAGAGGAGTGCACGGTATGTGTGCAGGTGTTATGGGATCAGAACTGAAGTTACTTTTTGAGGATTATAGGGAAGGCTGCAGAGGAGTACACGGCATGTGTGAGACTGTTATAAGATCACATGTGAAGCCACACAGACACCTTAGGTAATATAGGGCAGCAGGCCATGTTCTAGAGTACGGGCCAGGTGGGCCAGGCCCACCCAAGGAAGTACCCTGGACCACCTAAGGCCATTGAGATCTGGAAATTCCTCGATAGTTATTTTATTCCTAATATTTGCAGCCCTAGGATCACAAGTCCCCCACATTGAGCCCCGTCGAGGGGGCTGCTGATATACACGGTGTGTCTGTATTAGGTCAGACATAACTATTTGCTTACTTAGGGCGCCATGTAGAATTCTGCCCAGGAGCACCGAGCACAGAGTTGATCTGGAGGAATTCAGTGATCACTCGTTCATTGCACTGCAAGGTCTCTATAGAGAATTCTGCACAAGAGCACACGGTGTTAAACCCATAGAAGGGGCTTCACAAGATAACAAGGGGTGGTATGTCTGTCACATCCCTGTGGTCACATGTCCCACATCTTGAGCCCCACAGTAGGTGCTGCAGAAGTGTACAAAGTGTGTCTGCGGGTGTTCAGGGTCTCAAACAACAAGAGAGGGGCCCCCCTTAACCAAAGGGACAGGGCACCAAATTGACAGCTAGTCAAAATTAAAACATTTCCCTTTGGATGTGTTTAAAGAAGCCCGATTGCCAATCGTACACCATGCTTCCCAAAATCAAACAACATCACCAATATAATTGTTGTTATTTTGGTACACTAGTCGAGCATGCTGATTTATTAAACAATAAATCGACTCAGCCTTGGTTTGAAAAAGAGACGTTTCCACAATAGCGGTTTGACCAATGTTTTTTTGCTCGACTAGTGTGCCGAAATGACAAATATTAATGTATATGATATTCTTCCATTGTAATAATATGCATCTTTACTGTTGTATTTTGTAATTATGTATTCTATTTTAGAATAATTATGTTTCTTTTTTTATTTGCATATAGAATAACTAGCTTTGCACATATTTATTGTTATATTGAATGTATTTTATATATAATTGAACAGTTAAAAAAAAGTATACAACTTTTTACTGGATTATGCAACTAATTAGCATTTCTTGGTGATATTGGTTGAATTTAGGATGAATGGTGTATGATTTGCAATCGGACTTCTTTTAACACATCCAAAGAGAAATTGTTTAATTTTGACTAGCTTTTCAGTGTTTACCAGTGAAGTCACCCGGTCAGTCCCATATAGAAGACCGCAAAGGATGACACTTTTTGTGATTAGATGACTAGAAATACAAGACACACATAAGATTCCGCAGAGAGTGGTGGCAAAGATCACAAGGTAGGTGTGCGGGTGCTCAGGATTCATACATGAAGAGACACTGGGAGTTCATACAGGAGGCTGCAGCAGAACATAAGGTGTGTCTGCAGGAGTTCGGTGATGATCACTCATTGAATTCTTAGCACTACAGAAAAAAAGACAGCCAAAGAGCAGAACAGCACATGTGTCACAGCTTTGGGGGGTCACGAGGCCAGCTAAGTAATTATGTAACCTGTAACTCGCTGATCCTCATGTAAAGCGCACTGATACCCCCGGGTCTAGCCAACGCTATATAAAACTTTGCAAATAAAATAGACCTAGAATCACACAACCCGCACCGCTAGTCTCATAGGTATGTCTGTTGGATGCCCCAGAGTACACAGAATGTCTGTGAGTGTCCAGGGATCCTGAGTGTTTCTATCAGCTTGATTTAAAAGAAGGCCCAAGACTTGTGTCTATGAGGGCTTTGGCATCTCAAGCAGTGTTCATGGATCTGTGAAGAAGGGGACCTGTTGGACAGGCCACATGAAGGGCCGCTCCCCCTCTGCCCGACCAGGCCCGAGCCCGGTCACTCAAGTGTCACACACCACCACTTCACGTTTTCCGTCCCCTCCGGGACCCTTGCCTCTGAACATATCGACCTCGTGGGCCCGATCCACTACTGGCCCGCGCGCCCAGCCTGGGCGCCATCTTGGACACTCCGCCACGAGGCCGCATGGCCCCCGCTCGACCCCAACCCTGGGCCTGGCCAGGCCTCAGACATCCCGGCACCACCATCCACCCAGGAGGTGAGCGGACTACTTGGCAGGTCAATGGGAGAAAGAGGTGTCGATGGCTCTCCCCCGCCAGGTGCCGCTCGCCCACAACCTCCCCGGGCGCTGGCTCCACCCCCCTGCTGGGTGTCTGGACTCCCTCATCCCGGACCTCCCGACCTCCAAGTGCGAGGGTCCGGACATCAAAGGGCACCAGCCCTATAACTGGGGCAGCTCCAGAGCAGGAAGGCAGTTGTATCTTGGAGTCGAGAGACGCAAAGAAGAACTCATCCTTGACGGACTACTGGCGCTGCCGTAGCTCTGCCCTGCGTACCATCGTCCTGCCTGCTGGCGCTGCCGCAACCTTCGTAATCCTTCATCGTCGTCGGGACCTGCTGGCGTGGCCGCGGACCGTTTGTAACTACCATCTTCATCGGGACCTGCTGGCTCCGCCGCGGACCGTCGCTTCTTTCATCCATCTCGGGACCTGCTGGCTCCGCCGCGGCCCGATCATCTAGAACGCCGAGCTCGAGGATTGAGAGCTATTTCCATCAATTGGTAACAAGACTGTCCCGCTACCCTTTTCCCAATCCAGAGACCAGAATCGAGGAGACCCCTGAGTCCAGACCTCCTTGTACCATTCTACCGTACTTAAAGAATTGCTTATAAAGAATCGTTGAACCTTATCCTTGTGTGGTGTACGTCTGTGGGGGGGAAGTTACTTGTCTGTACGATCGCTGGAGACGGCTCTCCCCGGAGACCTCTCCCCTTATCCTCGGCCGACCCTCCCGGTCCGTCTAACATTGGTGGCCAGCGGCGCGATCCGAATCACCGCATAATCGTACAGAAAGTAGCTCACCCCACGACGAAATCACGATGACGACCAAAGAAAGCGGATCCACCGAGAAATTTCAGATGGAGAAATTGGACGAGTACAACCATCGTGAATTAAAACAATTCTGCATCGAACTAGGTATCGCTACCACCGGTCTAAGTACCAAAGACGATTTCAAGCATGCCCTAGAGTCCTGGGCAGAAACCGGGGCCGTCGGAACCACCGACCAAAACATCGCAGCAGTAGAAAAAAACACCACGGCCCCCGAGGAGCGAAGAACGGGTCTCTCGCAGGACGAGATCCAGGAACGAGAAAAAACACGACTACATGAACTAGAAATGGCCCGGCTCAAAATGGATGTTGAACTTAAGTTGGCCGAACAAAAACTGAGCTTAGAGCACCTGCGTCTCCGAGAGGAAAGAGAGGAAAAACAGAGACAAAGGGAGCTCGAGGAAAAGAGACTGGCATATGAACACGAGCGCAAATTAGCTGAAATAGACTTACGCAAGCAGAACAAAGAATTAGGGGTGCCCGAGCAACCCCACACCTCAGGGGCAACGGAGAAAAAAGTACACATCCCCAAGGATGTCGTTCGAGAATACTTCCGAGAGGACGACATCCAGCAATGGTTCAAGGCCTACGAAATCGCTATGACCGCCCACCGGATCGATCGAAGCGACTGGGGAGCCGGTCTATGGGGGAGATTCCTCAATGAGGGCCGCGATGCCCTGCTACAGCTCCCGGACCACCAGATGACCTCCTATGACCACATGAAAGCTGCCCTCCTCACCCGCTATGGGCTCACACCCGAGATGTACCGTCAGAGGTTCCGAGACTGCACCCGCATCCCGGGTACAACTTGGGTGGACTACGTGAACTATTTTAGCCGAGCCTTCGAGGGTTGGATCAAAGGAAGCAATGTCACAACTTACGAACAACTTTTCAATCTCATGGTGTGGGAGCATCTATCAAACAATTGCTTCATTGAGCTCCGCCAGCATCTCCTCGACAGCAAATTGACTGATCCACGGCAGCTCGCAGCCGAGGCTGACCGGTGGGAAATCACCAGAGTGGGCCGAAATGGGCCCTATGAACAGAACCGGAACAACAACGGTCAGCACCGTCCCCGAGGAGGAGGAGGGGGCCAAGGACGCGGACGAGACAACGCTCCGGTCGCCCCCGCTACCAGCACCACCCCCCCGGCCAACCGGGGCAGCACCCCGGCGCGACCGGGATACAGAGCCAATGTCACGTGTCACCGATGCCAACGAGTCGGCCACTATGCAAACGACCCAAATTGCCCACAGTACCAGAGCCCAAGACCCCGCCAAGTGGCCGCTGCTGCTCTGGGGGAAGAACAGATCTCAGAGGAGCAAGAAGAATACGAGCAAGAGCATCAAGAATGGGAGCCAGCCGCCATGGCTCTAGCATGCTTAGGGGGGAAAGACATGGTCCCGCGGGTCCCCCTACCCGCTAACACCCGGAAGTACAGCCAATGGGTGAGCATCAATGGACGCCAGGCCGAAGCCCTCCGTGACACCGGGGCCAGTGTAACAGCCGTCCGCTGTCACCTGGTGACCCCAGAACAGTTCCTACCAAACATTCTCTGCCCTGTCCGTTCAGCCGATAACTCGGAAAGTCTGTGTCGGATGGCCTGCGTCCCTTTCGAGTGGGGAGGGGTCTCCGGCATGTTGAAAGTGACGGTCCGAGATGATGCCCCCGTAGACTGCCTCCTGGGAAATGACCTTGAAAGCTCTCCGTGGGCCGCCGTAGAACGAAGAGAACACCTGGGGATGTTAGGCATCCCGGACTGGGCGTGCGTCACCACCCGGTCCATGGCCGCCCGTGCCAAACCCCGACCAGAGGAACCCGAATGGCCGGCGCCTCCTCCCCCGGTCGCCCCAGTCGAAGACACCGACCGTGCCGTCCCCCCAGAACCAGCTCAACCTCCAGACCTCGCTGGCCTCGACCAGTGGCATCAAGAGGGGGGGCCCACACAAGAGCAGTTTCGCCAAGAGCAGAAGACCTGTCCCTCCCTCGAGGGACTCCGCCAACAAGCCCTCGCCCAAAGCGCAGGGGATACCTCCGGAACACATTGGATCTACTGGGACAATGATCTGCTATACAGTGAACAAAGGATCGCGGAGTTGGGGGCCAGCCGAGTGCTAGTGGTGCCCCTCCGTTTTAGAGACTTCTTGTTACACCTGGCCCACGATGTCCCCCTGGCTGGACACCTGGGTCAGGATAAAACCTACAGCCGCCTGGTGACCCACTTCTTCTGGCCCAAAATGAGGAACGATGTACTCCAGCATTGCCGATCTTGCCCCACGTGCCAAGCCAGTGGAAAGAGCGGCCGCAAACTAAAAGCCCCCCTGCAACTATTTCCCGTGGTCACCACCCCGTTCGAGAGGGTCGGGATAGACATTGTGGGGCCCCTGGACCCTCGTACAAAACAAGGACATCGGTTCATCCTGGTGCTAGTGGACCACGCCACCCGCTACCCCGAGGCTGTTCCCCTGCGAACTGTGACAGCCCCGGTAGTCGGCCGGGCCCTGATGGGGATCTTCTCCCGTGTGGGCTTCCCCCGAGAAGTCGTCAGCGACAGAGGCACGAACTTTATTTCCAAATATATGAAGTCCCTCTGGCAACAGTGTGGGGTCACCTACCGATTCACGACCCCCTATCACCCTCAAGGAAACGGACTCGTTGAGCGGTTCAACCGCACGCTCAAAGGGATGATTGGGGGGTTGGAAGAGCCCCTCCGTCGCCAGTGGGATGTGCTGCTGCCGTGCCTCCTCTTCGCATATCGAGAGGTCCCCCAGAAGTCCCTCGGCTTCAGCCCGTTTGAACTGTTGTATGGACATCCCGTACGGGGGCCGCTCAGTCTAGTCAAGGAAGGCTGGGAGATGCCCCCTCTAAATAACCCTCCAGATGTCTTCAAATACCTCCTAACCCTCCGCAACCAGACCCGGCGGTTCAGAGAACTGGCAAAAGCAAACTTGGAGGCCAGTCAAGAGGACATGAAAAAGTGGTATGACCAGAATGCCTCCTCCATCGAATTTGAACCTGGGCAACAGGTATGGGTGATGTCTCCCACCGAACCCTGCGCCCTGCAAGACAAGTGGACGGGACCCTTCAAAGTAGTCGAGCGCAAGGGTCCTGTCACCTATCTCATCGACATGGAATCTTCACGGAACCCCCTCCAGGTCCTCCACGCTAATAGACTGAAACCCCACTTTGTGCGTTCAGAACTCAGCCTCCTGATGGCCACAGACAATGGAGCCGAAGAAGACTCCGAACCCCTCCCTGACCTCCTACGGACTTGGGAGAAAGATGGCTCTGTGGATGGGGTCCGACTCTCGGAGGCCCTCACCCAGGAACAACGCCAAGAGTGTCGAGCCCTTCTGTTTCAGTTCGCCAGCCTGTTTTCCCTCACCCCAGGTGTCACTTCCTGGTGTGTACACGACGTGGACACGGGGGACAGCCCCCCTATCCGCCACCGGGCCTACCACGTACCAGATCGGGTACGGGCCTGCATCCAGGAAGAAGTAACCAAAATGCTCACGCTCGGGGTCATCGAGCCCTCAGACAGCCCCTGGGCCAGCCCAGTAGTACTGGTCCCCAAAGCAGCCACTCCCGGCACCACACCGGAACTCCGGTTCTGCGTCGACTACCGGGGCTTGAATGCGGTCACCAGAACAGACGCACACCCCATCCCCCGGGCAGACGAACTAATCGACCGCATGGGAGCTGCCCGCTACCTCAGTATTTTCGACCTGACGGCGGGCTACTGGCAAATCGGCCTCACACCCCGGGCCCAAGAACGATCTGCATTTTCCACTCCTGATGGCCATTATCATTTCAAGGTCATGCCCTTCGGCATGAAGAATGCTCCAGCAACATTTCAGCGGCTCGTCAATCAGGTCTTGGCCGGGCTCGAAGGATTCAGCGCCGCCTACCTAGACGACATCGCTGTGTACAGCCACCATTGGTCCGAGCACCTCCACCACCTCCGAGCGGTGCTACAGGCCCTTCAGCGGGCTGGCCTCACGATCAAGGCCAGCAAATGCCAAATTGGTCAGGGGTCCGTAACCTACCTCGGACACCAGGTGGGAAGCGGCCTGGTGGCCCCTCTGCAGCTCAAGATTGCCGCCATCCAGTCCTGGCAACCCCCCATCACCCAGACCGAGGTACGCGCCTTTCTGGGACTCACGGGCTACTACAGACGGTTCGTGAAAAACTATGGTACCATAGTGGGGCCCCTCACAGAACTCACGTCCAAGAATCAACCCAAGAAGGTCAACTGGACCACAGATTGTCAAACAGCCTTCGAACAACTGAAGGCCGCCATGTGCTCCGCCCCTGTGCTCCAGGCCCCCGACTACAGCCGGGAATTCGTCGTCCAGACGGATGCCTCCGACCACGGCATTGGGGCGGTCCTGTCTCAAGTGAACACCGAAGGCCTTGATCAGCCAGTGGCCTTCATCAGCAGGCGACTCCTACCTCGAGAACAACGCTGGAGCACCATCGAGAGGGAGGCCTTCGCTGTGGTATGGGCCCTCAAAAAGCTCCGGCCCTACCTCTTTGGCACACACTTTCGGGTACAGACCGACCATCGACCCCTGCAGTGGCTGATGCAGATGCGGGGGGAAAACCCGAAACTACTCCGTTGGTCCATCTCCCTACAAGGGATGGACTTCACTGTTGAACACCGGCCTGGGCCAGATCACGCCAACGCGGACGGCCTGTCCCGCTTTTTCCGCCTCGACGAGGAGAGTCCCCAAGAGGATGGGTGACTCTCCCCGCCTTCAGCTGGGGGGGACGCATGTTGGACAGGCCACATGAAGGGCCGCTCCCCCTCTGCCCGACCAGGCCCGAGCCCGGTCACTCAAGTGTCACACACCACCACTTCACGTTTTCCGTCCCCTCCGGGACCCTTGCCTCTGAACATATCGACCTCGTGGGCCCGATCCACTACTGGCCCGCGCGCCCAGCCTGGGCGCCATCTTGGACACTCCGCCACGAGGCCGCATGGCCCCCGCTCGACCCCAACCCTGGGCCTGGCCAGGCCTCAGACATCCCGGCACCACCATCCACCCAGGAGGTGAGCGGACTACTTGGCAGGTCAATGGGAGAAAGAGGTGTCGATGGCTCTCCCCCGCCAGGTGCCGCTCGCCCACAACCTCCCCGGGCGCTGGCTCCACCCCCCTGCTGGGTGTCTGGACTCCCTCATCCCGGACCTCCCGACCTCCAAGTGCGAGGGTCCGGACATCAAAGGGCACCAGCCCTATAACTGGGGCAGCTCCAGAGCAGGAAGGCAGTTGTATCTTGGAGTCGAGAGACGCAAAGAAGAACTCATCCTTGACGGACTACTGGCGCTGCCGTAGCTCTGCCCTGCGTACCATCGTCCTGCCTGCTGGCGCTGCCGCAACCTTCGTAATCCTTCATCGTCGTCGGGACCTGCTGGCGTGGCCGCGGACCGTTTGTAACTACCATCTTCATCGGGACCTGCTGGCTCCGCCGCGGACCGTCGCTTCTTTCATCCATCTCGGGACCTGCTGGCTCCGCCGCGGCCCGATCATCTAGAACGCCGAGCTCGAGGATTGAGAGCTATTTCCATCAATTGGTAACAAGACTGTCCCGCTACCCTTTTCCCAATCCAGAGACCAGAATCGAGGAGACCCCTGAGTCCAGACCTCCTTGTACCATTCTACTGTACTTAAAGAATTGCTTATAAAGAATCGTTGAACCTTATCCTTGTGTGGTGTACGTCTGTGGGGGGGAAGTTACTTGTCTGTACGATCGCTGGAGACGGCTCTCCCCGGAGACCTCTCCCCTTATCCTCGGCCGACCCTCCCGGTCCGTCTAACATTGGTGGCCAGCGGCGCGATCCGAATCACCGCATAATCGTACAGAAAGTAGCTCACCCCACGACGAAATCACGATGACGACCAAAGAAAGCGGATCCACCGAGAAATTTCAGATGGAGAAATTGGACGAGTACTACATCGTGAATTAAAACAATTCTGCATCGAACTAGGTATCGCTACCACCGGTCTAAGTACCAAAGACGATTTCAAGCATGCCCTAGAGTCCTGGGCAGAAACCGGGGCCGTCGGAACCACCGACCAAAACATCGCAGCAGTAGAAAAAAACACCACGGCCCCCGAGGAGCGAAGAACGGGTCTCTCGCAGGACGAGATCCAGGAACGAGAAAAAACACGACTACATGAACTAGAAATGGCCCGGCTCAAAATGGATGTTGAACTTAAGTTGGCCGAACAAAAACTGAGCTTAGAGCACCTGCGTCTCCGAGAGGAAAGAGAGGAAAAACAGAGACAAAGGGAGCTCGAGGAAAAGAGACTGGCATATGAACACGAGCGCAAATTAGCTGAAATAGACTTACGCAAGCAGAACAAAGAATTAGGGGTGCCCGAGCAACCCCACACCTCAGGGGCAACGGAGAAAAAAGTACACATCCCCAAGGATGTCGTTCGAGAATACTTCCGAGAGGACGACATCCAGCAATGGTTCAAGGCCTACGAAATCGCTATGACCGCCCACCGGATCGATCGAAGCGACTGGGGAGCCGGTCTATGGGGGAGATTCCTCAATGAGGGCCGCGATGCCCTGCTACAGCTCCCGGACCACCAGATGACCTCCTATGACCACATGAAAGCTGCCCTCCTCACCCGCTATGGGCTCACACCCGAGATGTACCGTCAGAGGTTCCGAGACTGCACCCGCATCCCGGGTACAACTTGGGTGGACTACGTGAACTATTTTAGCCGAGCCTTCGAGGGTTGGATCAAAGGAAGCAATGTCACAACTTACGAACAACTTTTCAATCTCATGGTGTGGGAGCATCTATCAAACAATTGCTTCATTGAGCTCCGCCAGCATCTCCTCGACAGCAAATTGACTGATCCACGGCAGCTCGCAGCCGAGGCTGACCGGTGGGAAATCACCAGAGTGGGCCGAAATGGGCCCTATGAACAGAACCGGAACAACAACGGTCAGCACCGTCCCCGAGGAGGAGGAGGGGGCCAAGGACGCGGACGAGACAACGCTCCGGTCGCCCCCGCTACCAGCACCACCCCCCCGGCCAACCGGGGCAGCACCCCGGCGCGACCGGGATACAGAGCCAATGTCACGTGTCACCGATGCCAACGAGTCGGCCACTATGCAAACGACCCAAATTGCCCACAGTACCAGAGCCCAAGACCCCGCCAAGTGGCCGCTGCTGCTCTGGGGGAAGAACAGATCTCAGAGGAGCAAGAAGAATACGAGCAAGAGCATCAAGAATGGGAGCCAGCCGCCATGGCTCTAGCATGCTTAGGGGGGAAAGACATGGTCCCGCGGGTCCCCCTACCCGCTAACACCCGGAAGTACAGCCAATGGGTGAGCATCAATGGACGCCAGGCCGAAGCCCTCCGTGACACCGGGGCCAGTGTAACAGCCGTCCGCTGTCACCTGGTGACCCCGCCGCGGACCGTCGCTTCTTTCATCCATCTCGGGACCTGCTGGCTCCGCCGCGGCCCGATCATCTAGAACGCCGAGCTCGAGGATTGAGAGCTATTTCCATCAATTGGTAACAAGACTGTCCCGCTACCCTTTTCCCAATCCAGAGACCAGAATCGAGGGGACCCCTGAGTCCAGACCTCCTTGTACCATTCTACCGTACTTAAAGAATTGCTTATAAAGAATCGTTGAACCTTATCCTTGTGTGGTGTACGTCTGTGGGGGGGAAGTTACTTGTCTGTACGATCGCTGGAGACGGCTCTCCCCGGAGACCTCTCCCCTTATCCTCGGCCGACCCTCCTGGTCCGTCTAACAGGACCCAAGTGTGGATCGTTATTTTATTTTATTTATTTGCAAAATTTTATATAGTGCTGGCTAGACCGGAGGGTATCAGAGCGCTTTACATGAGGATCAGCGAGTTACAGGTTACATAATTACATATGTATAATCAATTTGAGGGGGGAGAGAGAGATCGGATCCTTTCAGTCTCCATTCAGTTATTTTCTAATCAATTCGGGGAAAGGATCACTAGTCCTGCGTGAACCAAGGTCTGCAGGTAGGTAACTGGGTGTCTCCCCCCCAAAAAAACTGGGTGTCTCCCGACCTAAAAACACGTGTTTTTAGGTCGAGCGTAGCAAAAGCGTAGCGAAGGACCTATTCCCGGCGTGTTCGGAGGAATGTGAGACAGCGTACAGGCACGAGCCTCTGCTGTCTCAGATTCCTCCTCGAGGGCGCGCACGGCGCCGTGCACATCCCCTGCCTCCCCTTGACATGCTCTCTCAATCACACACAGGCAAAGTCACGCATGAACACACACATTCCCACGCGCACACACTCCCCCCCCCAGGCATACACACACACACACAGGCAGGCAAGCGCGCACACACACACACACATGCACGCACGCAACCCCTCCCCCACCACTGACGGTGCTCACGCGCACACACACAAGTGCGCACATACAGACACACATATCCCCCCCTCCACTCACCGTGCTCTTATGTCGCGTCGCCTCGCTGCGCTCCTTTTCTCCGGCGCATCTCCACACGCGGGGCACTTCTCTGGATCTTCACGCTACCGCGGGGCTCTCCCTCCATGATGGGAGCCCCGCATCAACGAGGAACACCGGCCTCTTCCGGCCGCGTCACATTCCCCGCCCATGTCACGGGCAAGGATGCCTGACTTCCTGGTTTCGCCCCCGCCAGCAACTCTGCTTCATGAAAGCGTGCAGCAACCTAACCGGTAACTTGTGATTGCGGGCAAATTACTTGTTTTCTTCTAAGCTGTCTGGGTTTCATTTCCCGAGCTTCCGCTGTCTCGAAACACGTTTTTCATAACCCGCAATGTTAAGGCGGGTGCTACGTGATATGTTGCTAATTAATGTGAAGGTTAACACAAGCGCTTGCTGTTGACAATGGCACGCTGAATATATAAACTCTGCGTTCGTACACAGAACATAAAAATGAGAACATCGTCTACAAATGCCAGCACTTATGTGGACTGTCGAGCCCTTTTCTTTCTGAGCTTGTCCCAGCCGCATGCGGCTAAGAAGCGGCGGCGCTGCCCTCCCCAGCCTCGCATTGCCAGGGGAGGAAGAGCAGACTGAGTGGCTTCTCCATCGGGGTCACATGAGACCCTCAGCTGCTGAGGGAGCACCTCTGTCTCTTGCGCGCGGTTTCTAAGGGAAGCTGTCTCGAGGTTGCCTTGATTCCTCCCAACTCCAGTTGCAGCAAGAGAGTGCAGATGTAAGGAAACCCCTATGAGGCATCCGTAGGCTTCCATAGAGTAGAGGTCAGGAAGGCTGTATTAGGGCACCGCGAGGGATGGAACAATATCTTCCTTCACCTCGGGCTGCTCATGAGCACAGCCTCCTGTCATCCCCAAGACTACACAGGCAGCATTTGTGAATGAAACAGAACGCTTGCCGGGGTGAACTCTGACGTCAGTCAAAGAGGAGCTCGAGCACCTCAAGGAGCCTAATGGAAAATGCAAGTCCCCTGGCGAGTCAGCAGCAATTACTTACAACTAAGCCTAACACGACAAGGAGTTAAGTGCACTGTAAAAAAAACAGCTGCATTATTGAAAGACAAGCATTTACAATGCAATGGTCTCGTCTTTGTTAAAGTTAGAGGTATTGGCATTGCAAATGGCATTCTTTTCATTTTTTGTTTTTTATTGTAAACATAAATAAATGGTATTGTCATTTACAATGGCAATTGTAAGCATTAGAGAGTAGTCGAGTGTATTAGCAGACACAGAGCCCCCCACACACAGAGCCCACACACACACACACACAGAGCCCACACACACACACACACAGAGCCCCCCCCACACACACAGAGCCCCACACACACACAGAGCCACACACACACACACACAGAGCCACACACACACAGAGCCACACACACAGAGCCACACACACAGAGCCACACCCACACAGAGCCACACACACACGCAGAGCCACACACACACACAGAGCCACACACACACACACAGAGCCACACACACACACACACACACACACAGAGCCACACACACACACAGAGCCACACACACACACAGAGCCACACACACACACAGAGCCACACACACACACACAGAGCCACACACACAGAGCCACACACACACACACAGAGCGACAGACACACACACACACAGAGCCACACACACACAGAGCCACACACACACAGAGCCACAGAGACACAGGTCAGCCGGTGCGCTGGCGTCCGTGCCCTTGGCACCCACTGCCCCTCACCACACGGCCACCTCTGCCCAGTAACGCCCCAGGGAACAGAGGCAAGAAAAGCAAGCACAACCAGGGGGCCAAGGCAAGAAAAAACGATCACAACCAGGGAAGAGAGGCAAGAAAAAACGATCACAACCAGGGAAGAGAGGCTAGAAAAAACGATCACAACCAGGGAAGAGAGGCAAAAAAACCGATCACAACCAGGGTAGAGAGGCAAGAAAAAACGATCACAACCAGGGAAGAGAGGCAAGAAAAGCGAGCACAACCAGGGAACAGAGGCAAGAAAAACAATCACAACCAGGGAACATAGGCAAGAAAATACGTAGGCCATGTATACAGCAAATGTCAAATATATACTAGCCAGGAAGAACGTGCAGCACAAGGTAGACATACACTAGCCAGGCAGAATGTGCAGCGGGAAGTAAAAATACACTAGCCAGGCAGAATGTGCAGCAGGAAGTAAAAATACACTAGCGAGACAGACTGTGCAGCAAGAGGTATAATTACACTAGCCAAGCAGAATGTGCAGCAAATTATAGATATACACTAGATAGACAGGATGTGCAGCAGGAGGTAAACATACACTAACCAGGCTGAATGTTCAGAAAATGGAAGCTATGCCAGGCAGGATGTCCAGCAAGGGGTACAATTACACTAGCCAGGCGGAATAGGCAGCAAATGGCAATATACACTAACCAGGAAGAATGCACTGCAAATTATACATATACATTAGCCAGGCAGAATGTGCAGCAGGAGGTAAAAACACACTAGCCAGGAAGACTGTGTAGCCAGGTTAATAATACAATAGGTGTGTTGACAGTGCAGCATAGAGAAAAAATACAGTAGCCAAGCATAATAAGCAGGTAGTGGTAAAAATACACTCGCCGGGCACTTTGGGCAACAAGAGGTAAAATACACTAATCAGGCAGAACGTAGTGCAAATTATAAATAAACACTGGCCAGGCAGACTGCAACAAGAATTAAACTAGGCACACAGACTGTGCAACAAAGAGAAACAAGTTTCAGGTTACAGCTTAATAAAACACATCTAGCCATTCTCTGCAATTCTTGAAGATGGGGGCTACAACAAGGGTGGGGGTACATATAAAAAGGAGCGAAAACTTCAGCACTGGTGTTGAATGGCCTCGGGTTATCTAACTTGGAATAGGGCAGACTCAATGAATCTCCTTACCTTGGCGCCACCGCTCCGAATGAGAAGCCCCCTCCACCTGTGGAGGTGCCTCCTGTGGTCGCCCCCAGGGTGGCGGTGGCGGTACCGGCCGCAAACGAGAAGCCGGTGGCCATTCTGGTGACTCAGCCAACATACCACGCGGTGCAATCCAGGCTCATGCGGACCACGAAAAGACAGGGGCAGCTGATGACTAGTCGCAATGCCGCCAGGGCGCATTTACATCCCAGCCTCGCAAGCTAGAGAGGTGAGGACTCTAAGAACAGTGCACAGCTTCGCAGCGAATAGGCGAGAGAGCAACGCTAGTCAAAGAAAGTGAAAGTAAAAACACGAGTTATCATAGGCGTGCTGTCCTCGCTGTCACTGGCCCGACTTGAGCCTGGCATGCATTGCGCGAAGCTGGGCACTGTTCTTAAACAAGGAGAGCAATCCTGCTAATTATTCAGTACCGGCAGCTCAAGTGTCCCCACTTCCAGGAACAAATGGTGTCTTCGTTGTAGAGGAGGGAGCCGTAGTTTCGATCCGCCTGGAGGTGGTGGATTCGCCGAACATCAGAGTCGGAGGGCTCGTGCTGCTGAAGAGCAGGGAGGCAGAGACGGAGGGCTCTAGCCTGCTGAAGAACGGAGAGGCAGTCGAGGTAATGGACGTCGGAACTCAGGAGTTTAAATCCGGCCGGTAAGACACTAGGAAATAGACTTTAGTGGTTTGGGGGTGGATGTTGGGGTAAATAGGGGGATATCCCCAACCCGGAGCTCCTCACTCGGCAGCCGCCAGTGCGACTACTTAGTTGTAGGGGGTGTGTGTGTGTGTGTGCATGCGTGTGTGTGTGTGTGCATGCATGAGTGTGGCTATATGAGTGCGTGTGCGAGTGCGGGAAGCTGACTTGTTGTGAATGTGTTTAGGAGATGTGCACAGCGCCGGGCTGGACGTGCGCGTCCACAGACCCCAATTGCCGCGCGTGCTCCGGTCTGTCTCCCTTGAGAGGCATTTCAATGACAATTGGTCTCGAGGACGACACCTAAAAATTAGCAAAGTAACTAAAAGCTGGTGTTGCTCCCTCTTATTAAATATTTTAAACAGTAAACTTGAGAAGAAAGAAATGTACATGTGTTCAAGAGCTCCCTTAACGGTCCCAGATGAAGTAAACAAAGACAGAGAAGTTATGTTGAAAAAGAAAACAGGCTATTTTATGTAAAGCATTTTGAAGTATCTAGGCCTTTGTAGATTCAAAACATGTGACCCTGGTATTTTACTTTGGCAACCATACCCAAATCAAAGCCCTATGGCCCTTCAAGCTCCATCCAGACTTCAGCTCTCTGCACATGTTGCCATGATCCCACTATCACGCTGTGCTTTGTTTTTACTGTAAATCAGATTTTAAGAAAATATGCAAACACCAATAAAAAGAATTGCAAAGTGTTCCCGACCAAATACAATGCGTTTACCCACCTTGCTTTCCGAGTTTCAAATGTTTTTCTGACGGGTACTGTATAATACAGTGAGAATGAGCGAACTACAATACAAGCCCAACTATCAAGACATTAGCCCAAAAAAACACAACAATAGTACATCACATAAAGACCCACAAAAGGGGACCCCCCCCAGGCACTGGAGGGGGTAATTCAGCAGCTTTGGAGTTAGACCCTCCTACTCATTAACTCTCCTGGTTGTAGTGGTCAAAATTGCGGTAATACAATACGGTTTAAACTGGAAAGTAAGCAGGTGGCGAGAAGCAGGGTCCCTCGTTACAGTAGTAGGTCGGAGTGAGCTGTGTAAATAAAGACTGAGATAAGGAATTGACTGGAATGCAGTAAAGTTAAATAGATACGTCAGTTGGAATTGCAAGGGATTGACCCCATGATGATGGACACACAACTAACATTACAACGCTGTTACTGCTTCTTTTCACGTTACTCCACATTAAATAGTGTGCTTAACATCCAGTTATGAAAACTGATACGTAGTTTGTCTACTTATCTCTTGCCGTCCACAACACTACAGAGCCCACTATTACACCACAGCTGTGCTTTAAATGTGCAGGAACTGTTAGGTACTCAGCACCTGCTCTACTCAGCCGAGGTGTAATACTTTTAATGGATTGGCACCGGCACTTCTCAACAACAGGTACTCTTGGAGCACTCCAATTTTTCAAACATTACACCACTCAATAAGTGATAAACGAGGAGCACATACCGATGTTCTTGTGGCCCTGCAAGTCCTCTAGCGTCGACGTCTCTTTGCAATACCCGTACACCCAGTTCTCCTGGTCTGACTGAAATTCTTTCACGGCGGTAGCCGGCCCACCGGGGCCTGTGCTGACCCGGAAAACCGTGGCTGAAGATCTTGTGCCCAACCGCGCCTCAACCCCCCAGACTCTACCAAATGCTCGAAGGCGGCAAGAAGACAGGGGGAGGCCCATAGGTGAGAAGCTGGAAGGCCTCCATGGGTGTCATTTATTTATTTATTTATGCGATTTTAAGAGGCAATGGTGGCACTTGTGCAAGTGTCTAAAGCAAACAAAATGTAAGAGGTAGCGAACAGTGGCGCCCTGACGAGGGCCCCGGCCCTTATGTTTATTTATTATGATTTTTTGTTTACAAATTAAGCACTGAACTGAATGCATTAGCATTTTTTTTGGTATGCGCATACTGCCACTCGGCCGAGACTCTTTAATTAGTACATCAGTGCGCGCGCTTATGCTTTTCACATGAGGGCGCTTGGTGTGAGGGGAGACTGGCAAGAAGAGACGGGCAAAACCAAGCCTGATGAGAAGAGAAACGTCAGAGCTCAGCATTCCTCGCATTTTGCAGAATCAAACAGAAACGTCGGGTTTCGTTTTTACACAACACTGTCACTAGGTGTTTGTTAATATGTGTATGTGTAGCACGCACTCTATTTATAGCAGTTAGAAGCCTGAAATCTTGGTAGTAAGCGTTTTATGACTTTATCTAGCGCTGGCTTGTGGCATGAAGCCACTTTGTAGCGCTAGTTTACATTTCTAGGTCTTCTCTCGCTTTGCCAGTCACCGGTAAGGGCTCTCTCGATGGACCACCATTGCAGGGCTGCAGAGACGTTCTTGTAATGTGTGTTCTCTTTCGGAGACAGGAAATCACGGGAGCGTCTAAAACAGATTTGTTTTGTTGGGTTTTTTCATCTGCGGATACCACCTGTCCGCTACTTTTGTTTAGCACTTCCGGGTCATATAACACTCAATCCCACGAATGGAGAGATTCTGGGAGGCGCCTGGAAGTGGGCAGTACTGCTAAAGCTTAAAGTGATCTAGGATTGGCGGCACCCAAACCAATGCTAGCGAGCAATAACGAATTTCGAAGTGCTGATTGGCTGTCGACTCCGCAAATGTCTTTATCCGAGACTTTCTCTTTACAGTCGGTGGGAGCCGTAGTTTCGATCCGCCTGGAGGTGGTGGATTCGCCGAACATCTGAGTCGGAGGGCTCGGTGCTGCTGAAGAGCAGGGAGGCAGAGTCGGAGGGCTCTAGCCTGCTGAAGAACGGAGAGGCAGTCGAGGTAATGGACGTCGGAACTCAGGAGTTTAAATCCGGCCGGTAAGACACTAGGAAATAGACTTAAGTGGTTTGGGGGTGGATGTTGGGGAAAAAGTGTGACTACTTAGTTGTAGGTGGTTGTGTGTGTGCATGTGTGTGTGCGCGTCTGTGTGTGTGCATGCATGAGTGTGGCTGTATGAGTGCGTGCGCGATTGCGAGAAGCTGATTTGTTGTGAATGTGTTTAGGAGATGTGCACGGTGGACGTGCGCGTCCACGATGGGAAATCGGCGCTCGTGCCCCGCTCTATCTCCGTTGAGAGCGAACTCGATGACAACAGGTCTCGAAGCCGAGACCTAAAAAGCATCGCTAGCACAGTGCGAGCATTCCGGTGCTGTTGGACCTCGACAATGCGCTCTGTCCTCCTTTGAGCGTGTGACATGCGAGCAGCAGGATCAGTGAAACTTTCAATGCCCAAACCCTTTGGAATTCGATTACAAAATGAGCATTGTTATGAAGCCAAGATCTGGCTCTACTAGCTCCTTGAGGTCGACAGATGGCGCTTGGTAAGTCCCTCTTACATACATTCAGTTAGTTTTGTGGCTTGTATTATTATTTCTTTTGAATTGAGCAAATAATGGAACTGGCGAACAGAGAGATAAGGCGAAGGTGTGGAAAGCACATTGTTTTAAACTGCACAGATCACCGATTTTAAAGCGCATTATTGTACCTTTCCTGCTGACCCCGGTCCGCCGCGGCTTTTGCCGATTGTTGCGGAGGGTCGCTTGCAGGCACACTCACTTCCGGTTCTACTCACGGAAGTAGAAGTCAGCGTGCTAGTGCTCCGGCTCCCTTTCCCTATTTAATTTCAAGGGAGGCGCGGACGCGCCGGCGGCGCGCCGAAGGCAAGCCCGTCTGCGCCCGTCCGTGCCTGACCGCTGCCAGCTGCCCGGTCACTATCTTCCACCTAGAGCCGGACCTAGCACTTTTCCCTGGCTTGGAAAATGATTCTCCGCACCCCGAACTCCATCAGGTATTCACGGCAAGCTCTGGTGGCTCTTAATTGCCCTCCCCTAGCGCCTTCAGATATTTTAAAAAACGATCTTTTAAAAGCTCCTAAAGACTGCATTAAGTCAGCTTGTGGCCAAACTAAACTCTGTTCAACACTAGGAAAATACACCGCTATATACCTGAATGCCAGATCTGTCCCAAGACATGCTATGGAAATATGGAGTCTCCTTAATGATAAAGAACCTGACTTGTGTTTTATTACGGAAACATGGCTGCATGAACATGCAAACCCTGATCTCCATATCGCTTTTCCCCCACAATACTCCATACTAAGACGAGACAGAATAGGAGGAAAAGGTGGGGACGTACTCATAGCTGCCACAAAAAACATAAATGTTCAAATCATAGACAGCTTAGCGGTAAGAGACACAGAAATCCTAATTTTTAAAATCAATGACCTAGAAAAGGAAGATATCTGGAAAGGGGCTTTATTATACCGCCCTCCTCGAAACAAAGGAGATTTCGCCAACACCCTACTTGAAACTATCGCCCCTCATGTACTGACATCAGACAATTTCCTATTATTAGGCGACTTTAACCATCATGTGGACGATCACTCCGAATCAGACACAGAAAAACTAATTTCCACAATGAACACCCTAAACCTGATACAAATGGTCACTGGCCCCACTCACTTTGCGGGCCATACTCTTGATCTTTTATTTACAAATTCACCTAATGTCACATTAAAGACCCCCACCCCATTATTATGGACCGACCACTTTCTGGTAAAATTCTCCATAAGTGGCCATAGAGCTAAAACTACAATAAACAAAAAGCTAAAAGCATGCAGGAACATGAAGAATATCACCCAGGTTTCTTTCTCAGAAAATTTCGAAATAGACCACATTAATTTTAAAGAAAACGTACACCTAGGAGCTATGCATCTGGAGTCCGCCATCCATAAAACACTAGATAAAATAGCCCCCCTACGAAAGGTACACTGTAGGGAAAAAACCTCACCATGGTTTACCGACCAATTAAAACATCTTAAAACTCAAACAAGAAATGCTGAAAAAACCTGGCGTAAAACAAAAACCCCCAATGATCGCAAAATTTATCAAACCCTGCATACTGAATACATGAGGAAAATAAAAGCGGCAAAAAAAACCATATAGCTGAACGCATAAGTAAAGCCAAAAACTCGTCCAAAGAGCTCCATCACATACTAAAAGAACTTACGTCCGTTAAAAGTTCACAAGAGGCCCCAAAAACCCAAGAGTGGACGGAAGACCTTTCAATGTTCTTAGACGACAAAATCACAAAAATATGTCAACCTTTCAATATAGAAAACACCTCTCTTCAACATCTTGAAAAAGAGCTACACATGAACCAAGTCGTCTCTTCCACTAATTGGTCCACTTTTGAATTGTTAAATGATGAAAAAATCTTACGCCTGGGCATAAAATCAAATCCGGATCTCCTTGCGACCATCTAACATCCAAACTATTTTCAACCCTTGCCCCAGTGTTGGCCCATCCCCTCTCTTGCCTTCTAAACACATCCCTGATAGAAGCGGAATTCCCTCAAATCTGGAAAGCGGCTAGAGTTAGACCACTACTAAAAAAGCCCGGTGCGGATGCAAACACCTTTTCAAACTATCGCCCTATTTCCTTGCTACCCTTTCCAGGGAAAGTGTTGGAGGCATTCGTAAATGAGCAGCTGATAAGCTATCTTGAGAGAAACAATCTACTCGACACCTCACAGTCAGGCTTCCGCGCTGCTCACAGCACGGAAACAGCCCTGATTGAGGTGACCGACAACATCAGAGGTGCCCTTGACAAACATCAGTCATGCATTCTGGTACTTTTAGATTTATCGGCTGCTTTTGACACCATCTCCCATCACATCTTAGTCAGACGACTGTGGGAGTATGGTGTCAAGGGGCAGGTTCTAAGGTGGTTCATCAGTTATCTGTCCGATCGAACCACCACACTACAAACTGATGAAACCTTGGCCAGTACACGGCCAGTTACCAGGGGTGTGCCTCAAGGCTCAATCCTCAGTCCCTCGCTTTTTAATGTTTATATGGCCCCTCTGGCCAAACTCATTAGGGCACATGGATTTGACGTGTTATCATATGCGGATGACACGCAAATACTTATTACCCTTGACCATGATATCAATGATATAAAAGAACGTTTTAAAGAGTGTCTGATCAAGGTTAAAAACTGGATGAGTCTGAACCACTTACAACTAAATGGTGCAAAATCTGAAATAATGACCTTTGGTCAAGCGAGTGCACATTGGACTCAAGACTGGTGGCCCCCGGAATTGGGGGAATGTCCGGTCCCAAAAGAATCCGTTCGCAACCTCGGAATCCACATGGATAATAAATTATCCATGAAGGACCATGTGAACCATACTGTCGGGACCTGTTTTGGAATCATGCGAAGCCTTCGCAGAGCTTTCAAATGGATACCAAAAGAAGCTCGCAAAGTTCTAGTGCAGGGCCTCATAATAAATAGGTTAGATTATGGTAACTCCCTTTTGCTTGCCATAAATGAGTGCCATATAAAGAGGCTACAAGTTGTTCAAAACACTGCTGCCCGTCTGATTCTTGGACTCCCAAAACGATCCCCTTCCTCTCCAAGCCTAAAAAACCTACCCTGGCTCACAATAAAAAAAAGAGCCATTTTTAAAATCATGTGTCTAGTTCATAAACATATGCATGGCACTGGACCCAAATACTGGAACCAAAAATTGACCTGGTACCAGCCTGGACGAGAACTGAGATCCAGCTCCAAGTTTCTACTCACTCCATCTAGAGTACATACAGTCTGAAATGGGGGACGTGCTTTTTCCCATATGGCACCCCTCCTATGGAACAAACTTCCGCTGAACATCCGTGCAACGACCGAGCACATGAGGTTCCGAAAATTGCTGAAAACATGGCTTTTCTGTTAGGTCTTGCCTTTTTTGGGATCTCTCCTCTTTTTCTCTGGGACTGTCCGCATGCGCCATGAGACTCCCTCACGGGATGTGATATGTTCTGCGCAATACAAATTTCCAGACTAGACTAGACTAGACATGCCCAGTATCACACTATTTCGTGAAGCGAGGATATTAGGGTGAGAGTTTGGTGCAGCTTTTCTGTGTGAGGCTCTGCCCTATTTTCATGGCCCAGAGTGTTTGTAGCTCCAGAGTGTGCTTTGGCACGGCTTTTTAGGTGTCGCCTACGGCATTGCTTTAGCAATGCTTGTTTAGTCTGACGCATATTGGAATGTACATGAACGACGTAGATACGCATTTGACTCGGAGCAACATTGCTTTTAAAGTCTGGCTTCAAGGAGGCGCCACCCCGTTATTTTCTTCTCACCTTGACACTGCATAGCATACCAGTGTTCTTTGCAATGTCCTCTGCTCACATTCAGATGTCTAGAACCGCGGGTGCCTGGAGGCATTCGGATTTGAATTGACGATAATAAAAACACACAAAATGGCAAAATGTGGGGGCTTAAAAGTGAAACGTCATTGCTGTGCAGAAGGAAAGAGTTCAGTGTGAATGTAAGCACTTGGTTAAAAATAAAAAAGAAAGTAAAAAGTACGATACTAAATGTCCGTGGTACAGCGATATTGTCGTGTCACATCATTTTAATGCTGTGATCCTGCAGGGACCTTCTCGTACTCTTAGCTGCACTGTTTTAACACTGCCACTTTTACCTTGCACGTTCTTGTACCATTGAGGACAGTGTTGAAATGTACCAGTGCACTGGTAGGGTCTGGATGGCACAGATAACATATAGCTTTTTCATAAACATGTTTAAAGAGTTATTTCATAGCGTACACTCTTTTTATCTGTTATATTTGCTGTTTACACGTTCTCTTATCATGATTAATAAATACATTCATTCATTCGTGTACACCGTGACAACAAATAGCTACAGTGCCTCTGTGTAAGGTATAGCTACATTCCTACGGGGGCACATTCATGAGAGGCCGGAGCTGAATTCTAGTGCAGGCCAGAACGTGTCTGTTTTCTGTAAGAATTCATTGGAAAAAGTTTGCATCTGCGGAATGCTAATTCAACGAAAAGCCTATAACACGGTTTGATGCGAATAAAAGCTTGTCTATTTTTGCAGTCGTGGTTGTGCTTGGCTGTAAAAGACGCCAGCTTTTGGGAATGTACAAAGAAAACATGCAGTATAGTACAATATATAGCGTTTTCATCCACAGGCACGTTATTATTGTGTCATCCATTCAATCTTTCATTCATCATTCAATCTTTCACCATTTCATCCATCCACCCATTCAAGCATTCATTACCTATGCATGCATCCATCCTTTCACTTACCCATCCATCGGAAAACAAAAAACACAACTGGGTATTTTGAGTCTGAAATTCAATTTAATGTAAACAATGTCATATTTGAAAGATGTCTAGGTATTCACCTTGAGCACAAACAGCGGTAGAATGTCCATTCATTGGGCGCGGTGGCTCGCCAAACTCTTTACATAACTTTTCTAGCCTGCGACATTTGAGTCCTAGCTGTCATTAAACAGAGCATACTTGTGTTGTGCTCCTCCATTGCAGGTGCGTGAACTATATACATCATGCGCAATGACTGCCTGCATCCGGTGCTTGTTTTAAAATGCATTTCGCATTGACGGACTAGCTGTCAAGTGGAATTATTTTGTTTTGGAAGTGCATTTCGTGGTGTGTGCTGACCATAAGCAACAAGTGCAGTTTTCTCTGACAAGTATTGCATACATGTGCAAACCCTGCAACAAAAACCTAGAAGAAACCCAGTCCCACGTCGTGACCGAATTTATATCAGAACAAAACAATACGTTTTGTAGAAAAAAACATAACATTCGCGTATATCCGTTCGAAGTGGCCACCTCTCCCACAAAATAATACTGTCAGTGCGCACTTCCTCCCCAGGCATACACACCAACAGCCATTAGTGCACGCTTTCACCAGGCACACACCACAGTCAGTGCATGCTTCCACCAGGCATACACACCACCAGCCATCAGTGCACGATTCCAACAGGCACACACACATCACCAGCCACCAGTGCACGTTTCCACCAGGCATACACACCACTAGCCATTGTCAGTCAGTCAAACAAAACTTTATTTGATTTGTTAAAACCTTAAAAGTACATTCCACATTCCGTGATAAGAGAAAGGACAACAGCAAAACATGGTAATATTCAACAAGAAAAAGAGCAGCAGCCTAACAGGATAATATTAAAACCACAATTACACCTCAAGATACATGAAAATTAACTTCTCTTGTTCCTTTTAAAACGGAGTATTATAACATTTATTTGTTAAAATCGCTAAAATTTCCTATATATACCTTCTTCAGAATGCAGTTTTTACTACTATCGTCCCTTAGTGTCTCTACCTTTATTCAGGGATAAGGGCTACACTATACATGTTCTTCTGCGCATTTGAGGAACCACCTAACTTTGTTCATATATTTCCCCAACGCGCAGGCTATATCTAAAGTCTCCATTTCCACCAAAAGAGTGGCAGCTTGCATTCTGTGCGTAATCTTATATTTTTTAAAAATCGGACATAAAAACTCCTTTCGAAAGTCTAAAAATCTCGTACAATCTAATAAAATATGGGACATATCGCAGGTGGTTCCTAAAGTGCAAGTGCATTTCCCATTACTTCCTATCATTAAATTTCGAACCCCGTTATTTGCATAGCCTGGGTTTATGCCAATTCGCATTTTCAGGACTTCTCGCCTCAGACTATGGCTGGGTAACCGGTCCACGTAAGGGAAGTGTTGACTGCTCTCCCAAGCCACTTTCATGTGTGCTACCGAGGTCTTTTGAGCAAGGTATTCCCGGTCATAACTACGGGACATATTGACCCCCTGAGTCTTTAATTCTTTTTTCCCAAATATTATGGGGTCTTGCGGCAAACATACCTTCAAATCTAGCACCCCATAAGCCTTGCTTATTGAGGCTCTTACCTCTTTTACCCAGGGGAGCTCACTATTGATAATTTCCTCCTTAGCCCATTGGGAGATTTTAGCAATTTCCCCCACTCCCAACCGCTGCCAGAAGCGTACAAGGCTCATACAAACTGTAATAGCCCAGGAGGTTATTCCCAGCTCCAGTCGTGCTGCCTGCACCACTAGCCATTAGTGCACGCTTCCTCTAGACACACACACCACCAGTTATCATCACCAGTCAGTGCATGCTTCCATCATGCACACACACTACTAGCTGTCTGTGCACACTTCCATCAGACACACACCACCAGCCGTCAGTGCACGCTTTCACCAGGCAGACACACACCGCCAGCTGTCAGTGCACGTTTTAACAGGCACACTCCTCCAGCCGTCAGTGCACACTTTCACCAGGCAACCACAACACCAACTATAATTCCATGCTTCCACCAGGCACACACACCACCATTTGTCAGTGCACGCTTCCACCAGGCATACACACCACCAGCCATCAGTGCATGCTTCTAGCAGGCACACACACCACCATCCGACCCGCCTAATGGTTAGACAACTATTTTTTTATGTATTGTCTTTTACACACTTTTTTTAGGCTGATCTATTTTAGTACACATTATGCTGCAATCTGGCGTTCATTAGGTTTTTTCTGGCACACCTCTACCCCAAAGCCTCTTACTGAAAGGTGTGAACTCTAGCAATACCACGCTTACGAATGCCTTACAGTGCAACCACACCCACAACCACACATACAACCATACACACAACACAAAACCACACACACACCCACAACCACACATACAAACATACACAACAAACACACACACAACTACACTGAAAACCAAACCGTCAGTGCACACTTTCACCACGCACAGACACCATCACTCATCAGTACACGCTTTCACCTCACACAAACACCACCAGCCATCAGTGCACGCTTTCACCGGACACAGACACCACCAGCCGTCAGTGCACGCTTCCACCAGGCACACACGATCGCCCTCGCTCTATCTATCGCATTACAACAGCATCACTCAGCACCACCACAGCATCACTCAGGGGCACCACAACATCACTAGACTACCACAGCATCACTGAACGCCACAGCATCCCTCGTCGCCACCACAACATCACTCAGCGCCAACACAGAATCAATCTGTACAACTATTCAACAAAAACTGGTTCAAATATGTTCTCTCAACGTTTCAAGCTTTATTACAAATGTCACCAAAAGATCTTAATATTTCACTTCTGTTCTTGTATTTTCGTCACAATAAAACACTGAACATAATCTTCACAAAAGTTATTTACAAAACTTTAAGCTATTGCCATTATAAATTACAATAACTTTTATTTAAGTATTAATTATTTAAAAAAATAAAAGCCATTGTTATTTGTAATATCAATACTTCGAAGTCACGTAAACACAACACATATTGCATTACAAGTGCTATAGGTGTCACATTTGCGAAAGTTAAAACTATTGGCATTGTAAATGACAAAGCTATTAATTTCACTATTTTCAAAACCAACACATAAATAAAAAATGTGTCATTTACAATACCAAGAGCTCAAACTGTCCTAATGCGAGACCTATTGCATTGCAAATGCTTGTTCTCGACAGGGATGGGGGTGATATCCTGCTTCCAACGGGGCTCCTGCTGTGTTTGGTTCTTCTCGGTCCTCCATCAGTGCAGTCCACAGTATGCGGTTTGGTCCCACCTTGGTCAGTGCAGTGTCTCAGTCCAGTCCCTGGCCCTCCACGTCTCTTGGGGCCCCTCCTGGTATATTCCCGGTACTTTCATGTCCGGTCACGCTGACCTGATGTTGGCGTCCACTGCAGCCCTTTCTAGCATACGGGGCCGCCAAGGCAATCTGCCCCATAGGCGATGGCTCGATTGGGGCGGGAGTGGTTGTCTCATGCTGCACTCCTTATTAGATTCTACGGCAGCCCCTCCTGGCATTTGGGGTCACCTACTCAGTCCAGCACACTGGCTATGGCTCGAGCGGTGCAGGGAGCGGGCAGACTGGTCTTGGCGAGCAGGCAGGCAGTGGTGCTACAGGGCAGGTCATCTTCGTTTCCCTGGGGGACATCCCTTACCCAGCAGAGAGACAAGCAGGCTTGGTCCCCGAAGTCTTGCAGTGCTACCCCTGCTCACGCAGCCCATATGTCTCAGACCCCCCCCCACTTATAGTTCTTTTCCAGATATAAATTGTAATTTAGTGTCTGGGTCTTTGAAGATTTATGTTGGGGTTCTGCTTCTTTGAAATGGACATCTCTCCCCTTTCTTCTTTCTCCTGAAGGAGTCTGTCACAGCAGGCATGAGTTCAAAGCTGATTGACCCACAACAAGATTCATGGGAGTGACAGAGTTCACACCTGGATGTCAACCTCAGTGTTATGTGCATCAAAGGGTTAATCTTGAGCCCTCAGCCCCACTATTTATGATTCCCTTATCAGCCCCAGCTCTCTCTTCCTGAGAGGTGTCCAATCTCCTCCCTTGTGATGTCACTGAATTTAAAGAGCCCCCAGTTCATGTCCCACCTGGCTCATGGGAATGCAGCAATGCACAACTCAGTCTGGTGGATTCCTCTACTCCTCGTGTTTGCACCAGGCCAGCTTGGGCTCCCCAAAATTGACCCCATGGTCCTCCAGGTAATGCACCAGTGCAGACCTTTCTGCACTCAGTGTACATCCACAGCACACACATTGCTCAGTACTGTTATCCCCATGTATTATGCGACCACCAGCATACCCATATGTAGCACACTCACTGAGCTGGTGCACACTGTTCTGTACTGCAGTCTCTCTGGACTGTATCAGAGTGTTTTACTTTAAAAACACACACTGCCTGGACACACATTTACCATGCGCGCACTGTACCACACCTCACCCTTTGTGAAGTGTATTCCCTGTGAGCACACACGCACTCACCACATGTTTCCATCACGCATGCACTTCCACATCAACCTGATGTATGCCACGGGTGAGTTAAGCACATGACAGCAGAACTTTTGAAAAGGTGTGTGAGCCTCTAGGCCTCACTCAAGTGACATAGGGTAAAAAGTAACTCTTCACTACTACTGATGACTACACGGTATGCGGTCACCACCACGCTTGTGCGGCTTAACCCCTGGTGAAGGCGGCAGCCTTCCACCACTATTAGGGCAGCACTTTCAGCACTCTCCCCAGTCCAACAAGACCACACTCCGTGAGACAGGCCTGTGTCATGGTGCAAACGTATGATCCGTTTTTGCCTGTGACAAACAATCAGCCTTGGGGATCCAGGCAACATTTGGGCACTGGGGGCCGGGGTACACGTCTCTCATCACACGAGGACTTTTCTATCCCAACAGCATGGATCTTGAGTGATTTATTCATCCAACGGACTGATTCTGTCATTTTGTTGAATTTCTTGCTTAGGTGTGGACATGGTTACCTATGACCTAGCCATGTAGATGGTATGTGCAGCCCCATGACATCTGACAAATCTGTTTACAAAGAGAAACTAACATCTTGATAGTTTTCCCACTCATAAATTACTCACTCTCCAGAGGATTATCTTCTGATTAAAGAAAACAAATATTTATTGTGATTTTAAATCTATGAATAGTTAAGATATTAGAAACCAAATACCCTATAATTTGGACACGTTTCGGGACATGTGCATACCCTTCTTCAGGACAAATGCATTTCTAATCCTCAAAATGACATGGGCACAGTACTCTTTAAGCCGCTGACTTCAGACATTAGCTGATCAACATAATCCTCACTACGAGGTTCATCTGAAAGTCTCATAAATTGGGCATAGTTTGAAGTGTGATATTTTATGCCTCCATCAAACTGCTCTAAGAGGGACAGGGCATAGCTGAGCGAAACTCCCCAGTTGAACTAGTGCACGCGGCCCTGCCTTAGAATGGACGAAAAGGAAGGTCTGTAATATGGAAGCACCCTCGGCACATTTTTCGCCACTCAGACAGAGGAGGTGGCTGCATTCGTGTTAGACCTGGCCTCGTGGCGTGGCCCTCCCTGACCTATATCGCCCCGACAATGACCCGTGCACAGGCCAAACCCCTGGTCGTAACAACCCCTGTCCAATCCACTCCCCCCATGATCCCACAGAAAGGACGAGCTTCCCCCGCACCCGCCATCTATCCTCCCGGTGCCGGACGCCCCCAACACCCCATCACACCCGAAGGCCTCCGGACACCATTTCCTCGTCCCTAAAATGGCCGACCCCGGCCCCAGCGAAACCTAGGCCCTAGACGCGCCATGCGTGGCTGTGGGGTAGAGGACTTCCCGTGAGCAAGATAGGGAGGAGCAGTTTCACCTCTGGCCTCCCCTCGGAAGACAGGTTTCGTTCGCCCTTCCGGCCTCCCTGAGGGCTGGCCCCACGCCCTGCTGGGTGTCTGGAATCCCCCGGACCCAACTTCAAAGGATAACAGGGCTGGGTGGCAGGAAACCCCGACAAGCAGCCCCCAGGCTCCAGACCCCTGCCTGCGTGGGCTCCGGACTTCAAAGGGAAACAGGACTATAACAAGGGGTGCTCTGGAACTATCGGTTGTTGAATCCTGGACGAAGAGAGCCCTGCTGACCTGGTCGCGGATCGACGATCATCGAAGAAGAATGCTACCCAAACTTTGGAATCTTGGCGAGCCCTGCTGACTTGGTCGCGGCTCAAGCTTGACAGAGACAAACATCTGCCTGTAACCGTCTGAGCCCTGCTGACGTGGTCACGGCTCCCTTGACCCCTAAAGAAACACCTGAACAACTCGGCTGGAGCCCTGCTGATTGGATCGCGGCTCCCCAAAGACCGAAGGACCCTCCGTTAATTCCTGCTCGAGCCCTGCTGACTTGGTTGCGGCTAGGAGAGTATTCTGGTCCGGCTGGAGCCTTGACTTTACCGTATCTCCCGGCTCGAGGATTGAGAGCCGTGCGCCGGATGTGCTGCGCATTGACCCTAAGTAACAAGACTGTCCCGCTACCCACACCCTTGCAACCGAGACTTTGTGAACTCTTGATCCGAATGTAAATATTTGACCACGTGTTGATCATAAAGATCCAAATACTTCTGTTGGATAAAGAACATGTTCTCCAGTAACCCTTTGTCGAGTGGTGAGATCTCAGCGCCTACGATCCTTGCTACTAGACTCTTCTCCTGAAGTGTCTCCCGCCAGTGCTTGGCAGTGTTCCTAGGAGAGGTGGGTCACGGGGTGGTCGGAAGACGTCTTCTGTGCCCCCCTGGGATCGCCCCTTCTAACAATTAGGCCTTATCTTGGTCGTGACACTTAAGTATTCATCATGAGGACTACAGCGGTCAAGTTAAAGAGAGTTTCAATATAAATATTTTGGTGGTATCTGATAGTCCCTCTCAGAATTTTTGGGAAGTGTTTTCCTGGTGTACACCCTTCATTCTGTAGTGGTTGTTATTTTACTTGGCGTTATACGCCCAATAGTATTGACAGCTGAGTGACCCTTTCATTGCTGCTAAACTCTGGCCATTAGATCATAGCTCTGCTCACCAGCCTCAGGGTTGCAACTATGCCCCGGCAAGCTGGGCCAAGGACATCCCTTTCTGCATTTGACTCTCAGGGGAGCGAAGGTTGAGCAGTCAAAGTCTTCTTAGGGCGGTTACCGGTTGGGGTAAGCACTCAGGACTCACCAGTCAATCAACAAAGTAATGTTATGTCTAGCCCAGTGCTTATTTCTAGTTACATAGAGAGTCCTTTAAATTCACAGCAAAAAAAAAATACCACATAGTTCAGTAAATTTATAATTACAGGCATGCTATGTACAGTCCCAAGAAAGTTCCAGCACCCCCTCTGGTGCCTTCTTCCCTCCCTAGGAGGTCTAATGTTTATAGACCCCAGTATGCAATATGGACCGAGGCATTATTCATGCACAGCTTCCCTTTAACATCAATCTCCTTACTGGCTGCTGCGTAGATCAGTTCAATGGCTTAGGTCTCAGAGTTCACACGGGCAGACACTATATTGCTCACACTGCAGATTCCTCCGAAACCTTTGCTCTTTCAGTTTATTGTAAGTTAGTCCTCATTTACCTTCGCAGTGGAGTTGTGGCTCTGGTGGCATTGGTGGACGTGCTGTGTGTACCCGTTCCTGTAGCTGCACCTTCAGTAAAAAGCTTTTTAATATCTACCCATCTTTTCTTTACTCCTGACAGGACAAGTTAAGAACTGAGAAGCAGAAAATTGAATCTGAGTTTGAAAAACTGCAGCAGCTCCTGAAAGAGAATAAGCAAACACTGCATGAAAAACTAGAAGAGATGGAGAAGAAAATCACCATGGTAGAAAATGCAAATATCACCAAACTGTCTATATTTTGTGTGCAGTGTGTCATGTGTTGGCAGAACCCACATGATCTCCTGTCAGGGTCAATGCACAGTGACGCCATGCTCTCCGACAGGCACACACCATACAGACAGACATTTCTATACTGTCCCTTTTATGCTGAGAGCTCAATACAATAATGTTAGAAATGGGGTTCTGGTTGGCTAGGGTTTGCGCCTAAGCCAGGCAGAAACCACCTCTCTAGTCAGGGCAAGGGAGTTACACGCTGAAGTTAACCCCTTCTCACCCCCTTGGTAGCGTGGCCCGAGCTTTGCGCCAATGTGTAAAGCGTTTGTGCAGCACACACACAGCAGCAACATACTGGGCACAACACAAAAGTAACTTCACACAAGGTTATATATAACAAATAGCATTTGTATTGTCATAAACACATTAGAATAGTAATCACACAATATACACTGTGCCAACTGGCACTAGGCAATATTTACAGGGGATTATATACACATGACAGGGCCAATTGGGCCACTGTCAGAACCATCACAAAGTGAAAATAGTAAATGTGGAACCATTAATAAACATAGAACACAACCAGTAATTACTGGCAAACACTGTACTCAGCATTATATCCTGCAATACAAATCATACTATGCACCATATCACATCAGGCGTAAAATACATTATGCGCCAATCTCATAAGCCTAAACATATTGGACCATAACCTCCTAATCATGAATCAAATTAAGGGCATAAATCACAGCAGAGAATAACCTCACAAGCATAAACCACATTATGCAAATAACCTCATACATAAACCACATTAGAGGCATAAATCAGGGTCCATTAAACATATGTTCGAGGCATATGAGCTGCAGATCTCACACTGAATATTAGATCGCCACCTGGTGTTGGGCTCGGATGATTGCATGTTGCTGTCGAGATAAGAGACTCCTCCCTTGGACTATAGTGCGCATGGGCATCGACTCCATCTTTAGATAGTTTTTTTCCGCCACTGGGTTCGGATGTAACTTTTCCACTCTGATTCGAAATCTACTTAATAGTCGTTTTGCAGCGCGTAAACAATTACAAACTTTGCCAAGCAACTTTCGATATCAAACTCATGGAAAGGACGCCATTCAAAAGATGCCCTGAGTCTGTACAGCCTGCGCATCCTTTCGTCCTAAAAAGACCATTCGGGATCGGAGGGCCCATCGACACGATATGCAGAGATCGGCTCCGGAACAAGTGGATATCTTCGACGAAGAACCATGTGTCCCAGAGGAAGATTCAGGCGATCTCCAAATCGTATTCGAGGCAGGCGATTCCATACCTTCGGGTCAGCGCGTGAGTACTACTGCCCCTTACACAGACCCAACACATAAATCGAAGGCAAAGGTCAACACTCCGCCTCCAGGGCCCAGTCACCACCGAAAAAACACTTCGAAAGCCCCGCCATCAAGCCCGGCTCCGAAGAAAATGCTCAAGCCTTCCGGTAGCTCCATAACGAGGAAACCGCACATGCCGATACTACCAGCTCCCTCGGCACCGAAACTGAAGGAAGCCCCGGTTCCGAAAGACAATACGAAAAAGATAAGACGGCTCCGAAAACAATGAAGACTACTTCCGACACTTCGAAGCCGACGAAAACAGCTTAGACTCCAAAGCCTATATCTTCGGTGCCAAAACCAGCAAGGCCTGTGTCTGATGCCCAAAAGCCCACGAAACAGGCTTCAACTCCAAAGACAATATCGTTGGCGCCGAAATCTACGCCAAAGGACCCTACAACAGCTTCTATGGCTAAAGACAAGCACCAACCATGTCTGGAACCGAAAAAATCGGTGCCGAAAGGAGTTCCTCAAGAAGAGGATCTTTTTCAACCTGATCCTTTGCAAAAAAGGATCTACAGTGACCCTAAAACAGGACGTTTCCACTACACCACACAGGAAGAGAAAAGCAGAGTCAGCACCTACACCTACAGTGGATGTCAAGAAGAAGGACTCTGCCACATCTCCTATGCATCCTTCTTCTCCTTTACCTTCTCCTCCACCTCATTCTCCTTCAGAATTTCACCTCAAAATTCTCCTCCTCATTCTTCACCACATACACCTCCTCAGAATGATGATGACTATAGCATAGGGGGAGGGGGAGACCCAGATGAGCCTTTTCCCTATACACCAGACTGGGAGTTCCCAATCCCACAGGATGTACCAGATATTCCTGGCCCACATACATATCCATCCAAACCTTGCCCTCCAGAAGACAGTATTGGTTTTGGATACTTACTTAATAGGGCTGCCATCTATCATAATGTCACAATACACTCAGATGAGGCAGAAGAAGATTTCTTATTAGACACTTTTGAACACTCACAAAAATCTGTTCAAATACTGCCTATGATTAAAGAGGTCATTAAACATGCCCAAAAAGTGTTTAACCCCTTCCGTGCTCATGACGAGCTCAGCTTGTCATGAGGCACGGTGCTCATGTGCTCATGACGAGCTGAGCTCGTCATGACCACACCCATTTCTCTTATAGTACAGCACAGGAGAAGGAGATCCCAAGCAGAGATGGTGTTAAAGATCCTGTACGAGCTAGGATCATAAACCCAAGAATAGAGAAAAAGTAAAGACCAGCCCCGGCAGATCCTGCCTACATTAAGGGACAACTACCCTTAGATTCCCTTCTCGTTTCACATGCTAGGGAAAGGGCAAACTCCCAAACACCCCCTGATAAGGAATCAAAAATAATAGACGCTTCAGGCAAGCAAATAGCTGCCCAAGCTAGCAATACATAGTGCATAGCTAACACACAAGCCCTCCTCGCAAGATACGACAGAGCTCACTATGATCAGTTAGAGAAGCTTTTACAACATCTACCTGACCAATATAAAGCACAAGTAGATGACCTTATTCAAGAAGGTAAACTAATCTCAAATGCCTTAATAAAATGTGCACTTGATGTAGCAGACACTGCATCTAGAGCAATAAACACTAGTGTCCTCCTTAGATGTCATTCTTGGCTACGCATTTCAGGATTTTAGCAAGAGGTGCAAACCACTATCTTAAATCAGCCATTCAACCAACAACAATTGCTTGGACAAGAGGTAGACACAGCACTTGAAAAAATGAAAAAGGACACTGATACAGCCAAGTCTGTGGGAGCTCTGCAATCCACCCCTGCTAGAGGCTCCTTTTGTCGCTCCTTTTATGGAGGAGGCTCCAAACAAGCTGGAGCAGACAATCAGCTTCCTTTAAAAATAGTACACAAACATCTTCCGATAGAGGATATTTTAGAGGAGGCTATAGAGGCAACAACAATAAGGGGAGAGGTCGAGGAAATAACAATAGTCGAACCTCTCCCACCACAAAACAGTGACTTTCTTCAACTTCCCTAACAGCATTCCACTCCTGTAGGGGGAAGACTAACACAGTTCTTACCTGTCTGGAATTCCATCACAACAGACAAGTGGGTAAGACAGGTTATCCAGTATGGCTACTGCCTAGAACTTACAGCTACCCCTCCACATATACCACCTAAACAGCGTACAATGTCTACAGAACGTCTCACGCTGCTCGAGCAAGAAGTTCTATCATTGCTTCAAAAGGACGCAATAGAAATAGTTCCGTTACAACAAGACGGAACAGGGGTTCACTCGCTATATTTCCTAATACCCAAGAAGGACGGGACACTAGAACCGATTCTCGACCTCCGGCCCCTCAATCTGTATATACACTCAGATCATTTTCATATGATCACATTACAACAAGTGCTCCCACTGTTGCAACAAGGCGAATTCCTGACTACACTAGATCTACAAGGACAACACTATCAGTTCAAAGTCCTTCCATTCGGGGTCACAACCGCACCAAGAGTGTTCACAAAGTACCTAGGAGTAGTAGCAGCACATCTCAGGAGGCAACACATCCATGTCTTCCCATACCTAGACGATTGACTCATAAAAGCCAAATCATTCAATCAGTGTGTCCAACACACATCCCAAACAATTTAGACATTACACTACTTAGGGTTCACAATAAACTACACCAAGTCGCATCTCCAGCCCTCTCATGTACATCAATACCTAGGGGCTACAATAAACATGTCTACAGCTCTAGTGTATCCCAGTCCAGCCAGGATACACAGCATTCAGGCGTTAGTCACAAAGTTTCTTAACCAACACTCTCTGCCAGCCAGAGTGTTCATGCAATTAATAGGCATGATGGCAATTTGCATTTTATTGTACCATATGCAAGATTGAAAATGCGCCCATTGCAAGTATGTCTAGCACGACAGTGGAACCAGGCTCTAGGACAACTTACAGACCTGGTGTTGGTGGACAGCCGCACACATCGCTCTCTGCTGTGGTGGAACACCAAAAACTTGTCCAGAGGGCGATAGTTCCTCGAGCCTGTTCCACAAATAGTACTGACAGCAGACGCATCCCTGACAGGATGGGGAGCCCACCTCCTACACCATTCAACTCAAGGAAGATGGACCACTAAACAAAAAGTGCTCCACATCAGTCACCTAGAGCTGCTAGCGATATTTTTAGCGCTCAAGTCCTTCCAAGTACATGTACAAAACAAAGCTGTCTTGATCCGGACGGACAACATGACAGCCATGTACTATATACAAAAACAGGGACACACTCTCTACAACTGTCCCAGCTTGCACAGAACATTTGGAGATGGACCATTCCACAAAAAATATATCTATTGGCAGAACGCCTTCCAGGAGTTCACAATCAGATAGCAGATCTGTTAAGTCGACAGACACAAGAGATTCACGAATGGGAACTACATCTGCAAGTTCTCACACCATTTTTTCAGAAGTGGGGTCATCCAGACATAGATCTGTTCGCCACACACGAAAACACAAATGCCCAACCTTCGCCACCAGGTTTCCACACCCGTTGTCCAAGGGCAATGCGATATGGATGAACTGGTCAGGCAGATTTGCGAACGCTTTTCCGCCACTCCCACTGATACCATTAGTAGTTCGCAAGCTAAGACAACAGTCTCTCAAAATGATCCTGGTAGCTCCCACTTGGGCACGCCAACCGTGGTTCACCACACTGTTAGAACTCTCTCTATTTCTCCACCAAAGACTGTGTCTGACACCATCCATGCTAACACAGAAACATGGAAACATCAGACATCCAGAACCAAGTCAACTGAATCGGGCAATCTGGCACCTGAAGTCTTAGAGCTGCCCAATCGTTGCAGCTGCCCACTGTCAAGCGGACAACTGTGGCCAAAAAGCCCTGACCATGTGCCTCGATCAGCACCAACTCACCGGAGCCCTCGGGGACTCTTACTAAACAAAATTGCCCCCAGCGCTGGAGCGGCCCGCAACGGCGGGACCACTCAGGCACCAACAATGTGCACATGGAGTCCCCACTCACCGGAACTATCTGGGCTCCTCTCGTCTCGGGCGGCATGCTCAGGAGGGCCCCCTCTCCTCTGGGACTCTCTCTCCTGACTCTCTGGTCCCACACTTGGATCTTCTCCGGCCTCCCCTGGACTGGGGACAGGCACCGGGGATCCTCTGCCGCATACGCGGGGCTTCCCTTAGCTCACGGGAGCCCTGCTCACTTCCGGCGGCATGCGGCAGGCTCCGCCCACCGCCAGGCAGCCTGCCTGGCTTCCGGTTTGCCACGCTCGATCATGGCAGCCCCCTGGAGATTCCATATGCGGGGTGGGCACCCGCAAAGTAAATAAGCGGGGTGGGCACCTGCGAGGCAAATATAAACTCCTCAATGCAGACTGGGCACCCGCGAGGAGAATATAAACTCATCAATGCGGGGTGGGCACGCGCCGTAAATAAAGATAATTTGGCATGAGAGCGGGGTGGGCTCCCGCCTCATCGGCAACACGGGGAATCCCTACGCCGGGGATATCCTCCTCCACGGACAGCTCAGAGCTGTAAAACCCATGCTTTCCTCTTCTTTTGGAAATTATATAGCACTCATGAGACGCTAGGAGCCATAGCTCCAACAGCAAAAGTCCTGAGAGATCCAGGAGGCAACGCTGTGCTCAGGGAGGCAAGCCCTCATGGCGGTTCCTCCTGGTCCCCAGCAGCAGCACGCCCCAGCAGGTTCACAAACAAGCACAAGCACCCAATCATGGGGTCACAACCCCTATACTTATACTACCTCTCTCCTTTGTCTGCAATGCAGGGTTTGGGGGAACCAGCAAAAACTGGTTAGGGGGAATTGGAGCACTTTGTTTACCAGGCTCCTCTTTCCCTTTGTCAGGTGGGGGCTCAGTGATCAGACACATCACAGGGGGCGGAGCCAGCATTGTACAGGCTAGGCACAGACCTATTCAGGGTCAGGAGTTTACTCCTCCCACTACTCCCAATGCAGATGTCCCATTCAGCCTAGTGCTGACTCACCCTGCCCCTCCTGGAGCCACACACACCTCCCAGCCCCTGTCAGTCAAAAACCAGACATGCAATTCACGTCAGGCACCTAGACACATAGCACACAGAAATGCCAACTTCTGAAAGTGAAAACAAAAGTGTGCCTATGCCTCCAAGAAATGCAATAATGCAAACACTGAATGATTAGAGATAAACCATAAATTTATTAGTTTATCTCGACAAAACTTTTGTCATTGAATCAATACATAAGTTACAAAATTCACTTATTTTAGGAGCAGACAAAGAAAGAACCATCAACTTCCTTTCTAGCCATATGGAGATCAATCAAACAGTGTGTGTGTATTTACAGTGAATCAATTATAAAGCAAAACCATTGCACTAAATCGTACATACATGGGCTTACTGTGATTATATACACAAACGAATTCATTTCATGAGCAAGGGGTTGTTGTATTTGAAAGATTCACCCATGCTCTCATATGTTGCTTTACTTATGATTTTTTCAACTGTGATTGTTTACCTGTTTTTTCGTAAAGTTTCTTTCTGATTCATTAATGTCCATGTATGTACGATTTAGTGCAATGGTTTTGCTTTATAATTGATTCACTGTAAATACACACACACTGTTTGATTGATCTCCATATGGCTAGAAAGGAAGTTGATGGTTCTTTCTTTGTCTGCTCCTAAAATAAGTGAATTTTGTAACTTATGTATTGATTCAATGACAAAAGTTTTGTCGAGATAAACTAATAAATTTATGGTTTATCTCTAATCATTCAGTGTTTGCATTATTGCATTTCTTGGAGGCATAGGCACACTTTTGTTTTCTCTAGTCCAGGCCCTGCCTACCCTCCCTCCCATTGGGCCAAGCCACCATTTTGGGTTAAACTTCTGAAAGTGGCATTTCTAAAATAGTCATAATAAATCTGTGTACACCATTGCGCAGCATTTATTATCACAATTCCAAATATACTAAACCTGACCATGCTGCTCCTCTCATATCTGGAATTTCCACTGAAACACTTAACAGGGAATCCCCAATGCATTCCTATGGGAGGGCAGCCCCACAGTAGTGAGGAACCAAAATGGCTGTTTGTCACTACCAGGACATGTCACACACTTAAGGTGCATGTCCTATATATTACCTACAATGCACCCTGCCCATAGGTCTAGCTAGAGCCTACCTTTGGGGTGGCTGATATGCAGGAAAAGGGGTGTCACAGACATGGCACACACTGTAGGTGCCACGCCACAGCGGCAGTGGCACTGCGCACACAGGCCCTGCAATGGCAGAGACCTGAGATAGGTTTACAAGGCTACTTTGATGGATGGCGCAATCAGCACTGCAAGCACACCAGTAGCATTTAATTTACCAGCCCTGGGTATATGGGATATCACTTTAACAAGGGACTGACAGGTAAGTTAAATATGCCAAACAGGTGTAGACCAATCTTACCAAATGTAACACAGAGAGTGCACGCACTTTACACTGGACAGCAGTCCTAAAGTGCTCAAAGGCCTAAAAGCACCAACACGTCAGAGAAAAGGCTAGGAGGAAGGAAAAAGTTTAGGGATGACCCTGCAAAAAGGGCCAAGCGCAGCACATATACATACAGTTGTTACAGTCACATACATGTCAATAATCCATCTCAATATGAAGATGAGTTGTTTAATATTTATGCATTTTTTCTATTATGGGCGATGCAGCACATCAACTAATCCCAGTGACAGTAATTAACATATGGAGACAGAAGAGCAAAATGTAAAAAAAGCTGAATACAAATGTGCAACATAGTAAGAAGCAAAATCTGTGGGAGTTTGAAAGAAACAAACTTTCTCAGAAGAGTGAAAACACTTCTTTCTGTTCTACAGCGCTTACTTTTCTCCCAGTGAAGGACACTACATATTTTTATCTGCGCCAACCCCATGTTAGGGTGAAAAGTGAGCTATTTAATTAAGCATTTCGAAAAGGTAATTATTTTTTATTTTTTTATTTATTGCCATTTTGTTATATCACAAACAGTAGATGACAGATATATATCAATAAATATATCAGCATTTTAGTTTACAGTGGAAACACTAGTATTTGATATATCAGCGAGCAATATAGTAGTGGAATTAGTGTACATGGAAACGTGTTGTAAAAACAATATAGCAAATGGATTTAACAACGCCGTTAACGCTCCATCAGGGTGATGCCAAAAATAGAAAATTATGATTATAATAACAAAAACTGCCAAAAACAGATTAGGTCCTTGAGGGCGGGAACAGAATAACAATAACATGATCACTGTAAGAAAAGGGTGCATCACAGGAGCATCTGTGCGAGGGAGGATGCGAAGCGCAGTGCACACAGAACATCCGACACTAGAAAGCACCCAATGGGGCGTGGAGACTGACCAGGTCTCCTAGGTCCTCCAACGAAGTGCACAGTCGAGGCTAGCATTGACGCAGAGCCATCTCACAAAACCAACCATTATGCAGGGTTGTCTTATTTGTCAAGGAGTTTAAGCACTTAAGTATCCCAGAGCCTGGCAGGTCCACCATCCCCTCGGAGCTGCAGATCATGAGACATGACGTCAGCCTCTACTACTGCCCATTTTTGTGCCACTCGGAGGCAACATTCTACTGACGGAGGCTGCGCTGCCTTCCAGAACATCAGACACTTAAATAGAGCAGTGGCGCAACTTCACAGACTTAGTAAATATATTTCTCCTAAATGCGCTGTATGTACTCCTCGTTTCGCGGCTTTACTTGCATTCAATGCAATTTTACATTGGGTCCTATGCGTCTTATGAACACCATTTCCAGAACTGGCCTTCAGGTCTGTCACAGCACCACCTCTGCCAAAATGGCATGTCTCCAGAATTTGTATTTTTTTAAGCCTTAACTGTCGTTCTATGGCCAAAAATAAGCATCATATTTTTGACCTTCATAGTACTGAACATCCAGGTGCACTCTGTCTGACCGAAACATGGCGTCATGCCAGTTCGGGCCCGACATTGCCACCGCTCTTCGTCCAGGAAAGATCGTGACACAGGTAAAGGCGGGGGGATTGCTATAATTTATGAATCTACTAATTTCTGTAAATTTGAAGCTATTTCCATCACAGAGTCTGAAGCGGCTTTGTTTAAACTCTCTGTATCCCCTTAGCTGACCTTGTCTGGCATTTTAATTTATCGCCCTCCGGGGAAACCCGGCGCCTGGACCTCCACTTTCGCTGACCTTATCACTCCCTTTATTTTAAAGGCAGCGAATTTGACAATTCTAGGTGACCTGAACCTTCACCTAGAAGATAATCAGAATAACAAATGCAGCACTTTTTTATCTGATCTGGAGGCTCTTAAGCTTACGGTTATGGAATCAGGGCCCTACTCATAAGGCGGGGCACCTTCTGGATCCAATTTTGTCCAATCTTTGCTATGACTGTAGTACTCCTGCGCTCCAGTTAGACTGGTCTGACCATTTTATAATTCCATTCAATCTGCAGCCTTCTACATCCAGGGTAGTGGCCCCTCCTACTAGCTCAGTTAGTCTAAGATCTTTGGGCAAGTTGAATATGAAGTCTTTTAACACTATTCTGTCTACTAGCATACCTGATGTCACTTTACCTTTGCTTTCATTAAATACTGCTGTCTCGGACTGGCTAACCAATGCCATTGACATTTGTCTGCCTCCTGTACCTAAACGCAGCTTTACTCATCTCCCCCCTGCCCAATGGTTTACAAACGATCCTAAAGTTATTAAGTCTAAATGTAAAGTGTAAGTGTGAGAAGCTGGCCTGGTATATGATGTCCACTATGATGCATTCCCTGAGCGCCTAGAGGGGAACATAGCGCCTGGTATCGTTTTCACTGCGCAAGGCATCTCCTTGTATATTGCGCTGCTTTGATTGTGTTTTTGTTTACTTTAGACGCTCTGATTGCAATCCCTGTTTGGTTTCCGCCCGTCCATTTTGGGTCTGGTCACTCGTGGACCGTGTCTCCTCCCCGCTCCCCGCCTCCCAGCAGCCCCTCCCACGCTCCGCCCCCTCCACTATCTATATATGAGAGAGGATTTCACGCGCAGCGTGTACGCGCAGCGACCGCGCCCAGTCCGCGCAGAAGGTGCGCCAAAGGTAAGCCCGTCTACGCCCGTCCGCGCCTGGACCGCGCCCAGCGCCAGACCCCCTGGCCCTCGCATTGCCCAGCCCTCCCGCATTACCTTTGATGCCCCCACCCTCCTAGCCCTTAACCCCGGCCGCTCCCCCAACTGCGTCCAAGCCGCTCCTGGACACACCCAAGACCCAACCACCAGCACCAAGGACGCCTTCAAAAATGCCACCCGCATACACCACCAACTGATCCAAAAGGCCAAGAAAACTGCCTTCAAAGACCGACTAGATAACAACGCCCACAACAGCAAGGAACTTTTCAACATCGTCAAGGAATTTACCAATCCCTCGGCCAACTCTAACGACATCACCCCCTCTCAAGCCCTCTGCGACTCCCTTGCTTCATTCTTCCACAACAAAATTGCAGACATCCACAACAGCTTCGACAACCAACCCGGAGACCAACCCACCCAACCATTTGATGGACCTTCACCCCCCTCGAACATCCTTAATGACTGGAACCCAATCTCCACTGAGGACACCATCCGCCTGATGAACTCCATCCACTCAGGATCCCCCACAGACCCTTGCCCTCACCACATCTTCAACAAAGCAGACTCCATCATAGCACCGCACCTCCGAGACGTCATCAACTGCTCCTTCAACTCCGCCACCTTCCCGGAAAGCTGGAAACACGCTGAACTCAGCGCCCTTCTGAAAAAACCCACAGCGGACCCCACCGAACTCAAAAATTACCGCCCCATCTCGCTCCTTCCATTCCCGGCCAAAGTCATCGAAAAAGCTGTCAACAACCAGCTCGCCGCCTTCCTCGAAGCCAACAAATCCCTCGACTCCTCACAGTCCGGCTTCCGAGCGAAACACAGCACTGAGACCGCCCTCATCGCAGCAACAGACGACATTCGAACTCTACTGGACAATGGAGACACAGTCGCCCTCATCCTCCTCGACCTCTCCGCAGCCTTCGACACAGTCTGCCACAGCACCCTTCTACAGCGCCTCAGAAACATCGGAATACAAGGAAAAGCACTAGAATGGATCACCTCGTTCCTCACTGGAAGAACCCAGAGAGTCCGCCTTCCACCATTCAAGTCAGAGGCCACTGAAGTCATCTGCGGCGTACCACAAGGATCTTCACTCAGCCCCACCCTCTTCAACGTGTACATGAGCCCCCTCGCGGTCATCGCACGCCAACACAACCTCAACATCATCTCCTACGCGGATGACACTCAACTGATCCTATCACTCACCAATGACCCTAGCACCGCCAAAACTAACCTACACGAAGGAATGAAAGAAGTAGCCGAATGGATGAAACACAGCCGTCTGAAACTGAACTCAGATAAAACAGAAGTCCTCATCTTAGGTACCTCCCCCTCCGCATGGGACGACTCTTGGTGGCCGGAAGCCCTTGGAAAAGCACCCATCCCGACAGACCACGCACGGAACCTGGGCGTCATCCTGGATTCCTCACTTTCAATGAACAGACAAGTCAACGCCGTCTCCTCATCCTGCTTCAACATTCTTCGCATGCTCAAAAAAACATTTCGTTGGATCCCCACCGAAACCAGGAAAATGGTCACCCACGCTCTGGTCACGAGCCGACTGGACTATGGAAACACCCTCTACGCCGGTACTACCGCTAAACTCCAGAAAAAACTCCAACGAATCCAAAATGCCTCAGCCCGGCTCATATTAGACATCCCGCGTAAAGAACATATCTCTGGTCACCTGAAAAAACTCCACTGGCTTCCCGTCAATAAGAGGATCACTTTCCGGCTCCTGACCCACGCACACAAAGCACTCTACGAATTCGGACCAGAATGCCTCAACACACGACTGTCCTTCTACACCCCCTCCCGCCAGCTACGATCATCCAACCAAGCCCTTGCCACTGTACCTCGCATCAACAAAACCACCATGGGAGGTAGATCCTTCTCCTACCTGGCAGCTAAAACCTGGAACTCACTTCCCACTTACCTTCGCCTTACCCAGAACCACCTAGCATTCAGAAAGCAACTTAAAACGTGGATATTCGACAAGTAATTCCCCACCCCCCCTCAAGCGCCTTGAGACCCTCTGGGTATGTAGTGCGCTATACAAATTCTCTGACTTGACTTGACTTGACTATTCTAGTGGGCACCTTGCACCAGTCTAATTGACCCTTATTGATGGTGGTTGTAAAGTCTGCAAAGAAACTGGAACAAAATCACCATCACTGTAAATGCAGTTATATGTTTAGACTGCTTCCTCTGCATTGTTCTTGTTTGTTTGAGGGAAAGGCCAAATTACATTAGAGTTTTTCGCCTATTGATCCTTTTACCCCTTGTTTTTAACTCACACAACTTTTGATTTTTGCACTGCACTCGATCCCATCTTTATCATTTGTTCATGGGTACCTTAGCGATTGATGGTGCGACCCAATTGAGTAAGGGCGATGGATGGGTCTCATTGATCAAGAGACATACCACCCCATTTTTGGATGACCAAATGAGAACACTTGATCTACATACCTATTTGATGGGAATCCAACACATCTCTGTACGGGTCTTACCAACAATCTCAGTAGGTCCTTCGACAGGTTTGTCCTGGCACACATTTTGATATAGAGACTTATATAGCTCTATTAGCGCCTAACTCACTTATGTAGGAGTTTTGCAGCAGCTCGGAGTACTTGAAGCTCCGTTATAGACCCCCGGTTCTTTTTGTTGTTAGGTTGTAAAGTCAACCTTATAGACAAGCTATCCTAGTGGTAGCATGGACCAGCAGTCTTAGGCTAAAACATCAGATAGCATGTGAAGCCAGCTGTTTTGCCATATGTAATCCCTTGAATACCAAATGAAAGGACACCACACAAGGTATATATCAAACATATATGTATTTATTTCTAACACAACCCTTCTGAACTCTTTATGAGGTCAGAGATCGAAATACATCACAAGTTACTCATTAAGCATACTTTAAGTTGCACAAATACAATTCTGCCCTAGGGGCCTCACGAACCATATACTAAGTAAGTGGTATAAGGACCACTTCAGGAATAGTGAATAGGCCTAGGGCCTAGGGAATTGCTGGGGCTACACTACAGAACCAAAGGTTAGGAAGTAGGAGACCCACGGGCGGAGCCTGCAGTGTCTAAACACAGGCGCGGGTTCCCATTGACTAACAATGGAGAACGAAGAAGTCACAAAGTTACTGCCTAAGGACACTTCCGGATGGACTACGGTAAAACCCCTTTTAACTAGGACACTTGAAGAGTCAATACCCACGGAAGCACCGGAGTACTCGAGTTACCTCACCCAGGGAAGCCAGGTGCATAGGTGTCTTTTCGTGTCGGGTTTCGTCGATGCTTTCAATGGAGACCTGCAAAAGAAGTACTGCAGGCGGCTGAAGGAAGAGTGTCCGGGTGGATTCAAGGGTGGATCGAAGAACTGAAGAACCTGAAAGCAGAGGGGACAGAGTCTAGGTCACTAGCCAGTGAACACGAAGGAACCAGGATGGAACCAGGTGATGTTGCGATGCAAACAGGTGAAGAGGTGAAGCTTGTCTCTGCAGCCACAAGGACCAGGAGGTGTTGACGATGACCAGGAGCTGGATTCGAGCTGTCCCACAAAGGTTCTAGTTGACTGTGGTGTTCGTTGCTGCATTGGACCCAACAAGCCTTGGTAACCGCAACCCACGCAGGAAGTGAAGATTGGCTTCAAGTCAGACCAGCAAGGTCTGGGGAGCTTTCCTTTTGCAGGGAAGCTGGAGCAAGCCTGGAGCAATTAGGAAAGCAAGAAGATTTCAAAGGTTCTCCTTCAGGGGGGTCACTAGCCAACGTGCTAGCAACCGGGAAGACGCGTCGAGCTGAAATGCAAGAGCGGGCCCCACGCAGCATTCGTGGAGTGAAGGGGGGTGAACTTCGGTGCAAATGGTGCTCGGGTCTGGGGCTTCTCATACCCCAATGAACAACTGCGAGTTACCTCAGGAGTTGATGCAGTTAGCAAAATGCAGGATGTCAAGGGACTCTGGTCCCACGTCTCTCGTGTCCGCCATGGGTCATGGTGGATGTGGGTCGGAGTCCACGAAGTTTGGAAGTCCAGTCCTGAGTAGCTGAGTCTTCGGGTTACCTTGGGAGCGTCGACAAAGCAAACCTGCAAGTTACTGGTGGTGCCTGTTTGAACAGGGTGGTCACTCCTTGGCCACAAGGGAGATGTCTTCAGTCTTCTAGTCGGTATAGAATGTCGAAGGTCCAAGAGTTTTGTTTCAGAGTTTCGTTCCAGGATAATATAATCTCTCTAGACACAGCTCCTATCTTTATACTAATCTAAGGGGCTGGATTACCTGCTAGGTCCCTCCTATGGGTGGACCTGGGAAGGGGGTGGTTACACCCCTTTCCTTTTGGAGAGTTTCGCGCCAGAGCGGGCTGGAGTGCCCCAGCAACTGGTTTGACCCGGGCTATGCATGGAGCACCTTGTGTGCCCCAGGCAGTGTCTCGTTTTGCAGCCCTCCCTGCCCCAATACACTAAAAGCCTGTCTGGGGAGGTGCTAGCACCTCCCAAGGCAGGAAACCTATTGTCCAGGCCTCACCTGCCGGAGTTTCGTCCAGCGGCAGGAGGTCAGACTCATGTCTGTGGCAGCAGCATCCATTTTGTGATGCTGAGGCTCTGTTTAACCGGTTAAAGCAGTAACCAACATGTCTTCTCCCTCTAGAAGGGTGGAATGCTACCCCCGCCGCCAGGACTGGCGGGGGTAGTATTCCAAAGTGTTTGACACCTTACACAACATGGTTTTTTTTTTGCAAAGACGTTTATTGGGGTTTGCAACACATACAGAGCTTTTGCCTACAACCCTGAGGCCGGCTGCCATATAATTTAATACTTTACCAAAATAAGTAAACAATTTTCCCACCCGGCAGTCTCGGTCGCAAAGAGATATTGCCATTCCACCATATCGAACGCCATCCTGGCGTCCAATGACAGGATGGCTGCTGGTTCGGTCAACAAAGGGGCTCGAGCTAACGCTCCGTGTATCCTTCTAAGATTCAATGCCATGCTCGTGTGCGGCATGAACCCGGACTGATCCGGGTGGATTAGATGAGCGAGGTGGGGCATCAGTCTGTTGGCTAACAGCTTCGCTAAAATTTTGGCCTCTACGTTAATGAGCGTTATTGGGCGGTATGATGTACATTCTACAAGTGGTCTGTCTGGTTTCGGAATCGCCACAATTGTCGCCATCCTCTGGTCGAGGGACAGAATCTCCCTTTCTAGACTATCATTATACATTGCCAGCAATGGCTTACTTAACACCTCTGACACTACCTTATACCATTCAATGGGGATCCCATTGGGACCCAGAGCCTTCCCCGAGTGGAGCGCACCAATTGCCAATTGTATCTCTTCCGGTGTTAAGTCAGCGTCTAACTCTTCCGCGTCCTCTCGTGTTAGGGTTCGGGTCGGCACATTATGAAGTGCCACCGTTGCCATCTCCGGTGTTATTTCGACATCTGGCGTGTATACCCTATGGTAGTGATCAGCTAAGGCTTCTGCAATTTCGGGCGGACGTGTATGCATTTCTCCATCGGAGCCCCGCAATTGTAAAATGTGTCTGCCTCCTGCCCTCTTTTTTTATCCAGCCATGCCAGGAGCCTGCTCGCTTTATCCCCTATGTTGTATATTCTATGCACCGTTTCCTCTATATTGCCGATCACTCCACGTCGCAGGTGGTCATTGTGGAGCCTCTGTGAAAGCTGTAGTGAGTTTAGTGTGTCTACCGTTGGGTTAGCCATATGGGTCAGATTTGCCCTGTTTAGTTGTGTTTCTAGCTCTAGTAATTCCTCTTTTTGCGTCCGCTTGTGTCCCGTTATGGTTGCGATGGCCTGCCCTCTCAAAACTGTTTTATAAGCTTCCCACACAGTCGCTGGTGATGTTACCGAGGTTGCATTCTCGGCAAAGTAGTGCTGGGTCGCTTTCTTTAATTCTCTTCTAATGTGCGGTATCTGCAAATAGCCCGGGAAAATCGGGTACACCCTCCTACGGGCCCTTTCTGAACAGGAAAACGTCAGCACAATCGGGGAATGGTCAGATATGCCTCTGGGTTTTATTTGGATGTTGTCTATGGTAAGAAGGCCTTCTCCCAAGGTGAGGAAATAGTCAATACGGGACAGACTATTGTGTACTGCGGAGTAGTACGTGTACTGCTGTTCTCCTGGGTGCAGCTGACGCCAGACATCCACCAACCCTTGCGCCTCCAGAAAGTCATTCAGCTTGGAGGGGCTCGTGGGTGCAGTCCGTGTCGGGAGCCTGTCATTTGTGTTGTGTACCACTGCATTAAAGTCTCCCCCTATGAGTAGGTCACCCTCCGGCAGTTCAAGTAGGAATTTCCCCAGCTCTGGAAAAGCAACTGTGTGGAGTGCTGGAGGGATGTATACTGACACTATATTTACCGGCCTACCCTTCAAGTGTCCATGCACTGCCGCAAAGCGGCCCTGATCATCTGTTTTAGTGGTTTTTAGTACGAAGTTGGATGATCTCCGCATTAGAATGCCCGTTCCGCGCGACCCTGATGTGAAGGCTGAATGTACAATCATATGGTAGCCCCGTCTATCTAATGCCTGACTAGCCGTGCCCACTAGGTGTGTTTCTTGTAGTAGGACCAAAGCAGGGCCCAACCTCCGAATGCTCTGCAATACCAGCCCTCGCTTAATCTTGTCCCCCAGACCTCTAACATTCCAAGACATCAAAAGCAGTGGTGGTACTGGCCCTGCGCTAGGTCCTCTATTCCCAGCAGCAATCTGTGAATTCTGTGTCATGTCTTTTTCGCGGGGGGTAGAATGAGTGCCGTTCGGATGTACCCTGTCATGCAATGCTGGCGTAGATCATTGTGCCTTCTACTATATGCCATGCCCACCCTTCAGATCTTCTCATGTGCTTTGTGTCATTGCCCTCGGGTATTGAAGGACCCGCGATCAGCATGAGCCGTTGTCGCTGTGATGGGTGCATGTCTGCTTGGTTATCTGTTTCTTCGCACCACCTCCCACCTATCTGAGCCAAACAGTGAAAAAAACTGAAAGCATCCCCCCCCCCAACTCCACCCCTCCCTGCCCCCCTGCTATACGGACCCTGAACTGCCCGCCCCCCCAACTTAGCAGAGTGCTTAACCCATTCCCAACACAATATACTTGCTCGCTGGGGTAGAGAACTCTCCGGAGTCGGTGGCCCCTCTCCCTCTCCGTGGAGGACCTCCGTCCAGTGTCCATTGGCGGTTCTTCAGGCAGTCCGACAGGATGACATTACTGTACAGTTATCGGGTGCTCATTGTTCCTCGTTGTCCTCCTCATGCCCATTGCCTCTTGGCGGCGACCCATTCTCCGTCATTCCTCCTGATGCTTGAGAGTGGTGGTGTCGGTCAGTATCCTGTGTCCCATTCGTCCTGTGCGGTCTGCGGGGTTGACCGGCCGGCCGCCAGCCCTCCAACCAGTCCTGGGCGATCTCTGGGGTATCGAAGAACCAGGTTTTATTGTCAGCCACAATTCGCAGCCTGGCCAGGAAGAGCATAAAGTACGGAATTTCCCTCCTCCTACCTCCGCCGTGTAGTCTGGGAAAAAGGATAGCGTAGAATTTAGGACCTTGACAGGGGGGGAAACTCGCGCTGCCTGCAGGATTACGTCTCTGTCTCGAAAGTTGAATAGGCGTGCTATGATAGGCCGTGGGGCCGCCCCTGGTTTTGGCTGGCCCCCCGGGACACGATGTGCTCTTTCTACAGAGAAGAAGGTGGATAGTCCCTTGGGTTGAAGTTCTCGTTTGAGTATGTCCTCTACATAAAGGTCTGTCGCTCTGGTGCCTTCGGATTCTGGAATTCCAACTATTCGGACGTTGTTCCGCCTCGAGCGTCCTTCCTGATCATCCAACCTTTCCTTCAGTGTCTTGTTTTCTGCCGATATCCGCTCCACAGCTGTTTGTAGCTCCGACACATCCTCCACCAGAGATTTAGTGACCACCTCCATGGAGCTGACTTTTTCTGACATTTTGTGAAAGTCCGCCCTAATCAAAGTGATTTCGGTAGAGATCGTGCCTATTGTTGCCTGCATTTGCGTCAGCGCCTGCATAACATCGTCAAGCGTCGCCATTTTCCCCCCGTTTCCGTCTGTGGATTTTCCGGCTGTCGTCTTGCTTCCAGCTGGGGAGGAGGCGTCCTTTTCATACGTGAATTTATCCATGTGGGTCTGTGTCATACCCTTCTTGGGGGCCCTGGCCGCCATTCTGACGGCTGCTGCGGTCTTCTTCACTCGCTGTATGGTCCTGTACCACGTGTGACAACGTGTTCCGCAGTGCCGGACACGTCACAACCAGTCCTGCCGGTCTGGAGGGTGAGGAATGTCCAACTTGTTTCCGCGACCTCAGGCTAGTGGCCGAGTCCGCTCTGTGCGTCCAATCCAGGTCCCATCAATTGCCACAGCAACGTTCTGCGCCTTTCCAACCCGGCTATAAAATCCTTTTGCACCTTCTTTAATTGAGGTCACTCGGCACCCACTGTGCCTGCAGCAGGTATCAGTCCATAGGGTAGCAGCGGAGCCGGCAGTGCTTGCTAAAGTGATCTTCCTGGGCGATTGGAGCGATTACATTTACCTAAGGCGTTATTCCCCAACCAGTGCTATTAAACGGGAGCATACAGCTCAGGTAGTGTCACTTACGGAAGGGGGTTATGGCGCCATTTAGTTCGCAGGACCTGCCGGAGCTCGCGGCGCTGTGACGGTGTCTGCTTCGTTTTAAGCGCTGTGTGCCTTATAGAAGCGCTGGCTGCGTGGCGGGGCACAGTCAATGACGGTGTAATGCTGTCAGCAGGTGAGGCCCTAGCGCATCAGTAATCCGCAGCGCCAAGCTTTTGTTGTGGCCTGCAGCTGTGGCATGTACAGGGTTCACCTTGCGGTACTTAGCTGTGCAGACGGCAATCGGAGCTCGCCGCTGCCGAGGCCAGTGGCTCCCTCGTTCTCATGGGCTATGCTCCCGGGGCATTCAATGGAACGGCGGATCAGTCCCAGGTCTGTTGCACAGTTACGATAAAGCTGGCGTCCGCCCCTCTCTTCAGCCCCGTTGTCACTCGGGATCTGCGTCAGCCGGTCGGTCTCAAGATGGCGGGTGCCCTCGGGACGCGCTTCCCCTTAAGGTCCTCGATGCCTGCAGTCCGGCTCCTGCGACCTGTGCGGCACCCCTGCTCCCTGCATACGTTCAGCTCCACCGCACAGAAGTTCCGGATAATGTTCCTACCGGATTTTGGGGGGTCCGCTGCCTCCTCGGACCCTGGACGGGCACTTCCGGTGAGTTTCGCCCGGGTCAGCGCCACTTCCTGCTGGGCCGCTTCGGGAGGAAATGTCCCGGCTCTCAGCACCGCCGCAGGCTACAAGGGAGCGTAGTCCGTGCTCTGTCACCCGGCGTCGGATTTTCATAGAAGTTGCCGCCTTCCGTTCCGCCCGGTCCTGGGCGTTGGATCTCTCCTTTAGAGATCCAAAAACAGCCAGATAAATAGTCGGATTTGCGGAGAGGCCGCTTAGACTACGGAGCTTGTCTCTTAAGCAGCCGCCATGGTTGGCTGCTAGCCACGCCCCCACACAACATGTTTTGATGAAGCCAAAGCAAAGTTAGCATTAACCGCGAGGATTATAATGCACTTAAGAGTATATGGTATGGCTATATCATAGAACAGCGATAAGGACATGCTTCCGAAAGCTGCAGAGGGGCTCAGCTCATGCCAGAGAACCCTCCAACATAAAACCAATCACTCTGCCTCCAGGATTGTCGAGGCCTACCATAGGAGTGACTTATAGGTGCATATATGTCTATATATATATATGGTTAGATATAGGTATACTATATCTAAGTAAGGGGTGATTACACCACCTTACCCAAGCTGAGTGATCAGTCTGTGGTGTCAGTTTTGATGGCCGGCCAGGGGTGTATAATACATGCTGAAGCCCCTGTTAGGCCTTGGATGCACCTATGCCCTGGGTACCTATGGTACACCATACTGGGGTTCACAAAGGTGACCCAATACCCAATCAGGTATGTACCTAAAGTACATGGAGTCCATTTTATAGGGAGAGCAGATAGCCTGGGGCCCTGAATAGCAGGATCCCAGGCCAACTAAGTCGAAAACCAGCAAAACACCAGGCAAAAAGTTGGGGTAACCATATAGTCAGATATCCACCTTCCTACATAAAGCACTAGAAAGATGATGGAGGAGATCATATTCTTTAACTTGTAAAGGTGCTTACAAAGCTGCTCTTAAAAGTTATCATTCAGGGTGTAAAGAGGCACGCATTTTTTACATTGTTAACACAATAACTAAGGCATCTAATCGTCCTCGGGCTCTATTTTCGGTGGTGAAGAAGTTAGCTGGTTCTGATACCATCTCTCCCCCTCCTGTCCTTGATGAAAATCAATGTAACAACATTGCTGACTTCTTTATCCAGAAGGTTGAACCCATTTACAAGTCACTCTCTGCTCCTTCCCATTCCTTGTGTAGTATGGCTTCTGCATTTGACCCTACATATCACAGTAAATGTGACCAGATAGCCAAGATTTTTTCCTGGCACCCATTTGAAGAGGTGCCTTTCCAAAATTGTTTAAACAGTATTAAATCTGGGTCTCCTCTTGATCCTTTGCCTATTAACATCCTTTGTCAGCTCTCTGCCACATCTAATGGCATCCTTATCGATCTTCTTAACGCCTCTATGTGGGAGGCCTTGGTACCCCCCCCTCTCCGAGTGGAAGAGAGCCATGGCCATCCCTTTGTTGAAAAAGGCCGGAGCAGATCCTTCTGTACTATTTAACTTTCGACCTATATCTCTGCTTCCGGCTTTCTCCAACATTTTGGAGAAACATATCAATACTCAACTGACACAACACATAGACAAAATTGGCTTTCTTCATTATTCACAATCCGGGATCAGAGCCAACCTTTCAACTGAAATCGCTCTGCTTGGGGTTACTGAGAAACTGCACCAGCATTTAGATCAAGGGGAAACTGCGGCACTCATTCTATTAGATTTGAGTGCCGCATTCGACACTGTGTCGCATAACATCTTGCTTAACGCCCTTAGGTCTCTTGGGCTGGACGGCACTGCCCTATCCTGGTTTGTTTCATTCCTTGATGGTCGCACTTTTCAAGTCTTTTCTGCTAAGGCATCATCTAAGATCTGCGTATCAGCACATGGAGTCCCACAGGGATCCATTTTAAGTCCCCTGCTCTTCAACATCTATGTCAGACCTCTGGCAGAGATTGTGGAAAAGGCGGGTCTTTCCCTATATTCGTACGCGGATGATACGCAGATTGTCTTTTCGCTTCCCACCACTAAAGACGCTACGACATCTGCCCTTCAGTGCGGCCTATGGCAAGTGACAGAGTGAATGCGCCTTCACTTTTTGAAGTTAAATAGGGATAAGACTGAGGTCCTTGTCCTGGGCAAGCACAAGGACCTATGGGGCCCTCACCACTGGCCTCAGGAAATAGGTTCCTTTCCCCTACCTGTCACCCATGTCCGTAATCTGGACATCATTATTGATGATAGTCTCTCTATGAGACAACAGGTGGCGAGTGTAGCTGCCATCTGTTTCACGGTCTTGAGGTGGCTTCGTAAGATCATTTGGATGCTTCCTGCCTCATCCCAACGCACGGTAGTCCAGGCACTCATCACCTCTCGCCTCGATTACGGCAATGTTCTCTATCTCGGTAGCTGCCAAACGGTAGTGAGAAAGCTACAGGTAGTCCTGAACTCTGCTGTACGCCTTCTTTGTCAAGTTCCTTGACAGGCTTCCATCTCGCCGTATTTACGTGACCTTCACTGGCTTTGAATTGATCAAAGAATTACATTTAAAACCCTGCGTTACATCTTTAAAATCAAGCAAGGTGTGGCACCAGCGTATCTGCAAGAGCTCATCCATCCTTACATTCCTTCTCGTCCCCTGCGCTCTACATCCCACAGAGACTTTGTGATTCCCAGATTTAAACTTGCAAGAATGGGAGGCCGTTCCTTTTCTTGTCTTGGCCCCAAAATCTGGAATTCTCTTCCGGCGTCCCTGAAGAATGACCAGTCTTATCTCAGCTTTCGAAGAAATCTTAAAACTTGCCTTTTTTAGTAGCAAATGGTTCTTGACTGTTTTTTTCCTAGCAATTTGTGTGCTGGTACCTTTTTGGGTAGCTGCGCGCGTTACAAAACTAATTTAATAATAATATGAAAAAAAATAAGTCTACCAGTTTCATTTAGTGTTTGGTGCGTTTCATCCATGGCTTAGCGCTGCTTAGTAAATATGGAGCAGGCTCCAGCACCACGGAATGTCACAAAAAGTGAGGTTCCGAATGTGCAAGGGCTTCATAAATGAGGCCCAGGGTGAATAGCAGGATCATCTGTGCGAGGGGGGGATGGGAAGCGCAGTGCATGCAGAACATCCGGCCCACGAAAACACCAAACAGGGGGCAAGTTCTCAGTCAAGGCCAGCATCGATGCCGAGCCATCTCACAAAACCACCTATTACGCAGCGGTGTCTAATTTATCAAGAAGTTTAAGTATCCCCGAGCCTGGCAGCACCACCTCCCCCTCGGAGCTGCAGATCATAAGACATCGGGTCAGCCTCGGCTACAGCCCATTTATGTACCACTTGTTTTGTCCGTTTTTAGGTCTCGGCGTCAACGCGCGGAAGCGCGTCTCCGCCGAGATCTTTTGTCAGCGACTATCATTCCCAGGAGACAGTCCTGGCCACGCGCATCCTTCCAGGCGATTTGTAACTGGAACGCGCGCTGTGGCCAGGCGCTGTCTCCTGGGAAGCGCAAGCACCACACACGCATGCGCATACACACACACACGCGCCCATGCACGCACGCACATACATACATACAGAGACACCACCCCTGACTCATACACACACGCGCGCACACACACAAGTGCACCGAGGCCCCCCCTCCCCTCCCCCGCCGTCACCGTCGCACACATACATACACACACACACACGAGCATACACACACACAAGTGCACCAATCGCGCTCCAGCCTTTTGGAACTTACCTTACCTCAGCACGCGGCGCCCAACCTCCTGCTGGCGCGGCCCCGGGGCTCTACACCGCTCACAGGAGCCCCGGGCCGCGAGACGCTACGACTCCGCCTGCCTCCTCTTCCGGTGTGAACGTGGCCCCGCCCCCGTCACAGGCGACCGTGCCTGACTTCCGGGGCGGCCGCGAGTTCAATGAAATCGTGAGGGGTGACAGAGGCCAAGTCCCACTTGAGTTTGTTCAGCGTCAACAGCTCCATTTGCACTAATTCGTCGGGTCCGATGGAGTTATCAGTATAAATGCAAAGTTTTTCCGCCGTTAGAGGAATGGTTTCTTTCATTTTTGAGGCCACGAACATGCAGGTAGCCCCCAGCAGCTGCAATCTGTTTTTCTTCAGCGGTTCCTCCGACAAAAATCTGTCCAAGTAATTCATGGCTAATGGGAACACCTCCTCTTCACATTTCTGCTCTTCACAAACCTCCAGCATCCAGGTAAGCCCTTCGGATGGTTTCCACCTCGCAGCACAGCAGCTGATGTTCCATGTCTCCCCCGGCGCGCGGTGCCTGCTCTTGAGAGGGGGTGCGGGGTGCCCGTGCTGTCCTGTGAGTGAGAGACCTCCGTTCAGTGCTTGCTGCTGCCGCGATACTAAGAAAGCTTTTTCAGAAACTATGTAGGAGCGTGATTGGAGACCCACAACAGCAAATAACCCAATCACAAACACGCTGGTACATTGCACAGGCAGAATCTACTACATTAACTGATGCAAATGAAAAGCATCGTTGCTTCTACTTCAGGACGTACAACCATTTTCAAAATATTAAATGACCTAAGTCTACTTAAATTAAAACGACTGCTCTTTCTGCTGCAACACTTCCAAGGTGCTCCAAGATGTATGTATGTCAAGCTTTGCATGCAGCCTGTACAAAAGTCCCTGCAGGTTTCAGATACAAAAGGCAGTGAGCGGGCTAGGGTGCTAGTATTATCTCTACCTAGTGGTGAGTGCAGAGTGCTGAGTGCAGAGTGGTGAGTGCAGAGTGGTGAGTGCAGAGTGGTGAGTGGTGCAGAGTGGTGAGTGGTGCAGAGTGGTGAGTGCTGCAGAGTGGTGAGTGCAGAGTGGTGAGTGCAGAGTGGTGAGTGCAGAGTGGTGAGTGGTGCAGAGTGGTGAGTGCAGAGTGGTGAGGGTGAGTGCAGAGTGGTGAGGGTGAGTGCAGAGTGGTGAGGGTGAGTGCAGAGTGGTGAGTGGTGCAGAGTGGTGAGTGGTGAGTGCAGAGTGGTGAGTGCAGAGTGGTGAGTGCAGAGTGGTGAGTGCAGAGTGGTGAGGGCAGAGTGGTGAGGGCAGAGTGGTGAGTGCAGAGTGGTGAGGGCAGATTGGTGAGTGCAGAGTGGTGAGTGCAGAGTGGTGAGTGCAGAGTGGTGAGTGCAGAGTGGTGAGTGCAGAGTGGTGAGGGCAGACTGGTGAGTGCAGAGTGGTGGTGAGTGCAGAGTGGTGGTGAGTGCAGAGTGGTGGTGAGGGCAGAGTGGTGAGGGCAAAGTGGTGAGGGCAGAGTGGTGAGGGCAGAGTGGTGAGGGCAGAGTGGTGAGTGCAGAGTGGTGAGGGCAGAGTGGTGAGTGCAGAGTGGTGGTGAGTGCAGAGTGGTGGTGAGTGCAGAGTGGTGAGTGCAGAGTGGTGAGGGCAGAGTGGTGAGGGCAGAGTGGTGAGGGCAGAGTGGTGAGTGCAGAGTGGTGAGTGCAGAGTGGTGAGTGCAGAGTGGTGGTGAGTGCAGAGTGGTGGTGAGTGCAGAGTGGTGGTGAGTGCAGAGTGGTGGTGAGTGCGGTGAGTGGTGAGTGCAGAGTGGTGAGTGCAGAGTGGTGAGTGCAGAGTGGTGAGTTCAGAGTGGTGAGTGCAGAGTGGTGGTGAGTGCAGAGTGGTGGTGAGGGCAGAGTGGTGAGGGCAAAGTGGTGAGGGCAGAGTGGTGAGGGCAGAGTGGTGAGGGCAGAGTGGTGAGTGCAGAGTGGTGAGGGCAGAGTGGTGAGTGCAGAGTGGTGGTGAGTGCAGAGTGGTGGTGAGTGCAGAGTGGTGAGTGCAGAGTGGTGAGGGCAGAGTGGTGAGGGCAGAGTGGTGAGGGCAGAGTGGTGAGGGCAGAGTGGTGAGTGCAGAGTGGTGAGTGCAGAGTGGTGAGTGCAGAGTGGTGGTGAGTGCAGAGTGGTGGTGAGTGCAGAGTGGTGGTGAGTGCGGTGAGTGGTGAGTGCAGAGTGGTGAGTGCAGAGTGGTGAGTGCAGAGTGGTGAGTTCAGAGTGGTGAGTGCAGAGTGGTGAGTGCAGAGTGGTGAGTGGTGCAGAGTGGTGAGTGGTGCAGAGTGGTGAGTGGTGCAGAGTGGTGAGTGCAGAGTGGTGAGTGGTGCAGAGTGGTGAGTGGTGCAGAGTGGTGAGTGCAGAGTGGTGAGTGCAGAGTGGTGAGTGCAGAGTGGTGAGGGCAGAGTGGTGAGGGCAGAGTGGTGAGTGCAGAGTGGTGAGTGCAGAGTGGTGGTGAGTGCAGAGTGGTGGTGAGTGCAGAGTGGTGGTGAGTGCAGAGTGGTGAGTGCAAAGTGGTGAGGGCAGAGTGGTGAGGGCAGAGTGGTGAGGGCAGAGTGGTGAGGGCAGAGTGGTGAGTGCAGAGTGGTGAGGGCAGAGTGGTGAGGGCAGAGTGGTGGTGAGTGCAGAGTGGTGAGTGGTGAGTGCAGAGTGGTGAGTGCAGAGTGGTGAGTGGTGAGTGCTGAGTGGTGAGTGGTGAGTGCAGAGTGGTGAGTGCAGAGTGGTGGTGAGTGCAGAGTGGTGGTGAGTGCAGAGTGGTGGTGAGTGCAGAGTGGTGAGGGCAGAGTGGTGAGTGCAGAGTGGTGAGTGCAGAGTGGTGAGTGCAGAGTGGTGGTGAGTGCAGAGTGGTGAGGGCAGAGTGGTGAGGGCAGAGTGGTGAGGGCAGAGTGGTGAGGGCAGAGTGGTGAGGGCAGAGTGTGAGTGCAGAGTGGTGAGTGCAGAGTGCAGAGTGGTGAGTGCAGAGTGGTGAGTGCAGAGTGGTGAGTGCAGAGTGGTGAGTGCAGAGTGGTGGTGAGTGCAGAGTGGTGGTGAGTGCAGAGTGGTGGTGAGTGCAGAGTGGTGGTGAGTGCAGAGTGGTGGTGAGTGCAGAGTGGTGGTGAGTGCAGAGTGGTGAGTGCAGAGTGGTGAGTGGTGAGTGCAGAGTGGTGGTGAGTGCAGAGTGGTGGTGAGTGCAGAGTGGTGAGTGCAGAGTGGTGAGTGCAGAGTGGTGAGTGCAGAGTGGTGAGGGCAGAGTTTTATTTTTGATTTAAAGAAAAAAAATGTCATGAGCAATGCCAATAGCTCTACCTTTAATGATGCTGAGACCATTGCATTGCAAATGCTTGTTCAAGCTCTTGCCAGCACAGCAGAGGATTTAGAGACAAGTGCACATCAATTACTGCCAGAAATATGTTCCATCACCAGGCCCGATACTTGTGCTAGTGTCAGACAATCCAACACCATGTGTAAAGTTGCGTCTGGGTGTCTAGAGCACAGGCACAAAGGAGCCACCCCTGGGAATATCTTGTGGAGTCGCTGCAGTGTAAAGTAGGTTTGATGTAAATAATTAAACTGCATAAACTTCAGGCTGGCATTACATGAAACGCTATTCATGTGTTCCACTGCCATCCCCACTGTTTAACTGTCAATGCCCCCAAAACACTCCTCCCATCGGGGCTTACTGTGTACTGCATGGTCCGCATCAGCAGCCTGCAAGGATGTGTAGAGCATCCTGACTGCCCTTCTGCCCAATCCATGTGTTAGGATACACTGTATCCTATACTTTAATGGTGGTTCCTCTTGTCCCACTGCCCAGGTGTTCCCGACTTACAAAATAAGCGCATTATAACAAGAAAGAGATCAGCCCTCAGTCTGTATGTGTCTTGCAGATCTTGAAAGGAGCACAGGGTGCCTTGTTTATATTAGTCACCTATGTGGGACACTCCCACCTCTTGCCAGGGTGTTGAATCATGCGCCACCAGCAGGACTCTCATCCCTGGAAGGCTTCACAGCAGTAACTGTGGGGCGTAAGGCATCCGCCTGTGTCGGGCTGGATAAATCAATACCAGCAGAGTTTAGCAACATGCCCTAGCCTGCCTTGTTTCCTGGAGAGGCCCCAGGCGTCATCAGCCAGTACAACACTCCAACATCACCCAGCTCCTTCCGAATTGCTCTGCTCATCTCTATTATGTCGCCTATCAGATAACGCATGGACCACCATATCTGTGCAGCCGTAAAGGTGCAGCAGTAAAGTATACCTTGATGTCAAGTGCCCCCACACCTCCCTCCAACAGCGGCCACTGAAATATCTAAAGGGACACCACTTTGAGAGAGCTAGTGTGGTCCAGTGTGTATGTGTCCAGATGTCCAGCACGAGGAGCGTGTGATCACTACGTGTGGTGTGTATGTTGTGTCCTGATTGGTTTTCTACATGTAGTATCTAGCTTTGTGGTCTTTTTGAGGAGCGTACACCTTTGGCCAAACGTGTTTTATTTCCTCAAACCTGTTTATGGTACAACTATCTATCTGTGGGATCAATCAGGGTTTTCTCTGTGTGCACATATGTCTTTAAGTTAAGAGAGACCGCACCTGTGACCTGATATTCGATAGGCATGTGGGTGGTTCGTAGGAGTTGTCTAACCAGGTATCTATGACTCGGGGTTGATCGGGAGGTCACCTTGGGTGAATCCGAGAGCAATGAGGTGAGTTCATTGCAACTCCTGTAAATAAAATGGCAGTCACTGGTATCATTTTTATTGACATCCTTAACATTGTGCATACCGTTGTCATAGCATACGTTGACATTGTTCTTACTGGTGTTGACACAGTTATGTTTTCTTAGGTCGTAACGTACAATGGCATTGTTCTTACTGGTAACGGTATCCTCATTTGTCAATGGATTCTTACATGCATTGATATCATCAATGCCGGTGTTGGCGCTATTGTGCCGGTGCAGGTTAAGACATATATTGATATTGAATTGACGGTATTGGCATGATCATGCCGTCACAAGTTATGGCATACACTGATGTGGCATTTATTCGTATTGCTGCTGTCGGGCCTGCACATATCATGGTATTCATTGACATCGTATTCACCCATTCCAACAATTGGGAGCAGCCCTGGTGGGTGCCTTTGCTGTTCTCAAACTGACGCGATATCTGGGGTCCCGTTCATACCCTGGCTCGCGGCATGTAGAGCAATCGTGTAGAGCAATCAGACACAACCGTTGAACTCCAGTCTATCCCCAGGACCTCCAACACCAACAGCATATACAACACCCTTAAAATGTCGAATGCATTCCCAAAATCTAAGGAGACCACCATTGGAAGTTCCGTGCTTCCCTCCACCTTTCCCATAATGTGACACAACCGACGTGTGTTATAGTAGTTTGTCCTTTGAGAGATAAACCCACATGGTCAGGATGGACCAGTTACTGAAGCAGTGGAAGCAACCAATTGGCAAGCACCTTGCTTTAACTTTTATAATCAATGCTGAGCATTGATAATGGGCGATAAGAGCCCTCCACTAAGGGATCCCTGCCAAGCGTGGGCAACAATACTATGATGGCCCCTTGTAAGGAATCACGCAGAATTCCCTGTTGATGTGCCACCTAGTAAACTGCAAGTAACATTTGGGCTAGAGTTGCTCTGAATGTAGCATAGTATTCCACAGGAAACCCGTTCATTCCCAGACCCTTGTTACAGACCATGCGACATATCGTTGCCTGTATCTCCTCTATTTGTAGAGGTTTTTCCAACTCTTGGAATTGCAGAGGCATCATGAGTGGGAGGGTAACCCCACTATTATAGTCTATAATGCGGTCTGAGAGAGCCCGTGGGCGGAGAATACAGTACTTCATAATACTGGACAAAGATCTCATTTATGACCACATGTGTGTTTACAGTGTTGCCAGCAGGAATATGAATTGCCCCCATAAGAGTTCTAGGGACTGCTGATCTCAGCAGCCACCCTAGTATATGCCCCAGCTTGGTACCGTCTGCAAATGCGAGCCAGAGAGGCCGTATAATTGATATTATTAAGATGCAAAACTCTTCTCTATACTGACCATGAAGCTCAGTCAGAGGCACCCGTGCCTCAACCACTGTTATCATCTCCAACTGGGCCACCCGCAGGTGAGCTCTCAACCTGACACTCTGCGGAGGAAGGAGGGCCTCACCAACCCCATGAGGTCTCAATACAATGCCCCCTCATTACCACCTTCTTTGCATCCCATTCTATTCTTTTGGACCCCACGGATCCCTTGTTCTCCGCAAGAAGGCAGTGTGTGCGAATGGTGTCTCTGTAGACATTGTCAAGAAGGGCCTCTGTCCGCAGACGCTATGTTAGTATCAGCGCCCCAACTCCCCACCACCCCCGTCCATCAGAGGGTAACATTGAGCATCCTAGGCCAGAACACTTCATTACAGAGAGCGTAGTCTGATCTGGTATGTAACTGGTGCCCCAGAGCATTTTAAGAGAATTCTACAAAACGAGGAACCAGGAGCTATGTAAGTCCAGCACGCAGGCTCCATGTAACAATAATCTTATTGGTGGAAGGGGTGTGCAGTTCCTCAAGGTAAGAAAAGTGAGAAAGATTACAGTTCTAGGGACAGGAATGTGCTCCTATAGGATCACGGGCCCTCGCACACCTGGATCGGTGTGTGTAGAGTGGTAATAAGGAGTAGGTTAAAATAGGGATGGTGATGCTCAGGGTCAGGCTATTTAACAATTGAGCTCACTCACCTAATTAAAAGTGCAGCGCTAATTAAGGATGTAATGGTGTTAGTTAGCATGGTGAATAAATTGATCTAAAACACGGTCAACATGTTTCTCGCCTGGTATATGTTGTAAGTGGTCATGTGGCCATTCTTCAGGACCTCAGGAACAAACCTACACTACATACTGACTGAATTCAATTTGTGTTAAAGTGATCAGTCATGCAACAGTGACTTTACAAACAGCACTCAATACCACATACCCCCACTTCACCAGATGGCTGAGAAATAGACCTCTGGCAAAGAGCCCCATAGTGGGTGCCCGTGGGGCATTGTAGCGCCGGGCTGACGAGGAGCTAGTCCAATGATAAGGAATAATACACATCCGGGTGTGTCTCTGGCTTGCCACTGCAGAGCCTGTGTGTGCAGTTTACTTGACATTTAAAACCCTTTTCCAAGCCTTAAACTGCCTTAAATTCACCCCTAAGGTAGGTCCTAGGTGGCCCATAGGGCAAGGTGTTGTGTACATAAAAGGTGGGGCATTTACTTTTGAAATTTGCATGTCCTAATAATGAAAAACACCTACATTTGTTTTTCATGACTGTAAGGCCTACTCCTCTCATAGTTTAACATTGGGAATTCTTTATTACACGTTTAAGTTGAATTAAGTTGAAATTTGTCATTGTGTATATATTTGGAATGGTAATAATAAATCCTGTTCACTGGTAAAGCTGGATTTAACATTACTATTTTAGAAATCCCACTTGTAGGAAGTGGACATTTTTCTATTCATAAAGCTCTGTGTTCCCACAGTCTGTCTCAAATACACGCCTGGGGTGGGTGACAGCTTGGCTTTGTACATTCCCTCTGGACAGCCACAAACACAGGAAGGTTAGGTGTGTCTGAATCCTCATCTGCATTCTGATGGCTCATCCTGGGCAGGTTGGGAGGGAGGAGCTGACTCGTACACCTGAATGGGCAGTGTCCTGTCTTTGAAGTCACTCCCACTTTAAAGGCACAACTGGGCATAAGTACTGGTTCTCTGACCACACTAAATCAGGCTCTTCTGGACCTGTAAAGAACCACTGTCAGCAGAACTGCTGTGCTGCTAAAAGGACTCATTGTGCCGGACTGCTGCTCTGGAAGATCTGCTTTTCTGCTGTGCTGCCCTTCTGCCTGCTGCTCTCTGACCCTGCTGAGGGATGCTGGACTCTGCCTTGAACCCAGAAAGATCTCCAGGGCTTGTTGGCTTGCCTCCTGTTGCTTGAGACTCAAGGATATCAATGACTCTACTCCTGCGTCTGTGCCTGGTCCATTGGAAGTGGGCCCAGGTGCTTGCTCCAGTGCTCAACGCAGCTGTAGTCTGACTGTAGCAGAACTGGCGCATTAACCCTATTGAAGGAGCAGAATAGGCACATCGCTTCACAGAACTGCTGCATCGCTGGCGTTGCAGTGGGAGAACATTACATTGACTGAGTGGAAAACTCAGAGCATTGTCTATGGAACCAATGCCTCTCGCTCAACATATCGTCTTCAGAACCACGGCATCATCACCACTGCATAAAGGGAATCAACGCATCACTTCGACTGAGGGATCAACATTGACGCATTGCTCGTCTGCACCCCGCTTCTCGCTGTTGCGACCACGATCAAGGTGGTGTGTTCACCAGGCCTGCATGGCTCTTGTTCCAGCCCGAGCGCCATTGGGGTCGGCCTGAATTCTTCACTTTGCCCAGGTCCACTGCGACCAGAAGACTCCCATTGGTTCTTAATGCTTCTCAGCACTATAGACATTTTTAGTCTTTAAAAATTCATAACTCGACTTCGGCCTATTGAATTTGTGTTGTTTTGGTATTGTTTTATTTATAAAAAACAATATCTATTGTTCTAACCTGGTATGGACTCGTTTTGTGGTGCTTTCATTGTGCTACTTTTGTGTTGTGTTGCACAAATACTTTCCGTTTCTTCCTAAGCTAGGCTTTCCAGCTCAGTGCCAATCTACCAGACAGGATAATTCATGGTTTGTGACTGACTTACCCTGACTAGGATTGTGGTCCCTACTTGGTCAGGGCTCAAACCTCGGTCAACTAGAGACCCAGTTTCTAACGCTCAGTGCGCTACATGAATGTCTGCAAATTGCTGCCCGGCAGGAAGTAACTTAGATTTATAACTGAATTTTCTGTGCACCATGAACTGTAACCAGGCATGGCTTAGGATAGGAATAGAGGTGCAAACCCACTTATGATGGGCTTACACTGTCCCTTTGACCCTGATGCTCTGCTCGAATTGGATGATTAGTTCACAGCTGAGAAGCTTCCTGAGAAATGGCTCCATGCAAAGGAAACTAAGGGGCATAAGTAACATTATGGATGACATTGAGGAAAGCAAGTCCCAGAGATCGAGTGCACGCTTTGGTCCTGACATTGAGAAGGAGGCTGTCAGTGCACTTGAGGACTAAGGAGTCAACCGGCGGAGGGGAAGGTGCTATGTGAGTCTACGGGTGTCAACTGCCTTATGTTTATTGTTGTTAACCTGGCGTGATGACATGCTCGGGTCTTTTAAACTGTTGTGAAGACAGTGAAATCTGGTGTAGACAGGTTACAGGGCCTTCTAATTGGGTTGGGAAAGGCCCGTTGCAAGAGGTGTTTAAAGGAGCATCGGTTCTGTGCAAATTGACAATTTTATGTAAGACTGCGGACGGGTAAGCGATTCTTGTGGGTACCTCAGTTCTGATGTAAGGGAAGCAGGGATGCTTGTGATGGTTGGGCACGGACGGATGCAGATGGGTGTCTGCATTGTAAGCAGGATTGTTATTCTTTAGGAAGGGGTACCTACCTTCCTGCACAAAAACAATCACCTGAGGCATTTTCCTCTTTCTGTCTGTGCTGTACTCTACTCAGGCATAGAAACACTTCTTTTGAAGCCTAAGGGTTCACAAATCTCGGAACGGTGCACTCACCTCTTCCTATGAATAACCCCACATTCCCATGGTAAGGCCGAGGCTTTTGTGCACACGCTATATTAGTGTGTTACAGGGCCACACAAATGTCAAGTTATCAGTTTCACTTACATCCGGATCCCCCACACAAGGGTACATGACCATACTCCATGCACTGAGGACATTCCTGTTCCATCATCTCATGAAGCAACACAGCTGTATCCAGATGCAAGAGGCCTTATGTGAGTCATGTTCCCTGAGTAACTCTCTCTTTGTTTACACTGTTTCCTAGTAGAAACCCTGTTTGACCCTCCACACATGGGTCACCTTCCCTCTGAGCCTTAACAAACGTTAGACCCACAAAGATGTTTTTTAATCAGGTGCCTGCTCGTCCTTGGCATCTGCCTTTTCCATTCTGGGATACACATGTGAGGGAACGTCTCCCTGACATGGGCAGGTTTCGAACATACGTCTGGTCCTGCCCTGGGTGATTGGTGCAGGTGCTGTGGTCTCTGACAGGAAATTAGCAAGACACTCAATCAGAGCCTCCCAAAGTCTGCACCCATTTTAATGTGGGTTTGGAGCATGCAGCTGCACAGAGAAGCCCCTGCCTTAGAGGTGGCCACAGCTCTTCGTTCTTACCGGATAGCTGCAATCTCCTTTCCTAGACAGAGTCTTCCTGCAAGGCCCTTCTCATACCCCTACCTGCACATACCTCATCCTTCAGGTGACTCTTAAGGTGCCCCTCCCTCCTTGTACATCCTCATGCAGGGCACTCCTCTCATACCCCATCTGCTTGTACCTGCTCATGAAGGGCGCTCTTCTTGTGCCCCATCTGCTTGTACCTCCTCTTGCAGAGCACTCCTCTCGTACCCCATCTGCTTGTAACTCCTCTTGCAGAGCACTCCTCTCGTACCCCATCTGCTTGTAACTCCTCTTGCAGAGCACTCCTCTCGTACCCCATCTGCTTCAAATCTAACACACAAACATCCTCTAACAAGGGATATTTTAGAGGAGGATAAAGAGGAAACTACTGCAAAGGAACAATAATCGAACCAGATTAACACAGTTCCTACCTGTCCGGAATTCCATCACAACAGACAAGTGGGTAAGACAAATTATCCAGAATAGCTACAGCCTGGATCTTACAGCAACCCCTCCACACATACCATCCAGGCAGCGTCCAATGTCTGCAGAGCACCTTACTCTGCTTAAACAAGAAGTCCTGTCACTTCTTCAAAAGGACGCAATAGAAATAGTTTCTTTACAACACCAAGGAACAGGGGTTTACTCGCTGTATTTTCTAATACCCAAGAAGGACGGGACACTAAGACCAATTCTCGACCTCAGGCCCCTCAATCATTACTGACAATCAGATCATTTTCTTATGATCACTTTACAACAAGTGCTCCCACTGCTGCAACAAGGTGATTTCCTTACAACACTAGCTCTAAAGGACGCCTACTTTCACATTCCTATACATCCTGCTCACAGAAAGTATCTAAGGTTTGTACTGGAAGGACAACATTATCAATTCAAAGTCCTTCCATTCGGAGATACAACAGCACCAAGAGTATTCACAAAGTGCCTAGCAGTATTAGCAGCACATCTCAGGAGACAACAAATACATGTCTTCCCTTACCTCGACGATTGGCTCATAAAAGCCAAGTCATTCAATCAGTGTGTCCAACACACACATCAGACAATTCAAACATTGCACGACTTAGGGTTCACAATCAACTACACCAAGTCGCACCTGCAGCCCTCTCATATACACCAGTATCTAGGGGCTACAATAGACACATATACAGCTCTAGCGTATCCCAGTCCAGCAAGGATACAGAGCGTTCAAGCCTTAGTCACAGCCTTTCAACACCAGCACTCTCTGCAAGCCAAAGTGTTCATAAGACTAATAGGCATGATGGCTTCTTGCATCTTCATAGTACCATATGCAAGACTGCAGATGCGTCCGTTACAGGAATGTCTAGTGCAACAGTGGAACCAGGTCCAAGGGCAACTAACAAACCTGGTGTTGGTAGACAACCACACACATCGCTCTCTGCAGTGGCGGAACACCAAAAACGAAACAAAGGGGCGGCCGTTCCTCCAACCGGTTCCACAAATAGTACTCCCAGCAGACGCATCTCACAGGACGGGGAGCCCATCTCCTACATCATACAACTCAAGGGCAATGGACCACTCAACAAAGACTGTTCCATATCAACCATCTAGAGCTGCTAGCAATATTCTTAGCACGCAAAACATTCCAAGTACAAGTACAGAACAAAGCTGTCTTGATCCGGACGGACAACATGACAGCCATGTACTATATACAAAAACAGGGGGGACACACTCTCTACAACTGTCCCAGCTTGCACAGAACATTTGGAGATGGGCCATTCCACAAAACATATATCTGTTAGCAGAGCACCTTCCAGGAGTTCACAATCAGATAGCAGATCTGTTGAGTCGGCAGACACAACAAATTCATGAATGGGAACTACATCCACAAGTTCTTCAACCATTTTTCCACAAGTGGGGTCATCCAGACATAGATCTGTTCACCACACATGATAACGCAAAATGCCCAACCTTCGCCGCCAGGTTTCCACACCCGCTGTCCAAGGACAATGCGATATGGATGAACTGATTAGGCAGATTTGCGTACGCTTTTCTGCCACTACCATTAATACCATTAGTAGTATGCAAGCTCAGACAACAGTCTCTTAAATTAATGCTGGTAGCTCCCACATGGGCACGCCAACCGTGGTTCACCACACTGCTAGAACTCTCTCTAGTTCCATACCAAACGTTACGCATGACACTATCCATGCTGACGCAGAACCATGGAGACATCAGACATCTAGACGCAAATCAACTGAATCTGGCGATCTGGCTCCTGAAGTCTTAGAGTTTGGTTATCTTAACCTACCACCTGACTGTATGAACATCATTAAAGAGGCCAGGAGACCTACTACCAGAGCTTGGTATGCTGCTAAATGGAAGAGATTTGCCATGTATTGCAACAATAACCAAATTGATCCCCTGGATGCTTCTATCCAGAATATAATTTGCTACAGCGTGGAGGTCATTGTGGAGCTGTTTTTCAACTGGACTAAACCTTGCTAAGCCCTTCCATGAACTGCGGGCTCTGGAGGATCGTCGTGGGGCCCTTACCCGCATCCTGGACTTGTAGAGTCACACCGGAACACCGAGGCGGACTCCAAGTCCCAGGATTCTGTGCTTGATAATCACCTGGACCGGGAACAAGCCTCGCCCCCAGCCTCAGGTGCTTATTAGACCTCGCCGCACTCGCTTCGCGAGTGCCGCAGCGCGTAGGTCATTGTGGAGCTGTTTTTCAACTGGACTAAACCTTGCTAAGCCCTTCCACGAACTGCGGGCTCTGGAGGATCGTCGTGGGGCCCTTACCCGCATCCTGGACTTGTAGAGTCACGCCGGAACACCGAGGTGGACTCCAAGTCCCAGGATTCTGTGCCTGATAATCACCTGGACTGGGAACAAGCCTCACCCCCAGCCTCAGGTGCTTATTTGACCTCCCTGCACCCGCTTCGCGGGTGCCGCAGCACGGAGGTCATTGTGGAGCTGTTTTTCAACTGGACTAAACCTTGCTAAGCCCTTACACGAACTGCGGGCTCTGGAGGATCGTCGTGGGGCCCTTACCCGCATCTTGGACTTGTAGCGTCAAGCCGGAACACCGAGGCGGACTCCAAGTCCTAGGATTCTGTGCCTGATAATCACCTGGACCGGGAACAAGCCTCGCCCCCAGCCTCAGGCACTTATTAGACCTCGCGGCACCCGCTTCGCGGGTGCCGCAGCGCGTAGGTCATTGTGGAGCTGTTTTTCAACTGGACTAAACCTTGCTAACCCCTTCCACGAACTGCGGGCTCTGAGGGATCGTCGTGGGGCTCTTACCCGCATCCTGGACTTGTAGAGTTACGCCGGAACACCGAGGCGGACTCCCAAGTCCCAGGATTCTGTGCCTGATAATCACCTGGACCAGGAACAAACCTCGCCCCCAGCCTCTGGCGCTTATTAGACCTCGCTGCACCCGCTTCGAGGGTGCCGCAGCACGGAGGTCATTGTGGAGCTGTTTTTCAACTGGACTAAACCTTGCTAAGCCCTTCCACGAACTGCGGGCTCTGGAGGATCGTCGTCGGGCCCTTACCTGCATCTTGGACTTGTAGCGTCACGCCGGAACACCGAGGCGGACTCCAAGTCCCAGGATTCTGTGCCTGATAATCACCTGGACCGGGAACAAGCCTCGCCCACAGCCTCATTCGCTTATTAGACCTCGCTGCACCGGCTTCGCGGGTGCCGCAGCGCGGAGGTCATTGTGGAGCTGTTTTTTAACTGGACTAAACCTTGCTAACCCCTTCCACGAACTGCGGGCTCTGAGGGATCGTCGTGGGGCCCTTACCCGCATCCTGGACTTGTAGAGTCACGCCGGAACACCGAGGCGGACTCCAAGTCCCAGGATTCTGTGCCTGATAATCACCTGGACCAGGAACAAGCCACGCCCTTCGAGTCTCCTCCTATATAGTCACTCTTTAGTACCCGCATCGCGTGACCATCTGTGGCCATCCGGGGCCGACGGAGGCCGAGCTGGGCCACCCCTCTAAACCTTCCCGCAAAAGATATCTTGGGTGAACTCGATAGCGGTACCTCGTTTTAATGTTATTCTATAATATGCAGTCGAAGTGACTAACAACACTTCTTGTTGTTTAAATATTTCTACTTGGCCACTTTTGTTATATTGTTATAGTTCACTGTGTTCCTGCTCTTGGTGTAACTTTGTATTTTAGGTATTTTATTTCACTCCCTAATTGGCTGTAACTAGCTGAGAGCAGCAGCATGGGCAAAAGAGATAAGCCGACTGCCCACCGCCCTACGAACAGGCTATTATCGGCTTCTACGCAACCCCTACGCTATTGATAAAATGCTTCAAAAAACAATAGGGGTTGTGGCAAACGCTATAGAAAATACGGAAAGGCGTCTTTCGATTACCCCTGCTATGCCCTCCTCTACTCTTCTGGAAGACTGCTCCGCAGCCACAGCTTTCCCTACAGATTTTATGACCTCCCTTATGCCCTCATTCTCAGACCTACCTGGTGCTCAGATTGTGTCTGACTCAGATTTTGCAATTGAGAGCGTGCAATCCCGACCTTCCTCTTCCCCCTCCCGGGCCCCACCACAGGAGCACGTGCAAGGTGCCAGACCCAAAAAATCTAAGAAAAAGGGGAAATCCACTAAGGCACCAGTACCTACTCCTGCCTGTGGAGATTCCGAGCAGGGCTTTTGTGACCCAAATCCCAGTCCTCGTGTTTTCTCTGGTCCCCCTCTCTGGGCTACTGACCTTTTGTTCGATCTCCAGGCCCATATTGAACTGCTCATCAATACCCATTTTAAATCTTTGTCCTCTAATATTGACAGACTGGTCTCTTTGATAAATAGTAAAGGCTCAGGGAAAGCACAGACGGCCACTGCATCGGGGAATACTATTTCGACCGGCCAAAGGACCCACCAACGTGGCTGCGAAGGCCCAGCCTCCGGCCAATAGCCTTTGCCCTAATCCCCCCACCCCTGCACTGAACCCTCCTAAGATCACGACTCCCACATTAACTACTAATGGGCCAGGTCCCATTGGTCGCTCCATTGCGCCTCCCTCTGTCCCGGGATGTAAAGTACAGGGCTGCCAAAACCAACTGGGCTCTTAGAGTGCCCGCTAGGAAATAGCAACATGCTGGGCTCTTCCAAATACACTCCCCTACCCCAGCTTCCGCCAGAAGCCTCGCCCTATGTGGTGGTGCTCACAGGCGTCCCTGCCCTCCCAGGCGATACATGGGAATCTTTTCCGGAATTGAAGAACAAAGTTATCTTCTGGTTAAGTAGGCATAGACCTTTAATGGGTGCCGGGCAGGGGGAAATTATGTTTGCACATAGAGTAAGTTGGTTGGGGACGAGACCTAAGGACATTAGTGGTGACTGTGTGATTGTGATTTTTCGGGATCCAAGGGCTGTTGAACCTGTATTAAACAATGGAGGGTTTTCCCATGCAAACTCTATTAACACCATCCATTTGGGGTATTTCTATTCACAACCTCCAGCTTTAGGGGGGTATGACCCATTCCACCCCTTTCTTGCTGGTTATGATCATGAATTTAACATCGCTATGGGTAATAGATACTCTGCCCTAAGCAATATAGACTGACCGCTATTAATTTGCTCCCCCGTAGGATCTGTTTTGCCCCACACGGTGTGTGAAGGTGGGGGGAATCCTAGCAGAGTGAAGGGTGCTCCAGGTGAGAGAGTCGGTCTGGAAGGGACACATTTTATTATTCCCCCGCCCTCTTCTAATCAGAGGTTAGATAGTTCTGTAGAGGAAGTGGGTAACCATTTACATTCTAACCCTTCCTGCTCTATCGAGCCTCTACTACTGGCGGACCCCCCGGTTCCTGCTTCAACTCACTATCCACTTATAGGCTGTTGAAATGTAGCAGGACTCGAGAGAAAGCTGCCAAATCCGGAGTGGGGAGAGTTGATGGAGTGCTATGATCTATGTCTCTTTCAAGAGACTTGGATGCTGTCCCCTCCGGTCAAGCAGGGATATGCGCCCTTCCATATCCCAGCAGAACAGGGCTTGAGGGGCAGACCTTCGGGGGGGTTATGTATTTGGGTTGCTGCCCATCTGGGATGTACGGTTAAGGTAGTAGATTCCCACTGCCCGGACATTCTCTGTGTTATATTGAATTTCAACAAGGGGCATGTGTTGGCAGTGTTTAATATATACCTGCGCCCTCATCCACTCCAGCTGGGCCTATCAACCTTGGAAGCACTGGAGACTCTTTCACAATCTCTTCCCCTGGGTGCTCATAAAATTATTGGTGCAGACCTCAACTGTCACTTTGAGCCACTTTCGGGGATTCCCTCTATTTCCGCGGAAGAGGACGAAAGTTGGTTCATTCCGGACTGCACCATGTACCCAGAAAAGCGCCTACCACCACTGGCCCTTGCGATTAACAAGTTGGTCATTCTATATTCACTAAGGGCTTGTAATGGTAGACTGACCCCAGATGTTCCAGGGACCAGTACATTTAATAGACCGGTGGAAGCTCTACCATAGATTATATATTGGTGAATGTAGAGTTTTGGGCTTGCCTCAGAACCTTTTCTGTGATCCCAAGGGTTGACAGCGACCACAATTTATTGTTATTAGAACTGCTTGTTCCCCTTGGTTGTCACAATGATTCAGGATGTGAGGAAACGGCTACTGACTGTAATCTAGTCATAGCAGCGGGAGGGAGAAGAGTTAGATGGGAGAGGATTGCACTGGCTCCTGAGAGGCTGGCAGAATTATATCAACTCGTTGAAAGCTCTATCACGGAGGTTTCTAACCTTCTGGGCGCAGGTTGCGAACCTCTCCCCTCCCACTCTCAGGGGCTTCAAGACATACATAACAACCTTTTCGGCTCCCTGGCCTGCTATTTCTACTCTACGGGTGTCAGGAGCAGTGGGTCAAAGAGGTGGGACCACTGGTTTAATAAAGAATGTAGCCACGCGAAGAGGTGCTTGATCAGGGAGGTCAAATCGGGCTCAATTCCTAGTATTAGAACGGCGAGGGAGGTGTATAAAACTTTGATTAGGGAGGCTAGGGCTGAGTTGGAAGCCGCCAGGTGGGACAATATCCGAGTGGCATTGGGAACCCGAGATTTCAGGTCATTCTGGAACCTTGTGCGAGTCGGGTCGGCTGAGGGGAAGTCAGCCATCATCCCTAATCTGAGTGAAGACGCGTGGCTAGATCATTTTAAACCCCTGTATTCATCTGGCCATAGTGACCACCACGAGGAGGCCGTATTGCAAAATCGCCCTACAGAATTGGCTCTCCTGGAAGCCCCGGCCCCGGTCTGCCCACCTTGCTCTGTCCATGAAGTGCGGTGGCCCTTGGTAGCTTGAAATTTGGAAAAGCCGAGGGCCTGGACAGGATCCTTGGTGACCTCTACTGTAGCAGACAAAAGGTTTGGCTCCCTACATTTGTGTTTATTTTAATGCCATTTTGCAGGGTCTGGAGATCCCGGAAACCTGGTTGGGGGCCGAAATAATCCCCATTCACAAGAAAGCTTCCCACCTAGACCTGTCTAACTACCGCCCCATAAGTTTGATCGACGTCCTCCAGAAAATCTTTGCCCGCCTATTGTTATCAAGGTTGCAGAGTTGGATGGATGACCAATACATCCTAACCTCCCTTCAGGCGGGCTTCCGAGCAAAGGTTTCTACCATAGACCAACTGTTTAGACGACAGTTGGTCTACTGGAAGACGGTCACTAATGGGGCGGGTAGTTTGTTTTTGATCTTTGTGGACCTTCGGTCCGCGTTTGACCTGGTCCATAGGGACAAGCTGTGGGCTTTACTGCTGGCAATGGGTGCCCCCCCTTACTTGTGCCACCTATTTAAACGACTACATCAGGGCACATATGCTAGGGTGAGGTATGGGAGGAGTGGGGAGTTGTCGGCCCCCTTCCCGGTTGAGAGGGGAGTAAGGCAGGGGTGCGTCTTGGCTCCTACCCTCTTCTCCCTCTTTCTTAATGGGCTAATAGACCATCTCTCGGGAGCAAAAGACTTGGACTCTCCCAGTTTAGAGGGGCGATGGATACCGGCCCTAATGTTCGCCGATGATACACTCCTGGTGTCAAAATCGTCAGGGGGTATACAGCGCACATTAGACGTATTCTGCTCCTTTTGCCATCTGAGAAATCTGGAGATCAACATCTCGAAAACAAAGTTCATGGTCCTTAACTATAAATCGGCCAATTGCCCCCGCCCGCATATGAATGGAACAGTGTTGTACTGTGTGTCCACCTTTGAGTACTTGGGGGTCACACTGAATAACAAGATGGACTGGGGGTCCCATAAGGCTAGGGCCAACCTAAAGCTGGCCCAATCAGCGGGTGGTATTTTAAAGGTTTTTAAAGATACCTCATTGAAACTCCTGAGCCCGCCTCTAGAGATTTACAAGGCCCAAGCAAGAGGGGGCGCACTCTATGGCGTAGAGCTATGGGGCCATACATCAGCTGCCCCTTTGATGCTCACGGAAAGCAGTTTTATTAGGCGCTTGCTCCGTCTCCCTGTGAGCTCGCCTTTGATCCCTCCGAGGTTGGACCTGGGCCTGGTCCCAATTCAGAAGATCGTAGCAAATCGTCCTCTCCTGTACTGGAGGCGTCTTTTGGGCGACTCCTGAGCTTTCGAGCTATAGGGATGAACTGGGACATTCTGCATAGGGGGACCTCGGGGAAAATACCCTGGTTAAATTACATCAAGCACCTTTGCCATGCTTTAGACAGAGGAGACATGTGGTAGTTTCCCCAAGATTCCTGTCCTTTGCTTTCTAAAAAACTACTGAATGTAGCTCTTAGGAGGTACCGCATGGAGTCTACAACATGCAATCTCTCGATGGGTAGGCTAACGGACACTTTCTTGAACATCAAGGCTTATCCCCGCTTTGAAGTCTTTTTGGACGATATCCAGCCCTCCTTGGCTAAGAAACTTCACACCCAGTTCAGACACAGCGCATTGCCATTGAGGGCGGTAACGCACAAATGGCGGAACGCTTCCTCAACTTCAAGTACCTGCCCGGAGTGTTCGGGCAGCAGTGAGACAGATCTGCACGTTCTGCTCTTCTGCCCCACTTACGCTAGGGCTTGGGAGAAATGGATTTTGCAGATATGTAGGGCTAGGGGCTTTAGGGATTACAGGGAGGTATTCAGGTTCTTAAATACGACACTTCCCCCTGATAGTTTTTGCCACATCAAGATTTCTCCAATCTAGTGCAATACTAAAGCTGGAAGCTCATATTTCGTACTAAGGGCTACTTTTAGGAGGTGCCACACTTTTTATCCAATTTTAGATATTTTATATACTGACATTTCGGTGCAATATCCGATGTTTTTTTAATATTTGCAGGAACTGTTTGTATGTGATTTTTAATACATGGTTTTACCTGTTTTATCCTTTGCTATTGTGTTCTGCTTATTGTGTATGTATGGCCTTTGTATGGTATGTTACCGAAATAAAGTACTTTGACTGACTGACTAATTTGCTACCTTTTACATTTACAAAGATGTAACTTGGCATATTCATCCATACGCCTGCACCTTGCAGCAATTGCAGCAAATTTACAAAACAGACAACATCTGTCTCTTTTTAGAGTACCTGCTATTAAAGCATTTGTGAAAGGATTAAAAATAATCATTCCCCCGAGGTTACCACCTTCTCCAGTATGGAACCTAAATGTTGTTCTTACAAGACTCATGGGACCACCTTTTGAGGAGGAGTGTGGCTCAATGATTAGAGCGGCAGACCCTGATGCAGAGGTCTAGCCCGGAACCAGGGTTCAATTCCCCGCCTCGGTGGGTCTTGGGCTCAAAAATTCCACAGACCTGATAATTCTCACCTCGGTGCCTATTCCAATCATGGAGTCCCACTCTGCAACTCTGGGCAAAAGCTTGCTTAATCTCCACAGCGGCCCCGACAACGCTAAGGATGCCTGGCCTCCACCTTGGGGGTGCCCAAGAGTGGACGCCTCATAGGGAAAGCCAGGATGGGTTCCACAGCGGTATTCATACAAGCGCCTTGAGACCCTTGCAGGTGAGTAGTGCGCTATACAAGTATCAATTTACATTTACATTTACATTTTGAACCTTTACACAAATGTGAACTGCAATTCCTCACATGGAAAACAGCTTTCCTTATTGCTATTACCTCTCTTAGAAGAGTAAGTGAGATACAAGCTTTCACAATACAAGAACCATTTTTACAACTACATCCTAACAAAGTGGTTCTAAGAACTAATCCTAAATTCCTTCCAAAAGTCATTACTCCTTTTCATTTAAACCAATCTGTAGAGTTACCTGTGTTTTTCCAAAACCCTGACTCTGTAGCAAAAAGAGCTCTACATACACTAGATGTTAAAAGAGCTCTTCTCTACTATATAGATAGGACTAAATCTTTTCGAAAAACAAAACAATTGTTTGTATCTTTCTCTCCACCTCATAAAGGCAACCTCATCTCTAAGCGTGGAATTGCAAGGTGGATTGTAAATTGTATACAAATATTCTATCAAAAAGCAAAACGTACATTAACAGTTCCTCCTAGAGCACACTCCTCACGCAAACTAGAAGCCTCTACGGCTTTATTAGGGAACATCCCCCTAGAAGACATATGCAAGGCAGCAACATGGTCTACAACACACACCTTCACTAAACACTACTGTGTTGATGTGCAAGCCAAGCAGCAAGCTGCAGTAGGCCAAGCTGTCCTTAAAACTCTCTTTCAAACTACTGCAACAGTACAGGTGACCACCGCTAGGGGAGTCACTGCTGCACAATCGATGCAAAGTGTAGTATCTGCAGCGCATATGCCTCGAACGGAAAATGCTACTTACCAGTATACATCTGTTCTTGGCATGTAGAGCTGCAGATTACTACACGCCCTCCCGCCTCCCCGGGACCTGGATCTGTTCCAGTTTTATCTTACTTAGATGCACACGCATGGACATCCTTTTCTTTACATCTACTAACTCCATCATTTCCCATCATGGCGAAAAACAATCTAAGGATGGAGCCGATGCCCATGCGCACTATCGTCCAAGGGAGGGGCCACCTATCTCATGACTACAAAAGACTTCTTCCAAGACGGCAACAACATGCAATCTTCCGAGCCCAACCCCAGGTGGTGATCTAATGCAAAGTGTAGTAATCTGCAGCTCTACATGCCAAGAACAGATGCATACTGGTAAGTAGCATTTTCCTTATTTGCCAAGAATGGTCCAGGCCAAAGTTTTGTTTGCTCAAACGTGGCAGTAAGTGGGAGCAGAGGTTAGTGTGGCTTGATGGAATCTGAGACAAAGACACAAAAGAGGGAGAGGCCTTCCAAATCACTGCGCTGTCCTCAGCAACCATGCTGGACAAGAGTGTAGCGGGAAGTGGTCCAGTACTGTCCTGGCACTTTTAAGTGGCACCTGTCTCCCTCCTTCTTTTCTGAGGAGTCTGGTCAGCTTCAAAGGACTTTAATGTACCCATAACTTACCTCCTTGTTTGGCACTCTTGACACACAGCAGATACAAATTGCTGTCCTTTTAGGTTATCTCACAACAGACAAGTTCCACGCTCACCCTAATCCACACATGCAACACTCATAGTGCACACATAGTCTTTATACAGGTCTTCTGTAACCTACCCAGAGCCCCTTGCCCTAACTGTTCAAGCATAGCTCGCCATATATTAAAATTCAGCCTCTATAGCTTGACGCTCCTACTTCCATTTTAGCAGCAATTGCAGGGGGTGAGACGTCTTTAGGAAGACTTACAACACATGAGAGGTAAAGGACCAGTGGTGAAAAAGTGAACTCCTGGGGTTTTCCGGGGTAGAGACCCTTTTTATATTACTCAGAATATCAGTTTCTGTTGTGTCATGTGTCCCTATTCAGAATATTTCAGATTGTGCTGTGTCATGGGATTTCCACTCATGGTGTCACCGCCTGGGCCAACAGAATATCAGACTTTGTACGAGGATGTGGGGGCGGCTCCCAGAGTCTTTAAACTAGAAATAGAAGAGTTCAATGGAGCTTAGATTTCCAAACACATTTCAATGCTAAAGTAACACTAAGTGTTAATATCTTCAGTGGAAACTGCATTCATTGTATTTCTTTTTCTGTTTTGCAGGATGTCAGAAGCACCCTGAGCAGGTAAGGCTGATTTATTATCCTCCTCTCAGTGTGAAAGGAGCATGTCTCGCTGCTACAGGGGATGGATGGAATTTGCTCCAATCTATGTTGATTAACTGTCAACTCCCTGATTCCTTTACCTTGGTCAGCACATACACTTATTCAGTTTAGAATCACTTGGCCCCATGTTAATCCCCCACTGCCACCTACTAGCAGTTCCCCCAAGACATCACACGAGTGGGGCAACATGCTGAAGCACCCAGATCTAGTTAACCGTGCATTAGGGCTTAGACCCACCTTATCAGGCATCAACTCTCAGGACAATCAGATCTTTAAGAATTGGATGATCACTCTTAGTAATATATTCACCCCCCATAATTCTTTGAAAAGGAAATCGACCACCGAAGTATCAGCCCCCTGCTATACTCAAAAACGAACTGAATTACACATTCAATGTAGACAATCTGAGAGTAGACAGCGTAAAGAATACAATTCAGAAGACTAAACTCAGTTCAAAACAGTTCTGAAAGCTTATCACAAACAAATTAAAGTGGAGAAAAAAGTGTATTACACAAATCTAATTACATCAGCTGAATCAGTTAAAAAAAATGTATCTTTAAACTCATGAAATCACTCATCACTCCTAAAGTGTTGAATCAAAATAACCCACTTCTCAAACATTATTTGACAATATCGTTAACTTTTTTTAACCAAAAATCCAAAAGTTACAAACAGATTTTATATGGGATATGTTCCTCCCATAGACACGTCTTCCGTATCTTATAAGGTCATCTCTAATCTGCAAACCTTCCAGACCATTAGCCTAGAACAGTCACGGCAAGCCATTCTTTCCAGGAAGTCGGGGTCATCTTTCTATGCTTGCCTGTTGTAAGCTCTTCACACTAATATTGATGTTGTCAACCTGGTTATCAATGAAATAATCAATTCTTCCCTGTTAACTGCAGATGTTCCCACTGATTGAAAGGTTGCTGCTGTAAAACCCCTTTAAAAAACCAATTAAAGTATCGTACTACTCTCTCCAATCTACGGCCCATCTCTTTGTCACCCTACCTTAGTAAGATCACGGAGAAATTAGTTAATAGTCAATTGACCACTTTTGTTGAAACGACCAACCTTTTGCACCCTCGCCAGTCTGGTTTTCGACCTAACCATTCCACCGAATCCGCTCTTCTAGAATGCACTGGACCCTAAATTTGCCGTAGATTTGGGTAAAAATGCAGTCTGATCCCATTAGATCTATCAGCTGCAGTTGACTCGATCTCCCATGATATTCTAGAGCACCGCCTGAAGATGTGTGGCATTTCCCATCTAGCCTTGGCTTGGCTAAAGTCCTTCATTGCCAACCACAGGCAAGTGGTTACGCTTGGTCATTACCAGTCAACTGAAAAGTCACTCAAGTCTGGCGTTCCTCAGGGATCTGTCCTCAGCCCGGTTTTATTCAACATATATATGGCTTCCCTCATTGAATTAATATTATCCTTTAAAATTGAAACCACTTCATATGCCGATGATACTCAGTGTATCTTAGTGCTGGAAGAAAATTCTACGGTCGCAGAAGAGCAATTTCAAGTATGTCTCACAGACGTCATCCATTGGCTGCAAGTTCCTTTTCTTAAATGTAACACTGAGAAAGCGGAGATCTTGTTATTAGGCAAGGCCAACCATTTAACCCCGAGTCTATGGTGGCCAAAAGATATCCCCCTTCACCAGATATGGTGAAGGTGGTAAAGAATTTACAAGTAAACTTTCATACCCTTCTTTCCTTTCATCCACAAATACTAGTAGTAGCTGGGAATTGTTTCCAGCTGATTAAAACTCTAAAAAAAATCAACTTACTTCCTCGAACGGAATGAGTAACCATTGCCTCTTCATCACCTCATGATTGGACTACTGTACTACCCTGTATGCAGGGACTAATAGGACAATGCAAAAAATATTAAAGATGGTGCAGCATGCTGCAGCTCGCCTGGTGCTGAATTTACCTCACCAATCCTCTGCGACAGCAGCCCTCAAATCACTACACTGGTTGCTATTCAAAATTTAGCTTAGCACCTTCAGAGCGAAAATAACGTCTGGCCCTAACTATCTAGCGGCCAGGTTTATTCCATATGTCACGTCTCGACTGCTTAGATCTTCTTTGGCTAACCTTCTCATTCTGCCCCCTTTCAGATGTAAAACCAAAGGTGGTAAACGGTTACTGTCCTTGGAGCGAAAGCCTGGAATCTACTTGCTGATCATCTCAGACACACAAACCCTGAACCCGCCTTTAGGAAACTGCTGAAATCTTGGGTCTTTGCCGCGCCGGACCCCTATGCTTTTCTCTAATCTGATCCCTAGATAGGTTTATATTAGATTGGAGCCTGCTTCGCTCTCCTTTTCGTATAGTGCCAAGATGCCCCTTGGAGCGATAATGCACTTTATACATTTTCTATGACATATCATAAAGGCCACTGCTGAGCTCCCACAAAAACCCATCCTGCAAAAGAAATATGTCAAAGAACCTCATGTTGTAAAAAAAATTAAAAACCCACCTATGGTCCAATACTTTGAAAGGTCCAAACTGTACCCCACTATTCTCCTTGTTCTCGGAATCCACAATATACCCACACGTTCTTTCAAACCCTTCATTTTGTTTTACGACATCTTCAGATCCTCATAAAACGTAATTGAGATCTCAGAAATCTTTGCTGAGTCCCCTGAAAACATCCTTGAGCCCTGAGAATCCTCACCACCATCCTCTGGAAACTCATTTGAGTAATTAAATAATTGAATTAGTCCTTCACAAACGAACCTCTGTCTTCATAAAAGTTCTTTAAATTTTGTTAACCTACCACAAGACCTAGAAAAAGTGCCATGAGCCACAGCAAACTTCATCGCATTCCTGGAAAGCTCCCTCAAGTTTTCTGTCAGGTTTAGGGGTGGTTCACAGGTGGTCTTCGATGTCAATCCCAAACTTCCATCACATACTGCTAAAAAAAGCCTATGAAAAACAGTTTCCAAGGATATTCTCAAAAGGGGAAAGAGGGGATAGGGTGGAGGGATCCGCACGTGACTTAATGGGTCTCAGAGGGTGAGCGTCACAAGCACTGAATTCTAATGAATAGTTAAGACACAGATTCATAGATAGGAAAGTAATCACACTGCAGACCAAGTACTTTGAAACATACCCGACCATATGATCAACTCCAGATCAGCACCCTTCCCGCTTCCATTTATGAATTAACCAGTTTTAGGCCTTAGATGCTTAGCCACACAGTTAGACGATCATGAGCCCAAGGATGACAGGGATACAACCATCAAACCCTTTGCTGTATAGAAAAGATGAAATGTGAACAACAGGTACAAAAGCCAAATAAACTAAAACAAAGGAACCAAAGTAAAAAATGAAACACATGATAGCATAGCCAGGCACAAGCTAGTCTGGCAAGCAAGAACCTCAGACTACTCAAAAGCTGCTCGGCAAGTTGTTTTTGAAAGTTGTTTCCTGCTGACTCTGCCTAAATAGCCCCAGAAACCTTCCAGCTCTACCTCTTCTCTGACCTGTGTCTCCTGAGCTCCATCCCCAGTCTGTGCCTCGGGCTCCACAGGCCCGGTGTCCGGCTCTTCCAGTAACCTGCTGCTGTTCTTGTTTTCCAGCCCCGCGCCTTGCTGGTAATATTCTTCCTCCTCTTGTGGCTGCACATCTCAAATTCTGGCATGGCTGAGATTATCCTTTTATTTGACACAATTCAAGATGTTCCAACAACTGGGTCAGAATTGCCTAATCATGATGACAATCCTCAAAACATCTGTTTTGTGCTTCCTAATATCATTATAATTTGGTTAAAGACAAGTACTTTGTCCAGTTGGCTCATGGTATTCTGAAGAAATCTCATCCAGTTCTCATAAACCTCATTGTAATCCTTAGATCTGCTCCTAGACCTGTTAATCTCTCTCCAGTCTTCCGTTACTTCCCTTGTGTCCATCCTCTTGGGTCTCTAGAAGTTATAATTATTATTATGAAGTTTTATATAGCGCCTAGCCAGAAGTCTTGTTTCAATCCTCAAACCTCTGCCCTGGTTACTAAGTGCTCATTCTAGGAAGCAAATGCTTCTCCAAGTCCCCTGTGTCTTCCTTCAGTCCATCTCTTGGGTGTTTAGAAGCCTCATTTCAATCTTCAAATCTCTACCAAGGTAAATGACCCCTCATTCTAGGCACCAAATGCTTCTCAAAGTCCTCAGTGAGTTCCCTTCACTCCTCAGCACCCTGCTGTGTCTTCAGACGCCTCTGTGCAATCCTATAAATAAGTATCTAGACCCTCTTCAAAGAGATGACATAAGCACATTACCTGCTGGTTAACTGAGTTAGCTGAATTAATAATAGACGTTAATGAGACATGGCACTTCTCAAGGATGTCTTCTGTTGTGTCGCTAACAATGCCATCTCCTCAAAGCCTGAATGGATACGCGACCTCTGGATTACTTAACACAATAATCCAAGATGGCGACAGAGGGCGTAAAGGAATTGATGTTGTTTTGTGCATGGATTTGAGAACTCTCTTTACTCGGATTATTTAACAAATATAAAGTATTAAGGTTGGTGGTCTATTCCTAGTCAAATGTTCATTAAAAAAAAGGCGAAAAAAATATGAACTACCGAAGTCATCATAAACAAGTCTGATATGACGAAAGAAGAGCAAGAGAGAGACAGACAGACAAACGGAGAAGGAGAGTGAGAGAGAGAGAGGGTCATAGAAGCACCAGAATACAGACAGAAAGAGAGGGATTTAGCCAGAAGGGGAAAGAGCAACCGTGATGGAGAGAAATACAGAAAGCGAGGATGGGGTGAGACAGAAATAGACATACAGGGACAGAGAGGGAAATTGAGAACAAAAGGAAGGGGGAACATAGTGGAAGAATAAGAGAGGGGATAGAGTGGGGGAGAAACCAACAGGGATAGAAAGAGAGAGTGAGAGAAGTGCAGAGGGATACCCAAAGGATATGGCCAAGGAGAGAAGAAGGAGAAACTGGGGATACAGAGTGAGAGAGAAAGAGAGAGAAGGGAAGGATGAGGCAAAAGTAAAGGGAGATGGAAATAGGGAGGGTGACAGAGGAACAGAGATAAAGACACAGGGCAAGAGATGAGAGGGAGGAAGAGAAGGAAAGAGGGAGACAGAGTGACAGAGAACGAGAATGAGGTTGACCCAGGAGAAGGAGAGTGAGGAAGACTCAGCAAGCGAGACAATGGTAGATGTAGAGCGATATCAAGACTACGATTTAGAGAGAGAGAGAGATACAGAGACGGAGCAAATGAGATATATTCCCTCTTGTGTGGTGCTATACTTAAGTGGATATCTGCATATTGTTTGATAGTGAATCTGTTGCGGGTCACAGCAGAGGGGTCACCTACCCAGCATTACACAGCAGGAAAATCAGGACCGAGAAATGCAGAGATTGCAAGAGGCAGGGCTCCAGAGATTCCAAGAGAAAGGGCACCAGAGATTTAAAGAGAAAGGGCACCAGAGATTTAAAGAGGCAGGGCATCAGAGATTCCAAGAGGCAGGGCACCAGAGATTCCAAGAGAAAGGGCACCAGAGATTTAAAGAGACAGGGCACCAGAGATTTAAAGAGGCAGGGCATCAGAGATTCCAAGAGGCAGGGCACCAGAGATTCGAAGAGGCGGGACACCAGAGATTCTAAGAGGCAGGGCACCAGCGATTCGAAGAGGCGGGGCACCAGAGATTCCAAGACGCAGGGCACCAGAGATTCTAGTGTGCAGGGCACTGTACATTCCAAGAGGCAGGCACCAGAGATTAGAAGAGGCAGGGCACCAGAGATTCCAAGAGGCAAGGCACAAGAGAGTCCAACAGGTGGGGCACCAGAGATTAGAAGAGGTGGGGCACCGGAGATTCCAAGAGTCAGGGCACCAGAGATTAGAAGAGGCGGGGCACCAGAGATTCTAAGAGTCGGGGCACCAGAGATTCCACGAGGCAGGGCACCAGAGATTAGAAGAGGCGGGGCACCGGAGATTCCAAGAGGCGAGCACCAGAGATTAGAAGAGGCGGGGCACCAGAGATTCCAAGAGGCTGACCCCAGAGATTCCAAGAGGCTGACCCCAGAGATTCCAAGAGGCGGGGCACCGGAGATTCCAAGAGGCAGGGCACCAGAGATTCCAAGAGGCGGGGCACCGGAGATTCCAAGAGGCGAGCACCAGAGATTAGAAGAGGCAGGGCACCAGAGATTCCAAGAGGCGAGCACCAGAGATTCCAGGGTGGAGGACCCCAGAGATTCCAAGAGGCGGGCACCAGAGATTCTAGTGTGCAGGGCACTGTAGATTCCAAAATGCAAGACACCACAGGCTACAAGATACAGGACAGCAGAGTTTCTGTTCTCTAGAACACCAGGAATTCTAAGTTACAGAACTCGAGAGATGCAAAGGCTCAGGACGTCTGAGATTCAAAAGTCCAAGAACTGAGGAAGCGGAAAGGACTGGACCTCAGCTATTCCATGCCCTAGAGATTCCAAAGTGTGAGCCTTCATAGATTTCCAAGACAAAGGACCTCAGAGCTTCCAAAGTGCAGGGCTGTGAAGATTCATAGGTGCAGGGATACAGAGACATGCAGGTGTTTGAGGAGGCAGAATGTCAGTGTATGACTTCATGGGTTTCAAAGAGCAGGCTGGACTTCACAGACTCCAAGATGCGTGGCCTCAGAAATCCCCCAGTGCAGGACTTAAGAGAGTGCAAGGTACGGGTGCAGGACCTCACAGGTTTGAGATGGCCATCTTCAGGTATACTAAGGTGCCCAAACCTCTAATATTTGAAAGCGCAGGACTGGGAAGATTTGAAGTAGAAGACCCTGAAAGATTCTGAGGAGGAGTGTTGAGAGATTCCATGTTGCTGCAACGTGTTGGTTCAAGTTGGGCTTCAGAGAATCTATGATGTAGCATTAGAGATATTACAAGGTGACGGCCTCCAGAGACTCCATGGAGCATGTCCCTACACACTCAAAAGGATCAGAAATCACAGGATTCAATGGTTCAGGGCTCCAGAGAGTCCCAGGCGACGGACCACAGAGATTCCAAGATGCAGGATCACAGAGATTCACAGGTACATGACCGCAGAGATTCACAGGTTCAGGACCACAGAGATTCACAGGTGCAGGACCGCAGAGATTCCCAGGTGCAGGACCACAGAGATTCCCAGGTGCAGGACCACAGAGATTCACAGGTTCACGACCACAGAGATTCACAGGTACATGACCACAGAGATTCACAGAGATTCACAGGTTCACGACCACAGAGATTCACAAGTTCACAACCACAGAGATTCACAGGTTCACGACCACAGAGATTCACAGGTTCACGACCACAGATATCCCAAGATTCAGGAGTTGAGAGATTCCCTGGTAGAAAACCACAGAGATTCCAAGGTGCAGGACCACAGAGATTCCAAGGTGCATGGCTTGAAAGACTCCAAGATGCAGGACCACAGAGATTCCAAGATGCAGGACCACAGAGATTCAAGATGCAGGACCACAGAGATTCCCAAGTGCTGGAATCTAGAGATTAATTACAAGGCATGCAATTAAAGACATTATAAAGTACTGCTAGTATATTCCCCAGTGGAGTGACCTGTCTTTTCATCTTTTCTTTTCTTTCATCTGCCGTAAGCACTGGACATTGTCAGGAAGCCGTCCGGTGTGCTGAGGCAGCCTTCTCTCTAACTCAGACTAGTATGTTTGTACTGAAGGGCATTGCCAACTCATACTCCGAGAGTCAGCTGTGTTTCATGGCATCTTGAGCATCGTGGAGAACTCCATGTACATGCGGTGATAACTGAATTGGACCAGTTTGAATCTAGCGTTGCCCAATAGTCTTTTTTCCAATTGACAGGCTTTATTGGCTGCCAATCTATGTCCCTTCATCATTGCAAGCAGCGTGGCCCTGGTGTGTTCTGTGATTTTAGTGGGGTTGTCACCAGTTATTCTCACCCAGCCTCTGCTCAGCAGGTTGTAACTAGGTTGCCATGGATCTTTGGAGCTTTGATTGCTGTGTGTCAAGAGTAACACACACTTTGCACTGGTCCACAGGAGCGCCTGTGATTACAGGATTACTTTTCTAATAACAGGCTGTATGTGGTATTCCTTATGTTATCCTGTAAACTGTGTTTGTTCTGTAAAACCAACATGATTTATGTGCTGTTTCAGGTGTGATAATGTGAAGTTTCAGGGCCCAGAGATGAAGCGTTATAAAGGTAAATTCAATTGGGTTAATTATGCATGTTTAATACAGTTTATGAAAATGATATCGTTTGTTATAGCTATATGCTTTATAAAGTGCGTATAAATGCCAAAACAGCAAAACATCTAACCATACACACAGACCAAGAAAAAACATTAATCAGTTCAACTCAAAACAGCCGCAGCAAAATAACTTAGAAGGTTATTTTGTAAGGACAATATGCACTAGTTATCAAATTTTCAGATTTGTATCTCTACCTTTGAACTTTTCCAGAAGTTTTAAAGATGTTTTGGGTTTGCATGCCTTTGAAATATAGTGTTTTATTCAATGTTGAACATCTACGCAGTTGATAGATCTCCTGACCTGGTTCCCATTTGATTCTTGCTTCCCTCCTTGGATCTTAAGAAATTCTACTGCAGTAATTTTGTTCTTGTAAATACTGATACTGTGGAGAAGGTTAATTCCAGGATCCACTATTACTGCAGTATTCAAGATGTTCCCCATGAAGGAGAAAACAAACTCAGAAATCTTTGTTTCTGATGGAATTATCACAGACGCCTGATTGTTGTCAGAAAGCCACTGTATTCAGGAGCAAGCTGGGTACAGCTTGGTTTTATTGCTGCAGTTACTAATATGTATATATGTATGTATATGACATCTCTATATAGTAAACATAGCTAAAATGCAGTGCAGCCTCATCCTTAGCTCCCTTCAGTCCACCCCCAGAAGGAACCCTGGGTTGTAACTTCTGCCCCCCAACCTATTGGTTGTCCGACCAGCCCATCTCCACCTTCTCAGCACCACTGTCACCTTCTCTAAATAAAGTGTATTCCCCAGCAAAGGTGAATAGACACCATCATGTCAAATACGTGTGGATACTCATAAATGATGGCTACCCCCTCCCTGCACCTTACAAAATCCCACACCTCTCTGTTCACCTCCCGCCATACCTTATTGATAGCGGTCGGTTTTATTCCCCCCCTCCTAACTGTCTTGGGCAACAGCTACATTCACATTACCAATGTCTTTCTCCATGACTCCTTCACTGTCTCTAAATAAATTTTCACTATTTTAATCAATTCCAACCCTGTGGACCGCACCAAATCATTTCTGGTGAGTTCTACATCAATGCATCCTGGTGTGGACATCTTTCCAGCAGTTCTCATGGAGACTGCATCAATTGACCGCCTATTCAAAACCAGCAACCCACTCCGTCATCCCCACCCAGATCTAGACTTCATTTTTTATAGTTCCCATCAGCTCCCCCCTCCCGCCAATCAAAGAACGGCTTCAGTCATCTGCCCTTTGTGGTCTCGCCTGGCCCCACATACAGTCAATCGTCTGCCATCCCAACCTTCTGATCTTATGTTCTCGTAAGCCCCTCTTAAACCCTCTTTGGCTGCCTCTATCGTGAAGGAGTGTGTTCTGAATTTCTCACAATTGAACCCCACTGTTGAAAAATGGCCCTCTCTGAAGGGCCACCCCACACGTTTTGCCTTCCTCCTTCCTCTGAGCGCCCAGCCACTGCTGACCAGTGCTAAAGTGCATGTGCTTCTCCCCTAAACATGGTAACATTGGTGTATACACAAATGGTATATTTAATTTACTTGTAAGCCCCTTGTAAAGTGGTATACCATATACCTAGGGCCTGTAAATTAAATGCTACCATTGGGCCTGCAGCTCTCAATGTGCCACCCACACAAGTAGGCTTTTAAACCTGTCTCAGTCCTGCCACTGCAGGGTCAGTGTGTGCAGTTTCCTTGGCATTTAAAACCCTTCACCAAGCCTTAAACCCCCCTTTTCATTACATATGTTACCCCTAAGGTAGAGCCTAGGTAGCCATATGGCAGGGTGCTGTGTAAGTAAAAGGTAGGACATGTACATTTAAGTTTAGCATGTCCTGTTAATGACAAAAACCCAAATTCATTTTTCACTACTGTGAGGCCTACTCCTCTCATAGAGGAAAATTGGGGATTCCTTATTACACTTGTAAGCTGTAATTCCTGATTGAGAAGAACTAGTGATGTCATGTTTTATATATTTGGAATGGTAAAGATACCTTCTCTTTACTAGTAAAGTCAGATTTATCATTACTGTTTTATAAATACCACTTTTAGAAAGTGGACATTTTTCTGCTCATACAGCTCTGTGTGGCTGCAGCCTGTCTCCAATATCTGTGAGTGGGCGACAGCTTCACTTTGTGCATTCCCTGTAGCCTGCCACACACAAAGGAAGGGTAGGTGTGTCTCAGTGCCCATCTGCCTCCTAAAGGCTCATCCTGGGCAGGATGGGAAGGAGGACCTTACACACCTGATTAGGCAGTGTCCTGTCACCATACAAAGAGCTGATTGATAGATTGATTGATTGATTACCCCCTACAGATAGTCTGGAGCCAGGGCTGAGAAGAAAGGACTTTGTGCACTTCAGAGACCCTTCTTTGAAGTCACCTCCTCTTCAAAAGCACAACTGGGTATAGGTACAAAGTCTCTGACCCCACTAAGTAGAACAGTCCTAGAACCTAGTCCGACCCATTCTGCTGGGCACACGTTGGACGGCGTCTTTTCCAATGACCTTAGTCCCACTATTGTCCTGCTCCATGACCCCTTCACTTAAAGACATCGACACTGCGGCTCTGGACCTTCATAATGCCATCTCCAAGGCCGTCGACACTCTGGCCCCGCTTAAGCAGCACTATTCCGCAAGGAAACGCCCTACTGCACCCTGGTATTCAGACACCCTTAGATCACTCAGGCAGGGATGTAGGAAGCAGGAGAGGCTTTGGAGGCTCCACCTTGATCCCCTTGAAAAAGATAATCATAAAAGACTCCTCAAGGAGTATAAAACCGCGGTGCTGGCGGCAAAGAAATCCCACTTTATCAAAATCACCACCTCTCTCAGTTCCCCTCGGGAACTATTCAAAATTGTGTATTCCCTGTGTGCCCTTCAATCTCCCGACCCCATTGTTGCCTCACAGGACCTCTGCGACCAAATTTCTACCTTTTTCCATGCAAAAATTACGGATATTCATTCAGGTCTAGAAGCCCTCAACCATGATCTAGGGCCCCCCTCCTGCAGGACGGCACCGTCTGTTGATATGATGTCTGTCAGACCTCAGGATTGCTACTTTACCAACTTTCCCTTATTAACCTTAGAGCAACTCAATATGCACCTTTATGCCCTTAAGCCGGGATCGCCGCTTGACCCCTGCCCTCTTAAAATTCTCAAGGAGTGCAGAGATGTCCTACTCACTCCCTTCCTGGAAGTCATCAATCGGGCAATCAACGAGGGTCTCTACCCGGATCTGTGGAAATTAGCCATTGTTAAACCCCTTCTTAAGAAATCCACGCTAGACCCAGGGATCCTCAAGAATTTTCGCCCTATCTCATTGCTCCCTGCCCCTGCGAAAATGTTAGAAGCCCACTTAAACACCCATTTGAGCGCCTTCTTAGAACACACCTTACTTCTTGACCCATCCCAACACGGTTTTCGGAAGGCACACAGCACCGAGTCCAACCTCATAGTTGTCACTAACAACATACGTGCTAAGGTCGACAGTGGGCAGACTACTTTGCTGGTCCTGCTCGACCTTACAGCCGCTTTTGACACCCTTTCCCCTTCCATCTTGGTCATGCGCCTTGGGGAGATAGAAGTGAAGGGACCCGCGCTTAGCCTTTTAACATCTTTTCTGGCCAAACGCGAACAGAAGGTCAAGCTGGGCAACTATCTTTCCCCTACCAAGCCTGTGCAGTGTGGGGTCCCTCAGGGCTCGTCCCTGAGCCCCACGCTCTTTAATATTTATGTAACACCTTTGGCCAGGTTGGTCAGATCCTTCGGTCTGGAAGTCGTATCTTACGCGGACGACACACAAATCATGGTCTCCATTTCGCAAACCACTGACATCACTGCCCTTGATTTTAGAGCCTGCATGTGGAAGCAGTTGCGAACTGGATGGTGAGAAATTACCTTAAGCTAAACGGGGAAAAAACTGAGGTGCTCATTTTTGGAGGCAAGCAGGAGACCTGTTCTGCTGACTGGTGGCCTTCTGCTCTAGGTGCTTGCCCCACGCCTTCTCAGTCCGCTCGGAATCTGGGTGTAATTTCTGACTCTTCGCTTCGCTTTGATAAACAGGTGAGCAGGACTGCCTCAACCTGCTGTGGGGTTTTGCGAATTCTAAAGAAAATCGCTCACTATCTGTCGATCTAAGCCCGTGAACAGGTTACGGTGGCCCTTATAACCTCAAGATAAGATTACTGTAATGTACTCTATCTTGGAATTAACAAGCAACTTGTCCAGCGCCTCCAGATGATACAAAACGCGGCCGCAAGGTTCATTGTTGACGCTCCGAGGTGGTCATCAGGCTTCTTCATCAGGAAAAATTTGCACTGGCTCCCCATGCAAGCAAGGATTGCATTTAAGGCCTTGTGCCTTACTCACCGTGCTCTGCATGGACTTGGGGCAGAAGATATCTATACTCTGGTGTCCCGTCACATCCCCGGCAGGGCCCTTCACTCAGCGAATAAAAACCTCCTTGTCATTCCCAGAAGTACTAAAGCAAGGTGGGGAGGGAGGGCCTTCTCCTCCCTCGTTCCAAGGATTTGGAACTCCCTTCCAGTGGAGCTCAAGGCTCGATCATCCTATCTCCTTTTCCGAAAGGCCCTGAAGACCTGGCTCTTCAGTGAATTCCATTGCTAGTCGGCACGCTTCCTCCCCTCCACACAGACTTTTCCATCATCAGCGCCTTGATGCCAACGGGCTAAGTTGCGCTATATAAGGCTTTAATCATCATCATCATCAACTCAAACTACTGGACAAGATGAGGACTACTGTGCTGAGGACTGTTGCTTGCTGGATTGTAGCTCTGGAAAACTGCTGCCTTGCTGTGCTCTCTGCTGCCTTGCTGTGCTCTCTACTGCCCTGCTGTGCTCTCTGCTGCCTTGCTGTGCTCGCTCTCTGCTGCCTTGCTGTGCTCTCTGCTGCCTTGCTATGCTCTCTGCTGCCTTGCTGTGCTCTCTACTGCCCTGCTGTGCTCTCTGCTGCCGTGCTGTGCTCTCTGCTGCCTTGCTGTGCTCTCTGCTGCCTTGCTGTGCTCTCTACTGCCCTGCTGTGCTCTCTGCTGCCTTGCTGTGCTCTCTGCTGCCTTGCTGTGCTCTCTGCTGCCTTGCTATGCTCTCTGCTGCCTTGCTGTGCTCTCTGCTGCCCTGCTGTGCTCTCTGCTGCCGTGCTGTGCTCTCTGCTGCCTTGCTGTGCTCTCTGCTGCCTTGTTGTGCTCTCTGCTGCCTGGCTGTGCTCTCTGCTGCCTTGTTGTGCTCTTTGCTGCCTGGCTGTGCTCTCTGCTGCCATGCTGTGCTCTCTGCTGCCTGGCTGTGCTGCCATGCCGTGCTCTCTGCTGCCTTGCTGTGCTCTCTGCTGCCTTGCTGTGCTCTCTGCTGCCTGGCTGTGCTGTCTGCTGACTTGCTGTGCTCTCTGCTGCCTTGCTGTGCTCTCTGCTGCCGTGCTGTGCTCTCTGCTGCCTTGCTGTGCTCTCTGCTGCCTTGCTGTGCTCTCTGCTGCCTTGCTGTGCTCTCTGCTGCCTTGCTGTGCTCTCTGCTGCCTCGCTGTGCTCTCTGCTGCCTTGCTGTGCTCTCTGCTGCCTTGTTGTGCTCTCTGTTGCCTGGCTGTGCTCTCTGCTGCCATGCTGTGCTCTCTGCTGCCTTGCTGTGCTCTCTGCTGCCTTGCTGTGCTCTCTGCTGCCTTGCTATGCTCTCTGCTGCCTTGCTGTGCTCTCTGCTGCCTTGCTGTGCTCTCTGCTGCCGTGCTGTGCTCTCTGCTGCCTGCTTGCTCTCTGCTGCCTTGCTGTGCTCTCTGCTGCCTTGCTGTGCTCTCTGCTGCCTTGCTGTGCTCTCTGCTGCCCTGCTGTGCTCTCTGCCGCCCTGCTGTGCTCTCTGCTGCCGTGCTGTGCTCTCTGCTGCCTGCTTGCTCTCTGCTGCCTTGCTGTGCTCTCTGCTGCCTTGCTGTGCTCTCTGCTGCCTTGCTGTGCTCTCTGCTGCCCTGCTGTGCTCTCTGCTGCCTTGCTGTGCTCTCTGCTGCCTTGCTGTGCTCTCTGCCGCCTGCTTGCTCTCTGCTGCTTTGCTGTGCTTCCTGCTGCCTTGCTGTGCTCTCTGCTGCCTGCTTGCTCTCTGCTGCCTTGCTGTGCTCTCTGCTGCCTTGCTGTGCTCTCTGCTGCCCTGCTGTGCTCTCTGCCGCTCTGCTGTGCTCTCTGCTGCCTTGCTGTGCTCTCTGCTGCCGTGCTGTGCTCTCTGCTGCCTGCTTGCTCTCTGCTGCCTTGCTGTGCTCTCTGCTGCCTTGCTGTGCTCTCTGCTGCCTTGCTGTGCTCTCTGCTGCCCTGCTGTGCTCTCTACTGCCTTGCTGTGCTCTCTGCTTCCTGCTTGCTCTCTGCTGCCTTGCTGTGCTCTCTGCTGCCTTGCTGTGCTCTCTGCTGCCTTGCTGTGCTCTCTGCTGCCTGCTTGCTCTCTCTTGACTGTCCCAGAGCGTTTCCGAGGGCTAACTGACCAGCCTCCTGTTCTTGTAAGAATCAAGGACATCACAGGCTCCTGTGCCTGGTTCATGGAAGTGACTCCACAAACATGTGAGACGCCCTGATATCCGAAAGGGACAGGGTCAGATATAGTCAAAACAAAAGAAAGTCCCTCTTGTTCACAAGTGACCCCTGGTGCTCGTTCCTATACAAACACAATTGGTATCAAAGGGAATGATACGGGATACTTTAAATGAGTCGAGTACATTTAATTACTCTCTCAGAAATGACCATTGTTCATCATAAATGTATCTCAATCTGACATACACAAAGGCACGAGCGCTGTCAGCAGTAGAAAAAGAACACATAATACAATTATTTATACAAACAAAAAAACTGATACACAATATAACACATAACAATAACCCTTACACAAATTAAGCATACAAGTGTCCCCCTATAATTTCTAAGAGAACCACTCTGAGGAAATCTAACCAGTGCGCCACGATATGGCTGTTTACTAAATAGGCCTCGCTCTAATGTAGCACAATCAATCAATCAATCAATCAAAGCATTTATATAGCGCACTACTCACCCAGAGGGTCTCAAGGCGCTAGGGGAGGGGGGTCCGCTACTGCTCGAACAGCCAGGTCTTGAGTTGCTGCCTGAAGGCGAGGTGGTCCTGGGTCAGGCGGAGGTGGGTCGGGAGGGAGTTCCATGTCTTGGCGGCGAGGTAGGCGAAGGACCTTCCTCCTCTTGTCGTCGCGGGGGACGGCGGCGAGGGCGTGGCGGGTCGATCGAAGCTGGCGTTTGGGAGCGTAGAAGTTGAGGCGGCTGTTGAGGTATCCTGGGCCTTGGTTGTGTAGGGCTTTGTGTGCGTGGGTGAGGAGTCGGAAGGTTATTCTCTTGTTGACCGGGAGCCAGTGCAGGTCTCTCAGGTGTCCGGAGATGTGGCTGCGGCGGGGGATGTCCAGGATGAGTCGTGCTGAGGCGTTCTGGATCTGCTGGAGTCTCTTCTGGAGTTTGGCGGTGGTTCCGGCGTAGAGGGAGTTGCCGTAGTCCAGACGGCTGGTGACGAGGGCCTGGGTGACCGTCTTCCTGGTCTCGGGGGGGATCCACCGGAAGATCTTACGTAGCATGCGCAGCACAGCAATTCAACACATGTATAATCTTTTCAGATTCCTCCAACTGAGTGTCGACGCGGCCACGTTACAGCCTTATCTGCATTGGGCTCTTCAGGACAGGGTTACACACATTAATGGAAGGGATAGGAAATGGACAAGATCTCTTCCACGTGCTAGGGATCCACTAATATTTATAACAGGAAACTTCCTCTATCGTAGAGAGCCCTTCCAGATTAATCAAAGGGCACCTTTCCCCCTTCACAACAACAATGGCCACTTTACCAGAGCAAAGAAATGCAAACTAGGTATCAGCAGTCAATGCGCCCGGGACTCCCCAAACTGGCCATCTCACAGTAGTCTACTGTGAGACGGCGAGTGAGACACTCTCTCACAGACACTCTCACAGACACTCTCAAAGACTCTCTCTCAGACTCTCTCTCAGACACTCTCACAGACTCTCTCTCAGACACTCACAGACACTCACTCGCAGACACTCTCTCACAGACACTCTCTCACACACACTCTCTCACAGACACTCTCTCCCAGACACTCTCTCACTCTCTCTCACAGACACTCTCTTACAGACGCTCTCACAGACTCTCACAGACACTCTCTCACAGACACTGTCACAGACACTCTCAAAGACTCTCTCTTAGACTCTCTCTCAGACTCTCTCTCAAACACTCACAGACACTCACTCACAGACACTCTCTCACAGACACTCTCAAACACACTCTCTCACAGACACTCTCTCACAGACACTCTCTCACAGACTCTCACAGACAGTCTCACAGACTCTCACAGGCACTCTCTCACAGACTCTCTCAAAGACTCTCTCTCAGACACTCACAGACACTCTCACAGACACTCTCACAGACTCTCTCACAGACACTCTCACAGACACTCTCTCACAGACACTCTCTCACAGACTCTCACAGACACTTGCTCACAGACTCTCACAGACTCTCTCATATCCACTCTCTCACAGACACTCTCTCACAGACACTCTCTCACAGATACTCTCACAGACACTCTCTCACAGATACTCTCACAGACTCTCTCTCACAGACACTCTCACAGACTTTCTCTCACAGACACTCTCACAGACTCTCTCATAGACACTCTCACAGACTCTCACAGACACTCTCTCACAGACTCTCTCCCGCAGACACTCTCACACAGACACTCTCTCACAGACTCTCACAAACACTCTTTCACAGACACTGTTACAGACACTCTCATAGACACTCATAGACACTCTCATAGACATTCATAAACACTCTCAAAGACACTCTCAGACACTCTCCCACAGACAATCTCTTACAGACAGTCTCTCACACTCTCTCAAAGACTCTCACAGACTTACTCTCAAAGACACTCTCAGACACTCTCTCACAGACTCTCACAGACACCCTCACAGACACTCTCTCACAGACACTATCTCACAGACACTCTCTCACAGACACTCTCACAGACACTCTCTCACAGACTCTCGCTTCATGTGTGGTAGTGTGATGTAGTGTAGTATACCTTGTGTTGTAGTGTTGAGTAGCATGCTTTATGTGTTCTAGTGTGATGTAGTGTAGTATACCTCATGTTGTAGTGTGGTGTAGCATGCTTCATATGTGGTAGTTTGATGTAGTGTAATATGCCTCGTGTGGTGGTGTGGTGTATCATGCTTATTGTGTGGTAGTGTGATGTAGTGTAGTATACCTCGTGTGGTAGTGTGATGTAGCATGCTTCGTGTGTGGTAGTGTGATGTAGTGTTTTATGTCTTGTGTGGTAGTGTGGTGTAGCATGCTTCATGTGTAGTATTGTGATATAGTGTAGCAAGCTTCATGTGTAGTAGTGTGATGCAGTGTAGCATGCTTCATGTGTGGCAGTGTGATGTAGTGTAGTATACCTCATGTGGTAGGGTGATGTAGTATGATTCATGTGTGGTAGTGTTATGTAGTGTAGTATGCCTTGTGTGGTAGGGTGTTGTAGCACGCTTCATGTGTGGTAGTGTGATGTAGTGTAGTATGCCTCGTGTGGTAGTGTGATGTAGCTTCATGTGTGGTAGTGTGATGTAGTGTATTATGGCTTGTGTCGTAGTGTGGTGTAGCATGCTTCATGTGTAGTAGTGTGATGTAGTGTAGTATACCTCGTGTGGTAGTGTGATGTAGCATGCTTCATGTGTGGTAGTGTGAAGTAGTGTAGTATACCTCGTGTGGTAGTGTGATGTAGCATGCTTCGTGTGTGGTAGCGTGATGTAGCATGCTTCATGTGTGGAAGTGTGATGTAGTGTAGCATGCTTCATGTGTGGTAGTGTGGTGTAGCATGCCTCATGTGTGGTAGTGTGAAGTAGTGTAATATGCCTTGTGTGGTAGTGTGGTGTAGCATGCTTCATGTGTGGTAGTGTGGTGTAGCATGCTTCATGTGTGGTAGTGTGAAGTAGTGTAATATGCCTTGTGTGGTAGTGTGGTGTAGCATGCTTCATGGGTGGTAGTGTGATGTAGTGTAGCATGCTTCATGTGTAGTAGTGTGATGTAGTGTAGCATGCTTAATGTGTAGTAGTGTGATGTAGTGTAGCATGCTTTATGCGTGGTAGTGTGATGTAGTGTATTATGGCTTGTGTGGTAGTGTGGTGTAGCATGCTTCATGTGTGGTAGTGTGATGTAGTGTATTATGGCTTGTGTGGTAGTGTGGTGTAGCATGCTTCATGTGTGGTAGTGTGATGTAGTGTATTATGGCTTGTGTGGTAGTGTGGTGTAGCATGCTTCATGTGTGGTAGTGTGATGTAGTGTATTATGGCTTGTGTGGTAGTGTGGTGCAGCATGCCCCCCCTGATGTGTGGTAGTGTGAAGTAGTGTATTATTCCGTGTGTGGTAGTGTGGTGCAGCATGCCCCCCCCCTGATGTGTGGTAGTGTGAAGTAGTGTATTATGCCGTGTGTGGTAGTGTGGTGTGGCATGCTTCATGTGTGGTAGTGTGATGTAGTTTATTATGGCTTGTGTGGTAGTTGGTGTAGCATGCTTCATGTGTGGTAGTGTGATGTAGTTTATTATGGCTTGTGTGGTAGTGGGTGTAGCACGCTTCATGTGTGGTAGTGTGATGTAGTGTAGTATGCCTTGTGTGGTAGTGTGATGTAGCATGCTTCATGTGTGGTAGTGTGGTGTAGCATGCTTCATGTGTGGTAGTGTGGTGTAGCATGCTTCATGTGTGGTAGTGTGGTGTAGCATGCTTCATGTGTGGCAGTGTGATGTAGTGTAGTATACCTCGTGTGGTAGTGTGATGTAGCATGCTTCATGTGTGGCAGTGTGATGTAGTGTAGTATGCCTTGTGTGGTAGTGTGGTGTAGCATGCTTCATGTGTGGTAGTGTGATGTAGTGTAGCATGCTTCATGTGTGGTAGTGTGATGTAGTGTATTATGGCTTGTGTGGTAGTGTGGTGTAGCATGCTTCATGTGTGGTAGTGTGCTGTAGTGTATTATGGCTTGTGTGGTAGTGTGGTGTAGCATGCTTCATGTGCGGTAGTGTGATGTAGTGTAGTATGCCTTGTGTTGTAGTGTGATGTAATGTAGCATGCTTCATGTGTGGTAGTGTGGTGTAGCATGCTTCATGTGTGGTAGTGTGATGTAGCATGTCTCATGTGTGGTAGTCTAGTGCTGCGCGCTTTAGTGTAGTGAGCGGTCTAGTGCCGCGCTCTCTAGCGCCTCGTGCTCCTTCCAGATGTGGTGTACATTAATCATATGTAAATCAGAAGCAGTAATTCCAGCCTTTCTTTGTGTCATTAAATCTCTAATTGTGAATCTCTTCTCTGCAGTGACGGTGACTCCGGATCCTGACACGGCTCATCCACAGCTCCTCCTGTCTGAGGGGGGGACACGAGTGAGAGAGACGGGCAGAGAACAGCCCCTGCCGGACACCCCCAAGAGATTCACCTCCGACCTCTGGCCCGGTGTGGTGGGGAGCGAGGGGTTCACCTCCGGCAGACATTACTGGGAGGTGCAGCTGCTGCAGGAGTGGGGAGCGTGGCATGTGGGGGTCGCAGAAGAGTCTGTGAACAGGAAGGGACGGATCACATGGTCCCCTGAGGGGGGAGTCTGGGCTGTGTCAGGGTGGAAGGGTCAGTACAATGCTCTCACCCACCCTCGGACCCCTCTGTCCCCTCGTGAGAAGCCCCTGAAGCTGGGGGTGTATCTGGACTACGAGGGGGGGCGGGTGTCCCTGTACAATGCTGACTCCATGGAGCTTCTCTTCTCCTTCCCGCAGGCCCCCTTCACGCAGAGGCTCTTCCCGCTCTTCTGTCTCGGTCCAGGTCTCTTTGGAGTGGAGCTGAGGCTGGTGTGAGCCCCCCTGACCCCCCCCCTTAACTGTCATCCGTGGTTTAAACACCAACATTCCAAAGAACCTTCCTCACAATGACCCTCTCACCTGTTTCCATGGCAACCAGAAGCCTCACCTGAAACTATGTATCTCTTTTCCTTGTAGATTTTATAAACAAGGGCAGACAATGTTTGCCGTGTGAATCATGCACCAAACTCCAGAATTAAACAAGCATTGGCATAGCCAATAGGTCCTGCCTTTGGGACCTTATAAGTCTTTAGCCAGAGCTATTGGCTGTGGCAATGTTTCTAAGGTATGTTATAGAGCAGTGTGGCTGCTGTGCTCCGTACTGCAAACCTGGTGTCTAACAGCCATCTTAACTTCCTTCTCTTTCCTGAAAAAACATTAAATGTCAAAGTTACCTTTACATTTTTATTGTCACCTGAAAACCTCTGAACACACAAGGACATGTTCTTTGCAGCAGGCATCTTTATCCTCTGTGCTGCTTGAGCATGAGAGGAAACAGACACTAGATAAAAGTCTGATCTCTCTCCAGTAGCCACATTATTTGCCAAGGTTACCTTTACATTTTTATTGTGGCCTGAAAACCTCTGAACACACAAGGAAATATTCTTTGCAGCAGGCATCTTAATCCTCTGCAAAACTTTAGCTTGAGTGGAAACAGCCCCTGGATAAAACTCTGATCTGTCGCCTGCAGGAACATTAACCGGCAAAGTTTCTTTTACATTTTTATTGTTGCCTAGAAACTTACAGACTCACAAGGACATGTTCTTTGCAGCAGGCATCTTAATCCTCTGTGCTACTTTAGCATGAGTGGAAACTGCCACTAGTTAAAAATCCCATCTCTCTCCAGCAGACACATTATTTGCCAAGGTTACCTTTACGTGGGACTTTAATGCTTTGTTAGATGTCGGTTTGGACAGGTCGCACCCACCCCTGCACGGTACTAATAGGAGTAAACAGGCGGATGCTCTAAGAAGTTGTCCAACGGGATGGACTATTGGTGATTCCTGGGGAATGAGGCATCCAGACAGTAGGGAATACTCCTTCTACTCACACCCCCACGGCCTCCATACACGCCTTGACAGGATATTTTGCTCTATGAGGCTGATCCCCAATGTGACAGACACAACGTACCTCGGGAAGACCCTTTCAGATCACAATCCACTGGAAGGTACCCTCACGTGGGGGGGGGATACCCACACCAATACCTACATGGAGATTGCAGCCGTCGTTACTGGAAGATTCTGTCTTTCTTGGTACTCTAAACAAGGCGATTACTAACCATTTTACAGAAAATGCCGACACCGCCCGCACAAGACCGATGGAATGGGATGCTTTTAAGACAGCGATTAGGGGAGTTGCAATCAGCACAAGAGTAGGGGAGCGCTCAGCATCGTTAGATAAACTCACAGCACTAGAAAACAGGGTAGGTACTCTGGAAAGGGAGGCATTGACACATGACACTAGTAAGGAGGAATTACAAGAAGCACACATACACCATGCTGAATTATTAGAAGACCTCAGAGTATTGGACTACCAGCTGTATACACAAAAGCAGCACGCGGAAGCAGATAGGGCGGGAGTATTACTAGCGAGAATTATCAGCAACACACTGACGGCGTCTCCTATTATAGCGGTAACTAACTCAGAGGGGTTATTGTCAATACACAACTGGGCATTCATGAAGCATTTAAATTATACTACGAGACACTCTATACGACACCACCTCTCCTTTCCGACAGGGACTTTGACACATTATTTGAGGACCTCCAGCTTCCGCAATTGTTGGCAGGGCATAAGGAACAACTAGATAAGCCTATTACGGAAGCGGGAATTAAAGCAGCAATCAAAGCGCTTCCTAGGCATAAAACTCCGGGGTCGGATGGGATGCCCGTAGAATTTTATGTTACATATATAACAATATTAGCCCGCACCTTCAAAAACGATATCAGGCATCGTTAGAAACTGGCACGTTACCAGGCACAACACTTCAGGATTTAGTGGAATCCCTGTTGAAACCTGGCAGAAATAGCACAGACATGTCAGGGTACAGGCCTTTATCACAGCTAAACACAGACTACAAGATTGTCAGTAATCTACTGGCTACTAGGATACAACAATTTATACCACAGTTAATACATGCAGACCAATGTGGATTTGTGCCCGGCAGAAATACAGCCCTAAATATTCGTAGACTCCACCAACTAATGACAAAAGCATCTCCCCACATGAATACACAACGTTGTATATCACTAGACTTGCAGCAGGCATTCAACTCTTTTCATTGGGACTATATGTTCCACGCTCTACTGAAATTTGGACTTCCTGAGCAATACATAAAATGGTTGGCTTTATTATATACTAACCCAACTGCGCGAGCCCGCCCGGGGCCTTATATATTACCACAATATGTAGTGGCACGAGGTACGCGGCAAGGTTGCTCATTATCCCCTTTAATATTTGTCCTGGCCTTAGAACCTCTATGGGCCAAACTTCGTCTACTTGCACCACAACACGGCATACGTATGGGGAACGAGACCCACATTGTTTCGGCTTACGCCGATGACATTATATTGTATCTCGAGGACCTTAGCAAAGACCACACGCCTCTCCCGGATATATTTCAGAAGTTTCAATTGCTGTCTGGGCTCTCCGTCAATGATACCAAATCCTACGTTTATTCCTTTCTGGGTCAAAGGTTATATGACTCGCTGCATTTTGGTCCATGGAACTTTCAAACAGCACAAACAACATTCAATTATTTAGGAAAACATATCTACAGAGAGACAGCAAATATGATAGATGGCAACATAACTAGAGTGATTAATACACTTCGATCACAAATTAGGTTATGGACATCTTTACCTTTGTCAGAGGCAGGGAGGATAACAATCACCAAAATGGTAAATTACTTTATTATTTTACGAACCTGCCTATAATAGTTCCTACACACATATTTCAAACACTTGTCTCCTTACTGGTGGAGTTTATTTGGGGCACCGGAAGGCGCAGGATAGGATTATCCAAGCTACAGTTAGACAATAGAAGCGGAGGAATGGGAGTGCCGGACTTTAAAATATACTGCTACGCCAGCCAGTTACACTGGATGGCCTACTGGCGGGTGGGCCGGAATTTACAAGAACTCGGTATGTCCCAAAGAGAATGGAATGGGGGTAAGTTACATACACTTCTTCTGCCAAATGCAAGGGTTCCACCAAACACACCTCCGGTACTAAAAGTGGCTTTGCAATACTGGTGAAAGGCACTGCGTTATACTAAACAACAAATACCGCATGCTCCAAACCTACCACTGATCGGCATACCCTTACCACTGGAGATAGTGTCTAAACGACGAGTGTCAGTCTGGTCGGAAGCAGAGGTGAAAACAGTAGGAATGCTGTTTGTAGACGGTACGCTGTCAGACCGCGCTACCTTTGTGAGAGAACAGGGAGTGCCAAGCGTACTTTTCTTGACGCATGCACATATACTGAGATTTATTCGTAGTACCTGGGCGCCGGATGGCCAAGCACCTACGACACACGAGCTGGTGCACATGCTATACTTGATGGGGAAAGGGAGTCATTTAACAAAAGGGTTAGCTCATGGGATTAAATCGCACACAGCAACATCACTACAGACTCTTAGGGAAAGATGGAATGCGGATGTAGGCAGGGTATTCACAGACAAGGAATGGTCCACGATTACGGAATATCGTAGAAAGGTGTCGCGTAACCCGAAGTTTAAATGTATTCAAATAATGATGCTACACCGCACATATTTATCCCCCCATAGATTGAGCGTGATGGTTGCGGACGTGGCTGATCTATGCCCTCGCGGTCAGAAACCAAATGCTGATATGGTCCACATGATATGGTAATGACCCAAAATATCGCATTACTGGTCTACAATACATACCATAGTAGCTACGATAGCACCGGGGAAACAAATAAATACACTAGACTCCTGCTTGCTAGGTGTGGGTCTTTAAAGTAAAAGTGGGAGCCCTACAACTCGCTTTCTTACTCTAGTGCTGTTACTGGCTAAACGAACAATAACAATGCGCTGGAAAACGAGGAAAGCGCCAACGGTTTCAGATTGGTATAACAAAGCGCTTAGATGGGTAGAGCTGAAGGTATATCAATTCGATGGATAAGGCACACACTGAGTGGCTTCTATCTGCATGCAACAAACATGCTCCCCTAACCAGATTTGCCCGCGCCCGCCGCATGGACGCCCACAGGTGGTTCTCTGCCGACCTAAAAAAACAAAAATTAGAACTTCGCCAACTGGAAAGGAAATGGAGGCATGGCTACCACCAAGAAGATAGAGCATCATACATGACAGCTCTTACAAAATACAAGAGCGCTATCCTATCTGCCAAAGCAGCCTTTTTAACGGAAATTATCTCTAATGCTCAAAACAAATCGAGAGAAATCTTCAGAGTCGTAAATGATCTGTGCAACAACTCTAGAACCTCTCCCTCTCAATCATCATCCCAAATGATGTGCAACCGGCTCAATGATTTCTTTAAGGAGAAGATCGACACCATAAAAAATAGTATTCATACTAACCATGTCATGGTAGACAACCCGGACATTAGTAGTAACTCATACACACTCCAGGAAATCCCCCCATCGATCCACCCAAATTGCTGGAACTGATGAACCGTGTAAAATCTGGGTCCCCCAATGATCCCTGCCCCCCCGCATATACTGAAGGAAGTCTATACCACACTACCTCAAGGCATACTCCCCCTTTTGAACACATCCCTACTACAAGGAATAGTCCCCAACTCATTTAAAGATGCTACTTTAGTCCCTCTTATTAAGAAACCGGGGGCTGATCCCTCCAACCTCTCCAATTACCGCCCCATATCCCTTCTCCCCTTTGGCGCTAAACTGCTCGAAGCCCATGTCACCAGCTGCATTTCCAACTTTATAGAAACATCCAACTACCTGGAGCCTAACCAAGCCGGGTTCCGCCATGCACACTCCACCGAGGCGGTGATCCTCGCTGTCCAGAATACCCTAAGGACCAACGCCGACAATGGAATTCACCAAGCCGGCCAAACCCCTGCTAGCCTCCCTCCATTGGCTCCCTATAGCCCAACGGATCACCTTTAAGGTAGGCTGCATTACCTTCAAAGTCCTTCACTGCAAAAGCCCCAAGTTCGTCAATCATCTCATAAATAAATACGAACCGACCCGGGATCTTCGCTCTGCCCACCTGTCCCTTCTCTCGCTGTCCATGTTAAAAAAGAAATGACTAGGTGGATCTCGCTTCGCCTACCTCGCCCCTAAAATTTGGAACTCCTTTCCCCTGTCTATTCGGAACTGCACTAAGCTAGTAGAATTCAGGAGAGCCTTGAAGACCTGGCTATTCAAACAAGCGCACGGTTAGAGCATTTTTACCATCTGTCTCTTCAGTCACCATCTGTCTCTCAGCGCCATGAAACCTCTGGGTGACCGTGCACTTAACAAATCCTGAATAAGATAAGATAGATATACAACATGAGGAACATGGGGGATTACGTAAGAAACCTATTTCACTTGAATGGAATGTACTAATAGAGGAGTTTAAAACTACAGAAATTAATGCATTTACATAGGACAAATGTTTAATTGTAAATATACATATCATTAGTGTGTGCAGTCAGGGCGGAAGGATGTTGATACTGAAACACAAGTATTATGCTAAGGTTGCACCTCACAGGGCACTGGACATATGATGGTGCCACCTGCTCTTAAGAGGAAATTACATTATATGTTAGTTTGGTTTATTAGACTAAGACAGAGACAGGATTGTAATACAAGAATTTGTTGAGAGTCATATATATATGGAGTGGCAATATGAGTGTAATAGAGATATATGTATGCAGCAAGAACACCAAGTGAGGCGTTATAATATTGCAATGCTTAATTAAACTGCTGTTCAAGGTAGCTCATTGACAGGATATAAACATATACAATAGAAATTTCTAATGTACAATCTAATCACATGCTGTTTGAAACATGCACAAAATCTTAATAAACTATGTTTAAAAAAAAGGTTACCTTTACATTTTTATTGTCGCATGAAAACCTCTGGACAGACAAGGACATGTTTCTTTGCAGCAGGCATCTTAATCATCTGCGAAACTTTAGCTTGAGTGGAAACAACCACTAGATAAAACTCTGATCCGTCTCCTGGAGGAACATTCATTTCCAAAGTTAACTTTACATTTGTATTGTTGCCTCAAAATCTCAGGACACACAAGGACATGTTCTTTGCAGCAGGGCTCTAAATCCTCTGCGTCACTTTAACATGAGTCAGAACACCCACTAGATAAAATCTAATGTCTCGCTCCAGCAGGAAGTTTAATCGCCAAAATTACCTTTACATTTTTATAGTTGACTAAAAACTTACAGACACACAGGGACATGTTCTTTGCAGCAGACACCTTAATCCTCTGCGCTACTTTAACATGAGTGGAAACAGCCACTAGATAAAACTCCCATCTCTCTCCAGCAGGAACATTAATCGCCAAAGTTACCTTTACATTTTTATTGTTGCCTCAAAACCTCTCGATGCGCAAGGACATGTTCTTTGTAGAAGGCATCTGAATCCTCTGTGATCCTTCAGCATCAGAGGAAACAGCCACTAGATAAATCTTCCATTTCCGTCCTGCAGGAACCTTAATTGCCAAAGTTTCGTTTACATTCTTATTGTTGCCTGAAAACCTCCGAACACACAAGAACATGTTCTTTGCAGCAGGTATCTTAATCCTCTGCGCTACTTCAGCATGAGTGTAATTAAACACTAGATAACACTTCCATCTCTTTCCCTCAGGAACTTTAATCGCCAAAGTTATCTTTACATTTTTATTGTTGCCTGAAAACATTAGAACACACAAGGACATGTTCTTTGCAGCAGGCATCTTAATCCTCTGCGCTACTTCAGCATGAGTGGAAACAGGCTCTAGATGAAACTCCCATCTCTCTCCGACAGGAACTTTAATTGCCAAAGTTACCTTTACATTTTTATTGTTGCCTAAAAACCTTCAGACACACAAGGACATGTTCTTTGCAGCAGGCACCTTAATCCTCTGCGCTACTTTAACATGAGTGGAAACAGCCACTAGATAAAACTCCCATCTCTCTCCAGCAGGAACATTAATCGCCAAAGTTACCTTTACATTTTTATTGTTGCCTGACAACCTCTGAACACACAAGGTCATGTTCTTTGCAGCAGGCATCTTAATCCTCTGTGCTGCTTGAGCATGAGTGGAAACAGCCACTAGATAAAACTTCCGATCTCTCTCCCACAGAAACATTAATTGCTGTGGTTACCTTAAAATTTTTATTTTCGCCTCAAAACCTCTCAATACGCAGGGAATGTTCTTTGCAGTAGGCATCTGAATCATCTGTGGTCCTTTAGCATCAGTGGAAACAGCCACTAGATAAATCTTCAATTTCCGTCCTGCAGGAACCTTAATCGCAAAAGTTAACCTTACATTTTTATTGTTGCCTGAACACCTCTAAACACACGAGAACATGTTCTTTGCAGCAGGCATCTTAATCCTCTGCGCTACTTCAGCATGAGTGGAAACAGACACTAGATAACACTTCCATCTCTTAAGGGCCCCAGATGCCACATTTCCACTGAGAAAGTAGTTCATCCCCCAGAAAAGGAAAGTGAAGTGGAGGTTGAGGCTGGAACGGAGTTTCAGGGTGATTTTTCTGAGACATATGAGGAGGCATTTGAGGAGGCTGCAGATTTAGATAAAGCAAGGGATAAAGTTGGAGCAAGTCAGGGGTCCAAAGGGAAGGGAAATAAACGTTCCAAAGTAAGTAGCAACTCCCAGAAAAGGGGCTTTGGTAAAAACAAGTGCCCTCTCGGCAGTGCAGCCCATATTACACCCTCCTTGCGTTCCTACTTCAAAGCGTTACCTCAGGTATTGGACATTCTTCCAGTTACAGTGCCCGTTAGTGGCACCCCTAAAGATAATATGGCTGAGTCTCCCCTACCACCCTTAAATGAGACTAGCTCTAACCTGGAGAATGATTCCATCATCCCGGTAGACAATATGGAGGCCTCGCGGCCTGTAGCTAATCTCAGGGATGCCGGGGACCCTGGGGGGGCCAATATGCCCAGTGATATGCCCAGTGATGTGTCAATCGATGGAGAGAAAGGGGCAGGTGGTCCAATTGAGGTGCTTGTAACCGCTATGAGGGAAGAAATAAGGAATGGTTTTATGGTCTCAAAAATCAATCACATGAAATCGGCAGCATGTGAGACGCTGGAAAAAAAGGCAGATGGTCTCTATGAAAGAACTGAGACCTTGGAAGGCTCGGTGGGGGAGTTAAAAGCAAATTTGGACTCTGCTGAGACTAAGATTCAATGCCTACGGAGAGAGAGCGATGCCATGAAGGAAAGGGTTGAGTCGCTGGAAAATTACTCACGAAGAAATAATCTGCGACTTTTGAAAATCCCTGAGGGGAAAGAAGGTGGAGACATTAAAACGTTTGTGGTGTCACTACTAAAAAATGCCCTTAATCTGGACGAGACCACGGAAGTATTAGAGAGAGACATCCAGAGGATACATCGAGATCCCTTCCGCCTCAACCCGGGGAGGATAAAACCAAGAAAGATTCTGGTAAACCTCCTCACCTACACTCAGAAGGAAACAACCCTGAACCGTGCATTGAAGGCCAAGTCATTAAAGGCCCAGACTTCTCTTTTGAAGTCAGGTCCGATCTGTCTAAAACCACCCTAGACCGACAGTGGGAGCTTGGTCAGAAAATGGACACGTGTAGAGCTGCGGGGGCGACAGTGCAGATGCCGTTCCCTGCATTTTTGAGGGTGATGTTTAATAACAAAATGTATAACATTCGATCCCCTCCTGAGGCAGACGAACTAATAGCATCTATCACTGAGCACTTGTAGGAGGGAAGCTAGCATGTCCCTTACTTTCCCCTTTATCTTTAGCCATGTTGTGGTCGGTGAGGGCGCAAATGAATTTCAAACCCCCCAGTATATTGGGTTTGGCCTTTAAATCTCTTCGAAGATCTCTCTATATAAAAAAAAATATATATTTTTTTAGAGTTGTAATGAGCATAGCTGAGGGAAACTAAATAAAAGAAAGAAGGAAGGGAGAAGGAGGAGAAAGTGAAATATAAGTGATCTAAAATGAAAAGGCATTGAACTAATTTAATGGATTAGAAAAGGGGGAACAATAAATAATAGATAAAATTATAATACTATGGGGAGAAAAAGGAAAGGAAAAAAAAAGAGGGAAAAAGTATCTTTCTCCTACTGCATTTATGTCTGTAGGTGCTACCCAGCCTTAGACTTTTTGTTTAGTTGGCAGGCTTTGTGCAGCTTAAGCGGTGCAGGAGGGGAGGAGGGGGGGTCTGTTTGAAGATGCAAACTGGCAATCCATCTGGCCAGGACAAGTGAGGGTGGGAGGGGGGGATACGGGGTGGTAGGGAAAAAAAGTTAAATGGTCCTTATAAGTCTGTTCCCGTCAAGTTTGTCATGGCCAGTAAGTTCTTTAAACATCACACTAGTGGAAACTTCCAGATTAAGAGGGGTCAACAGTTATATTTAAGGGTTGTTGGCGATCTGAGTGAGCGGTTGGGAGGGGGTATGACATTAATATGACCCTGTTGCGGATTTTATCCTGGAATGTCAATGGCATGCGTGTGAAGGGTAGAAGACACAGAATTCTACAATATCTGAGAGACTCTCCCGCACAGGTCATTGTCATCCAGGAGACGCATCTAATCAAATGTGAAGTTAATGGCATATTGAAAAAACAGAAGTGGGTAGATACGTTTTTTTATGCACTGACCATAACGCCAACATAAGGGGGATCCTTATTATCTTTAAAAAACAGGCCAAAGTTCAGATTTTGGAATATAAGGAGGACCTTAGTGGAAGATGGCTTTTAACAAAAATCATTGCAGATGGTCGGACTTACATCTTAGTGGGCTACTACGGCCTGAATCAAGATGATCCTTCGTACTTGGTCAAGATACAAAACAACCTGATAACATCTCAAGATCCGGTGATCTGGGTTGGAGACTTCAACATAGTCTTAAATCCCAAACTTGATAGGTCACCCAACTCCAGAGCATTGACACCTTCCAAATCGAGACAAACATTGATATCGATAATGTGAACTCTGGGCTTGGCAGATTTATGGAGGGAGTTGGCGGGTAAAAAAACGGGTGTCTCCTTCCTGAATCTTAAATACAAACATAAGTCGATGATCGACTAAGCACTCTTCAGCTATAATCTAAAAGATGAATTGAAAAAGACGTGGTATACCTTCCCTCTCATTTGTCTGACCATTCAGCCATTCTCTTTTCCCTAGAACAGGGTCAGCAGTTTAGACATCTTTCCTGGTCTTTTGATCGGACGATTCTGCTGGAGGTAGAGGAGACTAGTTTTTTGGTCGCTGAAGCAACGTCATTTTTAGAAACTAACCTAAATTCAGCAGTTACAGACACGTAGTGGGAAGCTTTTAAAGCCTACCTAAGGGGTTGTATAACCAATAGAGCTTCATACAGAGGGAAGGTTTACAGAGAGGTAATTAAAAATCTGGAGCAGGAAATTTATCTTTTGGATCAGAAGTGCGGTCCCTCCATCGGGTCTGTAGAAGACCAAGAGAAGCGGACCGAGCTGAAAAAACACCTTGAGTGCATACTACAGGAGAGAGTGGCTAAGAGATGGGAGGCGAGTAAGATCTCCCATTTCGAGTATGGAGAAGCTGCAGGTAAAGTCTTGGCCTGGAAAAATAAAATCAGATCAAGCAACAAAATATATTAGGGAAATAAAACTGGAAGGGGAAGCTACATCTAGGACCTCCAGCTCGGAAATCGGGAGCGCATTTCAGGAGTTTTTTCAGACCATCTATAAACATCTATAAGGAGGTAATTATAAATGATCCTACGGCCAGGGAGTCTTGGTTAGACAAGGTCCTCTTGCCAACGCTTTCAACAGCACAGAGTAACCACCTGGACAGGGAAATATCTGAAACAGAGGTAGGCGAAGCTATAGGACATCTAAAGCGGGGGAAGGCAGCCGGCCCGGACGGCCTACCAGGTGAATTGTATCGTGTATTGAGTACAGCCATAGTTCCAACACTGGCTGTCCTCTTTAACGAAATTTTCTTGAAAGGTGAGGCACCACCAGAGTCGTGGAATGACGCAACTATTGTCTTGATCCCCAAACCTGGCAAGGATCCGATTGATTGCGGGTCCTTTAGGCCGATCTCGCTCCTCAACAACGATTATAAGATCTTCGCAGCTATTTTGTCAGCTCGGTTGGGGAGCGAGATCGGCTCAATTATCCATCAAGACCAAAAAGGATTTATAAAGGGGCGTCAGTTGGCAGATCTTACCCACGACCTGGTGGGGGCTATTGACATCGCTTCCACCTTCTCGCATCCCCTGGCCACTCTCACCCTAGATGCTACAAAAGCATTCGATCGGGTCAATTGGCCCTATTTGGCCGCGGTAATGAGAAGGCTCAAATTCGGGGCTAAATTCTGTCGAGTTATTGATCTCTTGTACAGGGACCCCAGGGCTAGACTGCTGGTCAATGGTGCTCTGACTCAGTCCTTTAAAATCACGAGGGGTACGAGGCAGGGCTGCCCGCTTTCCCCCCTCCTATTCAATCTGTATATTGAGCCTTTTGCGCAAACCTTGACAGGAGAATATAACATCCCTTCTTTAGAGTTCGGAGGTTGGTTAAAGCGGGTACCCCTTTATGCGGACAAAATTTTAATCTACACATCGGACCCTTTTCAATCTTTCCCCATTGTCGTCAAAAGGGCTGAGGAATTTGGGTGGATTTCGGGGTACAAAATTAACACTGAGAAAACCGAGATAATGACCTGGAACATCTCCAATACACAGTTAGCAGTGACCCCTTGTATGCTCTATCTGGGGATACGGATCACCCAGGAAGTTGGTAATATTGCACAGACCAACCTAGATCTGGTTTTTAAAGAATGCCAGAAGCTACTAAAATCTTGGACCTTTCTCCCACTGACCATACTAGGGAGAATAAGCTTAGTCAAAATGTCCATCCTTCCCAAATTCACATTTATATTCAACGCCATTCCACTCGCTTTTGACCCCAAACAACTCGATAAATGCCAGCGGGAAATTAACTTTTTTGTCTGGAACTACAAGTCAACCAGGTTGGCCTGGAAGAAACTGAGAAGGAGGATGGAAAAGGGAGGGTTGGCACTACCAGACTTGCAGTATTACACGTGAGCGTTTCTATTATCATATTCTAGGATGTTGCTGAAAACTACATCAAGCTCATCTAATGGGGCAATGTTAAGGGCAATGTTAACTGGGGCGGAGTTGCCAATTGAAGGATTCCTATTCAATTTGGAGACCAGAAGTTTTTAAAAAAAAGGTGAGATTAAAGACTTTACAATCATTGGCAAAAGCCTGGGCGCAGATAAAAAATAGAATAGGGTTTGCCTATTTCTCAAATGATGCTCCTATTTGGGATTCACCTGGGCTTCCCCCATGTTTGAAGGACAGTCTGGCAAGTCCAGTGAAAGCTGCAGGGATTGCAAGATGGGGTGAGCTGTTAGCAGGAGGGCCACTGGTATCTCGGGAGGAGCTCTATGACAGGGTAGGTCCAGCCCTATCGAGATTTAAATACGTACAGCTTGGAAGCTGGGCCCGGGCGATGAGCAGGAAAAGGGTGCAATTGGGGAAGACCAGTATCTTGGAACAACAGCTAGTAGAGAGGCGAGCGGGTGGTAAGGAGGTAGCCATTTGGTACTGGTCCATTCTGGAGGAGGTGGGCGGGGAGTTCACTCTCCCGATGAGCAGTGGGGCAATGATATGGGCCTTCAATGCGAGGACTTATGGATAAGATCTTTTACCCTCCTGTACAAAACGGTTAAACCAGCTTGGCTGAGGCGAAATCATCTATTCACGTTACATCGCGCCTACCTCTCACCTCTAAGGCTTTCTAAATTCCAGCCAGGAAAGCGCTGTAATAAGTGCAACCTTCCTGCAGCCTCTGATGGCCAGATGTTCATGGACTGCCCCTTTATCAGCCCTTTTTGGGAAGAAGTAAAGGTCTCATTGGACTCCATCCTTAATACCACGTTACGTGTGGCGCTGCCATTAATAATTTTTGGGTTAGATGAGAGCGTCACTGGCCCAGCTAGGACCTTTCTGTTTTACGCAATCCTTCTGGCGAGACGGCAGATCTGTAAATATTGGTTCGACACTAAGGCGCCATCACATGCAGGCTGGCTTTCCTCAGTATATGGAACATCAAAGGTGGACTTGGCCAGATCCTGCAGAAAGCGTAATCTATCCTTTTGGAACCTGTTGGTTCAGTGGAGTTAGGACTTCCGGGGTTTTTCCCCCCCCCCGCCCCGGGTCCGATGATTATCTACTATACTCCGCGGACCTCTGGTGGCTCCATATGAAATTATAGTTGGGCCGACAGGCTGAAAAATGCCTCAAGTGAGTATTGTGGGTTAGTGCCCACACACCCCCTCTTAAAAATACTCCTTCTATCCATCTCTCGCCAATCTGGTACTGGTGTCTGGATGTGGGAGAGGAATGAGATCTCTCTCCGCGGCTAGAACATGTAAGGTGGTTGGCGTTTCTTGGAGAGAGGGTCAGGCAAATGAGGACAAAATTAAAACACTTCCATCTCTTTCCCTCAGGAACTTTAATCGCCAAAGTTATCTTTACATTTTTATTGTCGCCTGAAAACCTCTGAACACACAAGGACATGTTCTTTGCAGCAGGCATCTTAATCCTCTGCCCTACTTCAGCATGAGTGGAAACAGGCTCTAGATAAAACTCCCATCTCTCTTTCTGACAGGAACTTTAATCACCAAAGTTACCTTCACATTTTTATTGTTGCATGAAAACCTCTGAACACAGAAGGACATGTTCTTTGCAGCAGGTATCTTAATCTTCTGCGCTACTTCACCATGTGTGGAAACAGTCACTGAATTAAACTCCCATCTCTCCCCAGGAGGAACATCAGTCGCCAAAGTTCCCTTTACATTTTTATTGTCGCCTGAAAATGTATGAACACATAAGGACATATTCTTTGCAGCAGGCATCTTAATCCTCTGCACTACTTTTGCATGAGTGGAAACAGCCACTAGAAAAAACTCTGATCTCTCTCCCGCAGACACATTATTTGCCAAGGTTAACTTTACATTTTTATTGTCGCCTGAAAACCTCTGAACACACAAGAACATGTTTTTTGTAGCAGGCATCTTAATCCTCTGCAAAACTTTTGCTTGAGTGGAAACAGCCACTGGATAAAACTCTGATCTGTCTCCTGCAGGAACATTAATCGCAAAAGTTACCTTTACATTTTTTATTGTTGCCTAAAAACCTACAGACACACAAGGACATGTTCTTTGCAGCAGGCATCTTAATCCTCTGCGCTACTTTAGCATGAGTGAAAACAGCCACTAGATAAAACTTCTGATCTCTCTCCCACAGAAACATTAATTGCTGTGGTTACCTTTACATTTTTATTGTCGCCTCAAAACCTCTCAATACGCATGGAATGTTCTTTGTAGTAGGCATCTGAATCCTCTGTGATCCTTTAGCATCAGTGGAAGCAGCCATCAGATAAATCTTCCATTTCCGTCCTGCAGGAACCTTAATCGCAAAAGTTACCTTTACATTTTTATTGTTGCCTGAACACCTCTAAACACACGAGAACATGTTCTTTGCAGCAAGTATCTTAATCCTCTGCGCTACTTCAGCATGAGTAGAAACAGGCACTAGATAACACTTCCATCTCTTTCCCTCAGGAACTTTAATCGCCAAAGTTATCTTTACATTTTTATTGTTGCCTGAAAACCTTTGAACACACAAGGACATGTTCTTTGCAGCAAGCATCTTAATCCTCTGCGCTACTTCAGCATGAGTGGAAACAGGCTCTAGATAAAACTCCCATCTCTCTTTCTGACAGGAACTTTAATCACCAAAGTCCCCTTTATATTTTTATTGTCGCCTGAAAACGTATAAACACATAAGGACATGTTATTTGAAGCAGGCATCTTAATCCTCAGCACTACTTTTGCATGAGTGGAAACAGCCACTAGAAAAAACTCAGATCTCTCTCCCGCAGACACATTATTTGCCAAGGTTAACTTTACATTTTTATTGTCACCTGAAAACCTCTGAACACACAAGGACATGTTTTTTGTAGCAGGCATCTTAATCCTCTGCTAAACTTTAGCTTGAGTGGAAACAGCCACTAGATAAAACTCTGATCTGTCTCCTGCAGGAACATTAATCGCCAAAGTTACCTTTACATTTTTATTGTTGCCTAAAAACCTAGACACACTTGGACATGTTCTTTGCAGCAGGCACCCTAATCCTCTGCGCTACTTTAACATGAGGGTAAACAGCCACAAGAAAAACTCCCATCTCTCTAGAGCAGGAACATTAACCGCCAAATTTACCTTTACATTTTTATTGTTGCCTAAAAACCTACAGACACACTAGGACATGTTCTTTGCCACAGGCATCTTCAGCTTTTGCATGAGTGGAAACAGCCACTATGAAAAACTTCCATCTCTCTCCAGCAGGAACACTAATCGTCAAAGTTACCTGTGCATTTTTATTCTTGCCTGGAAACCTCTGAACACACAAGGACATGTTCTTTGCAGCAGGCATCTTAGGGCCATATGTATCAAGGCGAATTGTGATTGCAAACACTGAAATTCACAGATTTTTAGCGTTTGCGATTGGATTATTCAAAGTGACATGTGGCGCACACACGTGCCCTTAGGGCATGCATGTGCGCCACATGAGCACCCATGCTCATTTCAGGGGTGCAGCAGGGTGTCCTTTTGACACACTGGCACTCTTGAAATAGCATTCTCAATTTGCGATTCAATAATTGGGAATCACAAATTGAGAATGTCTTCCTATTCATTCCCATGAGCCTCTAGGCCAATAGGAATGAATGGGGAGGTATTCTTTAATTGCGAATCACAATTTGCAATTTAGGAATATGTAAGATTCACAAACTTTACTACAAATCCAGAGCTATGCCAACACCTGTTGGAGTGTGAGTTCTCTGACCCCAGGGAGCTCACATTGGAGCCAGACCTTTTGGTGGATTCCAGAGGGTCTGGAGAGGCATGGGGGAGTGACCCTAAGAGGAATGGTGCAGGTGTCTTCCAACCCAGAGTGGTGGAAGTGGCTCAGAGTAGCCCATCCAGGTCCCCTTATAGTGAGGAGGTTGTAGGGCCTCACATCCTGTCTCACAGGAGAAGGAGTGAGACTGGGTCGTATTCCGAGCCCCAACCTCAGTCTCCAGTACTGGATGGTTCCTTAAGGGAACACCAGGTAGGGAGCCTTGTCTGTCCTGATGGACCCTCCATTGAGGGGGATCTCTCCGTGTCAGGTGAGCTGGGAGTGTCTGTAATCGGCCCTCCATCAGTTCTGGTGTCTGGCAGTGTCACTCATAAGTGGAGGGTGCAGAAGTCCAGATTGAGGGGCGAGAGGGGGAAAGAGTCCCCAGTGGAAGAACCAGTGGGTCAGGGGCCAGCCAGAAGGGTTGAGTCACCAAGGAGTGACCATGGTGACACCAATTCTGTCCTGGGGGATCTTCACACACTGTCAGATGGGCAGGGGTCGGGAGATCTGCGCCAGGCAGACTGTCACACGACACATGAGTTATATGTCACCCTCGGGGAGGGTATAGGTACTCCCCAGGAAGTCCTGGTTCACCAGGTATTTGCTCAGCCTCAGGGTTTCGTCCCTGGGTTGGGAAGCCAGGTTCAGGTGTTGCCTGACCTGGAGGGAAGGACAACTGTAATCAGTGTCCCTACCGGTTTGTCTTCTGGGGGCACCGCTCCACGTGGGAAGGTGCAGGGCCCCACTAATGGGGACATGGAGAAGGCAGCCTCACGCCTGACCTCTGTCCAATCTAAGGGTATAGATCTTAGGCTGGGATCCCATTTGCAGGATAGAACCCCTAAACTGGTGGGCGAATTGTGCAGGACACCTGCCACAGGTACCCTGACAATTCTGGAAGGGGTACCGCTCCAGTTAGGAGGATACAGAGCCCTGAGGAAGAGAAGCGAGTATGGGGAAGCCCACTCCCGTCTCCGGTCCAGCTGCCGGGTACAGGCCAGGGGCTGGTGGGTCAGTGTCAGGATATAATACCTGACAGGAGGGAGTGTGGACAAAGGGTGCCAAGCACCTGGGGCTACTGCCCCCGCTCTCTGGCGCCACCAGGTTTTAAGAGCCCTGAGAGGCATAAGGCCTGGGTCTCATCACTGACCACTGTCAATGGCCACTGTGGCTTGCTGTCTGTCGGTTGGGACACACCTGTGAGCAAGCTAAGGTAAGGTGCTGCACAGATGGTGTCCACAGATGAGGATAAGGGTTCCCCATGGGTTAGCTAGTGGGCCCTGAGAGTATGGACAGAGGGATCCAAATGGGTTCAGATTGGCGTAGAACTGGAATATTCCCCTGCTGTTGCGGGCATGGGTCCATGTTCTATCGCCCAAAGCAGGGAAGCCCATCAAGGAAGTGATTGGTCTACCCTGCGTTTTGGCTGGAATGGGGTTGTGTTGGACTTGCCCCTTTTTGCAGGGTCATCCCTGAAATGTTTGCCTTCCTCCTGTATTTCCTCTGACCTGTTGTTGGCTGTTTTATGACTCTGGGCACTTTACCACTGCTGATCAGTGCTAAAGTGCATATGCCCTCTATGTTAAATTGATGTATGGATTAGTGACTCCATGATTGGCTTATTTGATTTACTTGTCAGACCCTAGTATAGTGCACCATGTGTGCCCAGGGCCTGTAAATCAAATGCTGCTGGTGGGCTTGCAGCACTGATTGTGCCATAGAAGCAGCTTGTAAAGTGTGTCTCAGGCCTGCCATTGCAGAGCATGTGTGCAGTCTAGTACTTCCATGTCGACTTGGTAAGTGCACCCACTTGCCAGTCCCTAAACCTTCCCTTTTGTACATGTTAGTCACCCTTAAGGCAGGCGCAAGGTACACCCAGGGTTAGGGTGGTGCATTGTATGTAATAGGTAGGACATGCCCTGATGTTTGTGGCATGTCCTGATAGTGAATTACAGATAATTTAGTTTTTCATTATTGCAAGGGTACCTGTCCAAAGAGGCCAGAATAGGCAGTTTGATTATAACATCTTAATATCCTAACTGACTCAGGGAACTAGGTAGAAATCGAGTTTAGTATGCCTGAACTCAGTATGATAAAATACATCTTTTAGTGAAGCTGGTTTTGACATTCTGTGTTTGAAAATACCACTTTTTGAAAGTAGGTATTTTCTTGCCTAACCATCCAGCCTGCCTTTAATAGGGTTGTGTATTGCATGTCTGGTTTCTGAGTGACAGGGGCTGGGGAGGCTCCAGCAGACAGGGTGAGTCTGCACTAGGCTGAATAGGGCGATCTACCTGAGGAGTGGTGGGAGGAGTAGCACCTGGGCCTGAATAGGGCTGTGCCTGCCTTCCACAATGCTGGCTCCACCTCCTGTGGTGGGTCTGATGACCCTGGCCCACACTGACAAATGAAGGAGTTGTGCACTGGCAGAGTGCACCCAGAACTGGTTTTGCCTGGACACAGGCACCCTCTGCCTTCAGAGGACAACGGATTTTGCAGTATAAATATTGGGGCCCAGACCCCAGGACTTTAGATCACTTCTGGGAACACAAGACGAACCTTTGCCAAGGCGAAGATCCAAAGGAGGCTGCAGGAGTTTGGACTGCCCCTCTGCCAGCGTGCTGTGTTGGGTTGGCATGTAGTGGTTTCTTCATTGCCAAGGAAAGGAGAAGGAACTTTTTTTAGGAACTTTCATCATCTTGCAGAATATGTCTCTAAGAGCTTGAATTTGAGCTTGCCTCCTGTCTGAAATATGAGAGATACAAGACTTCATCTCTTCTGCTTGCCTGCATCTGGAACTTGCTGTTCTAGTCAGTACAAAAGGAAATTGCAACATCGACGCCTGCGAGCGACATCGTAACCTGCCATAAGCACTGCTCCGACTTACGACGTAGGCCCAACGCCTGCTGCTGTGCCGTATCGACTCCCAAACCGACATCATCGCGGAGCCGATACTTGACGAAGGTGGCCAAGAAATCATTGAAACAGTGATATCGTAAGGAATGGTGGTTTCTGTGCCAACATAACATCACTTCCTCTACGGTTAGGAACCAACGCCTCCCCTGCCTGCGAAGAATCCAGGACACTGATGCATCATCTCCCCCGAAGCAAGGAACCGACGCTGCAGCGTGCCAACAACAACGCATCTCCCTGACGCTGTGAGCAGTCTTTGTTTTTGCATTCCAAGGGACTGTTTAGTTGGGTTCGGCTTTGACTCCGGGCCCGACGCTGCGCACCTCGCGGTAGGCGCCGCACTTTGGAAACTCTTTGACCTCGACGTCGTGATAACTCCCGTTGGGGATATCTGTTGCTAACGAGTCGACTGATTAAGAGAATTACCTATTCTTGAATTAGTTCTAGCATCGTACAGTATTACTTGTAATTACAGTATTGTGAATTTTTGTTTTTGAGGTCTTGTGATAAGTCTATAAAAAGAATACTTCTTTCTATACAACCCAATGTGGTGTCCATCTGTAGTGTTTTCACTGTATTACTGTATGGGTTCACAAATGCTTAACACACTGCCTCTGAGATAAGCCTGTCTGCTCGTGCCAAGCTACCAAGGGGGTGAGCAGTGGTTATCCAGGAGTGTAATCCCCTTTCCCTGACTTCGACACAAGGGTCCCTATTTGGTCAAAGGTGTATACCATTGCCAACTAGTGACCCCCAGGTCTAACATATTCCCACTACATATTCAAAGAATACCAACCAAAGTAGGCAAGCTTTAGCAGCAGTTGCGCCACAATTTAGGAGATACAGAATTATTAAAGCATTTCCGCAATGAGAGACATTGATTAACAAGCATTTGCAATGCAATAGGTCTCGCATTAGGAAAGTTTGAGCTATTGGTATTGTAAACGGCAAAGTAAATGGCAAAGTTTTTATTTATGTGTTGTTTTTGAAAATCGCGAAATTAATAGCTTTGTCATTTACAATGCCAATAGTTATAGCTTTCGCAAATGTGATACCTATAGCATTTGTAATGCAATATGTACTCCTCTGTAAATCTATTATCTTATTTATCATAAAATGCAACTGGTTTCCCTTCTTTAGACCTCTGCCTAACATATATATCATATGGGGAAATACAGAGTTAACCAGAACTGCTGGCGTACATACCACACATCTACAGGTGTGCTTTTAACTCTCACATTCCATTCCATCACAATGTTAAGCACACGATCCTTAATAACTCGATAACTGCACTTTGGTACTCATCCTGCACAATCTACAACTACTTCCCACAAACGCTCAAAACAAGGAACGCACCCTCCCAGCCACTTTCCCACATGGTGTAGCTTACCATCCGTGCCAGTAAGGGCTTTAGCACTCCACGGAAGGCTAGTAAGTGCTACACAAATGTTACAGTACAATAGCACTTTCTAATGTAAGCTGCACAAAAACACGACTTGGACGACTAAGGCATGTTGGCCATTTTTTGAGTTTTTACACCTTCATGAGGGATGAATGCTCTAGATACACATCAGGCGAAGTATAGGGACAATGTGGCTCCATAGGTCACAATGAAAACCCTCACAGCTTATAAGGCGTGACACTTCGTTTAGCAGGCCTTAAAAAGAAAGGCCGAGCACTCGGATTGCAGTTTTCTCTTACCTTACAACAACTGCGAGGGCAGGGAAATATTCGCGAGAGCGCGTGCTGCAGTCCGTCTAGAGCTCGCTCTGCTGGCCTGCGACCAGGAAGTCAGGCAGGCCTGGCGGGACAACCGGAAACAGGCAGTAGGAGGGCGGGAGCCTACCCCGCATCCCACGGAAGAGCCACGGCTGTTTGGAGCACCGGAGCAGGCAGGAGCCTACCCTGCGCCCCGGTGCCGAACGAGGGAGGAAGAGTCCTGCTGCCGGGCCCTGCAGCTGCCGATGAGAGGAGCCGCCGCCGCCGCACAAAGGGTGCCGGTGAGTGTGGCTTCGCCTTGTTGATGATCTGCGAGGGCGGGGGGGCATGTGTGTGTGCGCGTGCGGCGGTGGGGGGCTGTGTATGTGTGTGAGCGTGCGTGCGTGTGTGTATGTGTCTTGGAGTCTGAGTGTGTGACTGTGGGGGGGGAGAGGGGGTGTGTGTGCGCGAGTGTCTGTCTGTTTGTGTATATGCGCGCCTGAGCTGCGAGGGCGGGGGGGCATGTGTGTGTGCGCGTGCGTCGGTGGGGGGCTGTGTATGTGTGTGAGCGTGCGTGCGTGTGTGTATGTGTCTTGGAGTCTGTGTGTGTGACTGTGGGGGGGAGAGGGGGTGTGTGTGAGCGAGTGTCTGTCTGCTGTTTGTGTATATGCGCGCGCATGTGCACGGCGCGGGACGGAACGTGCGCGTTCGCGCACCCAAATCTGCCTTCAAAAGCTCGTAACACTTTCTTGTCCTCATTCCCCCGAGTCAGATAACTATAAGTCTCCAACCTGGACGCATCCTTCGGATGCGAATTCCAGGGCGAGACCTAAAAAGGAAGATCTGGAGATATAAAAAAGCCAAACAGGAAACATTATGGGCTCAGTTGATGCAAGCAACAAAAACAAATGATTCATAAAGATTTTGGAAACTCATTAACAATATCGAGAAAGGTACTGGACCAGCAAATAATGCAAATATTTGAGAGTTTGAGTGGGTTCGGCATTTAAAATCACATTTTAAAGTAAGTTCCTTGGATATAATGAGCTCACATCAGCCTTACAAAGATACCATGGCACTCTGTTTATATACTCCAGGGAAGATAGAAAAAGTTATGAAAAAGTCGAGAGCAGATTATGCCCCTGGCCCAAATGGACTACCACTGGCTCGTTTTAAGCATTCTTCCTCTAGGTGGGCAGCCTTTTTGTCTTCACTGTGTAACAACATTCTGGAAAACAAGGTTACCTCCGAAAGCTGGAAGGGCTCAATAATCCATCCCATTTATACAGGTGGAAAAGCATCTTCTCCCACCAACTACCGTCTATGTGCACTTTTGGATGTTGACCATAAATTCCTCTCTAATCTACTGTTACAAGATCTGGAATCTTGGGCACATAAAAACAGAAGACTTCCACCAAATCAAACTGGCTTTTTAAGGGGTCACAGTACTATTACCAACATCATGGTGGTGGGCCTGATATTGAATAGAGCAAAGGCAACTGGTACATCGCTTTATATGAGCTTCGATGGTTTCAAGGCAGCCTTTGACTGTGTTCCACGTAGTAGTCTATGGGCAAAACTCCATCTATGGGGAATTCCATCTAGCATCTTGAGAGCAATTAGATTAATATACTCTGATACGTGGGTTAAAATCAAGATTGGAAATGGTACCCATTTATCAGAGAAAGTTCAAACATTGATGGGCTTAAAGCAAGGCTGTGTGTTAGCACCCCTTTTGTTTGCACATCTCTCGACGGAGTTGGATGAGCTGACAGCGCATGCCCCGAGCCTGGGTGGACAACAATTGTCAAATATTCTTCATGCAGATGATGGATTACTACTTAGCAATACACAAACAGGACTTCAAAGCCTTCTTAACAGTCTTGGCGTTTACGCAGAGTAGAATGGCCTGACAGTAAATAGCAAAAAAAACTAATGTGTTCACTTTTAACCGGCGCACAAAAAAGAAAAACTGCGAATGGTATCTCGGCAACAATATTATAAATGAGACATCTACCTATGTATATTTAGGGATAAAAATAGATGCAAGAGGAACATTTGTACCCCAAAGAAAGACAATTATGGGGAAAGCCCAAACAAGTAATTATGCCTTTTCAACACTTGGCAAGATCCATTCAAGGCCACGATTTGGGAGCAGTCCTTAAGGCTAAACTTAAACCTTCTATTGCAGTCTTTCCCAAACTGTGGTCCGCGGACCCCCAGGGGTCCTTGACACATTCCCAGGGGGTCCGTAGGCAACAGTTTTAAAAGCACAGACACATTTCATGTATAATTAGCAGCTTTCCAGCAACAATAAAAGTGTCAAGAGAATGCTTAGTTTTGTTACTCATACTAAAAAAGTTGCCGCCACGTGTTTCGGGACTCTTCGCAGGCTCAGATCCATTTTTAAATTCTTTGATGCTCCAACCAGACAGCTTATAGTACAAGCTACAATTTTGTCCAGGTTGGATTACGCGAGCTCGCTTTTGCTTGGAGCTAATCAGGCTGAACTTTCTAGACTTCATCGATTTCAGAACGCTGCCGCCAGGGCTCTGGTAGGCTTACTAAGATTCTGTTCGGCCAAAAAACTATTCATAAGCTCCATTGGCTTCCTGTTGCTCAGAGAATTAAGTTTACGTCTCTTTGCCTCTCGTTTAAAATCCTGAAACGCTCTTCTCCTCAGATTCTGGAGCATCTCTTCTCTCCATATGCGCCCACGCGGTCTCTGAGGTCCTCAGGATTACACCTGGCTACAGTTCCGCGCTTCAAGAGGTCTAGGACCGGCGGCCGCTCCTTTAGAGTGCTTGCTGCTCGGCTATGGAACTCTCTTCCCGTCTATATCCGTGCGATTGACGGACTCTTGGCCTTCAGGAAGGCTGTTAAAACTTTCCTCTTTCCTTTGGATTCCTAGTGTTGTTGTGTTTATGTCCCTGGTTTTGCTTTTGTCCGGTTTTCTGTCCTGTTAGCGCCAGGACGCCCCTTTGCTGGGGCATCTGTGCGATCTACAAATCCGGATAACATAACATAACATGCCAGTGATTATTGTACCTGCTGGAGAGCGAGGAGAGTTTTGTTCAGTGGCAGCTTTGATTTAACTAATGTAGCACAGAGGGTTAATGTGCCAAAGACCGTGTAACATGCATCCTAAAAAGCAGCATTTTATGTGCCTAGGTTCGTGGTTACTGCTTTTGTCACAGAGATTCCTTTATTACTGTGCACTTCATAAGTGACAATCGTAATATAGCAGAGGGACCTATAAACTGTCATCAAAGAGCTGCTTGTAAACTGCATGGTACCAGTTAGTAACTTATATTTTGTCCCAGTAATTCATTATCCTGACGCTGCTAAAAAGATATATTTGGCTGAAAATACATTTTTAATGTTAAAGTCAGTGCTATCCACTGTGTTATGTTCTGAATCCTGAGTTTGTGCTTTTCCAGACCAAGCACTGTTAGACGGACCGGGAGGGTCGGCCGAGATTACGGGGAGAGGTCTCCAGGGAGAGCCGTCTCCAACGACTGTACAGACAAGTAACTTCCCCCCCACAGACGGACACCACACAAGACTGAAGGTTAACGAGACTTTATATGCAATTCTTAGGTTACGATGGTATGATACAAGGAGGTCTGGACTCAGGGGTCCCCTCGAGTCTAGTCTTTGGTTGAGGAAAGGGGTAGCGGGACAGTCTTTAGTTACCAATGAGTACAAAAATAGCTCTCAATCCTCGAGCTCGGCGTTCTAGATGATCGGGCCGTGGCGGAGCCAAGCAGGTCCCGGGATGGACGGATGAAAGATGACGGTCCGCGGCGGAGCCTGCAGGTCCCGGTGAAGATGACGGTTACAACGGTCCGCGGCCACGCCAGCAGATCCGGACGACGATGAAGGATGAAGGTTACGACGGCTGTGGCAGCGCCAACAGGCAGGACGATGGTGCACAGGACAGAGCTATGGCAGCGCCAGTAGTCCGTCCAGGATGAGTTCCTCTTTACGTCTCTCGACTCCAAGATACAACTGCCTTCCTGCTCTGGAGCTGCCCCAGTTATAGGGCTGGCGTGCTTTGATGTCCGGACCCTCGCACTTGGAGGTCGGGAGGTCCGGGATGAGGGAGTCCAGACACCCAGCAGGGGGGTGGAGCCAGCGCCCGGGGAGGCGATGGGCGAGCGGCACTTGGCGGGGGAGAGCCATTGGCACCTCTTTCTCCCATTGACTTGCCAAGTAGCCCGCTCACCTCCTGGGTGGGGGGTGGTGCCGGAATGTCTGAGGCTGGGCTAGGCCCAGGGTTGAGGTCGATCGGGGGCCAGGCGGCCTCGTGGTGAAGTGTCCAAGATGGCGGCCCAGGCTGGGCGCGTGGGCCGGCAGTGGATCGGACCCACGAGGTTAACATGCTCGAGGGCAGGGGTCCCTGAGGGGACGGAGGACGTGCAATGGTGGTGTGTGGTACTTGCGTGACCGGGCTCGGGCCTGGTTGAGCCGGGGGAGAGCGGCCCTTCATGTGGCCTGTCCAACATGCGTCCCCCCCAGCTGAAGGCGGGGAGAGTTACCCATCCTCTTGGGGACTCTCTTCGTCGAGGCGGAAAAACCGGGACAGGCCATCCGCGTTGGCGTGATCGGGCCCAGGCCGGTGTTCGACTGTGAAGTCCATACCTTGCAAGGAGATGGACCAGCGTAGCAACTTTGGGTTTTCCCCCCGCATATGCATCAGCCACTGCAGGGGTCGGTGGTCGGTCTGCACCCGAAAGTGGGTGCCAAAAAGGTAGGGCCGGAGCTTCTTGAGGGCCCATACCACAGCGAAGGCTTCCCTCTCTATGGTGCTCCAGCGTTGCTCCCGGGGTAGGAGTCTCCGGCTGATGAAGGTCACCGGTTGATCAAGGCCTTCGGGGTTCACTTGAGACAGGACCGCCCCAATGCCCTGGTCGGAGGCGTCCGTCTGGACGACGAACTCCCGGCTGTAGTCTGGGGCCTGGAGCACAGGAGCGGAACACATGGCGGCCTTCAACTGTTCGAATGCCGTTTGACACTCGGGGGTCCAGTTCACTTTCTTGGGCTGATTCTTTGACGTGAGTTCTGTGAGAGGCCCCACTATGGTACCATAGTCTTTCACGAACCTTCGGTAATAGCCCGTGAGGCCCAGGAAGGCTCGTACCTCGGTTTGGGTGATAGGGGGCTGCCAGTCCTGGATGGCGGCAATTTTCAGCTGTAGGGGGGCCACTAGGCCGCTTCCCACCTGGTGTCCGAGGTAGGTCACAGACCCTTGTCCAATTTGACACTTGCTGGCCTTGATCGTGAGGCCAGCTCGCTGAAGGGCTTGCAGCACTGCTCGGAGGTGGTGGAGGTGCTCGGTCCAATGGTGGCTGTACACAGCGATGTCGTCTAGGTAGGCGGCGCTGAACCCTTCGAGCCCCGCCAGGACCTGATTGACGAGCCGTTGGAAAGTCGCTGGGGCATTCTTCATGCCGAAGGGCATGACCGTAAAATGGTAGTGGCCATCGGGGGTGGAGAAGGCAGAACGTTCTTGTGCTCGGGGTGTGAGGCCGATCTGCCAATAACCTGCTGTCAGGTCGAAGATGCTGAGGTAGCGGGCAGCTCCCATTCGGTCGACCAGTTCATCGGCCCGGGGGATGGGATGTGCGTCTGTTCTGGTGACTTCATTCAGGCCCCGGTAGTCGACGCAGAACCGGAGTTCTGGGGTGGTTCCGGGGGCGGCTGCTTTGGGGACCAGTACGACCGGGCTGGCCCATGGACTGTCTGAGGGCTCGATGACCCCGAGTGTGAGCATCTTGGCCACTTCCGCCTGGATGCAGGCCCGTACCCGATCAGGTACGCGGTAGGCCCGGTGGCGGATAGGAGGGCTGTCTCCGGTGTCCACATCGTGCACACACCAGGAAGTGACACCTGGGGTGAGGGAGAACAGGCTGGCGAACTGTGACAGGAGGGCTTGGCACTCTTGGCGTTGTTCTCTGGTGAGGGTCTCCGAGAGTCGGACCCCATCCACGGAGCCGTCTTGCTCCTGGGTCCGCAGGAGGTCAGGGAGAGGCTCGGAGTCGTCTTCAACCCCATTGTCTGTGGCCATCAGTAGGCTGAATTCTGTTCGTGCAAAGTGGGGTTTCAGCCTGTTGGTGTGGAGGACTCGGAGTGGGTTCCGGGAGGACTCCATATCGATCAGATAGGTGGCAGGACCCTTGCGCTCGATTACCTTGAAGGGCCCCGTCCATTTGTCTTGGAGAGCGCATGGCTCTGTGGGGGACATTACCCATACCTGTTGCCCCGGTTCGAATTCAATGGATGAGGCGTTCTGGTCATACCATTTTTTCATATCCTCTTGACTGGCCTCTAGGTTGGCTTTTGCTAGGTCTCTGAACCGCCGGGACTGGTTGCGGAGGGTGAGGAGGTACCGGAAGACATCTGGAGGGTTCTTGGCCGGAGGCATCTCCCAGCCTTCTTTGATCAGGCTGAGCGGCCCCCGCACTGGGTGCCCGTATAGCAGTTCAAATGGGCTGAAGCCTAGGGATTTTTGTGGGACCTCTCGGTAGGCGAAGAGGAGGCACGGCAGCAGCACATCCCACTGGCGACGGAGGGGCTCTTCCAATCCCCCGATCATCCCTTTTAGCGTGCGGTTGAACCGCTCAACAAGTCCATTCCCTTGGGGGTGATAGGGGGTCGTGAATCGGTAGGTGACCCCACACTGTTGCCAGAGGGATTTCATGTATTTAGAGATAAAGTTCGTGCCTCTGTCGCTGACGACTTCTCGGGGGAACCCCACACGGGAGAAGATCCCCATCAGGGCCCGGCCGACCACTGGGGCTGTCACGGTCCGGAGAGGAACAGCCTCAGGGTAGCGGGTGGCGTGGTCCACTAGCACCAGAATAAAGCGATGGCCTTGTTTTGTACGCGGGTCCAGGGGTCCCACAATGTCTATTCCGACCCTCTCAAATGGGGTCGTGACTACTGGAAAAGGTTGCAAGGGGGCCTTTAGTTTGCGGCCGCTCTTCCCACTGGCTTGGCACGTGGGGCAAGATCGGCAATGCTGGTGCACATCGTTTCTCATTTTGGGCCAGAAGAAGTGGGTCACTAGGCGACTGTAGGTTTTATCTTGTCCCAGGTGCCCTGCCAGGGGGACATCGTGGGCCAGGTTTAGCAGGAAGTCTCTAAAGCGGAGGGGCACTACTAGTACTCGGTTGGCCCCCAGCTCGGCGATTCTTTGCTCGCTGTACAACAGATCATTGTCCCAGTAGACCCAATGAGTTCCGGAAGTATCCCCTGCGCTTTGGGCGAGCGCTTGTTGGCGGAGTCCCTCTAGGGAGGGACAGGTCTTCTGTTCCTGGCGAAATTGTTCTTGTGTGGGCCCCCCCTCTTGGGCCCACTGATCAAGGTTAGCGAGGTCGGAAGGTTGAGCAGGTTCGAGGGGGGTGTCATGGTCGGTGGTCTCGGCTGGGGCGACCGGAGGCGGTGGCGCCGGCCATTCTGGTTCTTCCGGGTGATGGTTGGCACGGGCGGCCATGGACCGGGTGGTGACGCACGCCCAGTCCGGGACGCCTAACATCCCCAAGTGTTCTTTTCGCTCCACGGCTGCCCACGGGGAGCTCTCCAGGTCATTTCCGAGGAGGCAGTCCACGGGGGAGTCGTCTCGGACCGTCACCTTCAACATGCCGGAGACCCCTCCCCACTCAAAGGGGACGCAGGCCATCCGACACAAACTTTCCGAGTTGTCGGCTGATCGCACAGGGCAGAGAATGTTCGGTAGATATTGTTCTGGGGTCACCAGGTGACAGCGGACGGCTGTCACACTGGCCCCGGTGTCCCGAAGGGCTTCGGCCCGTCGTCCATTGATGCACACCCATTGGCTGTACTTCTGGGTGTTAGCGGGTAGGGGGACCCGCGGGACCATGTCTCTTCCCCCTAAGCACGCGAGAGTCATGGCGGCTGGCTCCCACTCTTGATACTCTTGCTCGTCTGTTTTTTGTTCCTCGGAGATCTGTTCTTCCCCTAGGGCCGCGGCGGCCACTTGGCGGGGTTTTGGACTCTGATACTGCGGGCAGCTTGGGTCATTTGCATAGTGGCCGACTCGTTGGCATCGGTGACACGTGACATTGGCTCTGTACCCCGGTCGCGCCGGGGTGCTGCCCCGGTTGGCCGGGGGGGTGGTGCTGGTAGCGGGGGCGGCCGGAGTGTTGTCTCTTCCTCGTCCTTGGCCCCCTCCTCCTCCTCTGGGTCGGTGGTGACCATTGTTGTTCCTGTTCTGCTCGTGGGACCCATTCCGGCCCACTCTGGTGATCTCCCACCGGTCAGCTTCGGCTGCGAGCTGCCGGGGATCGGTTAACTTGCTGTCGAGGAGGTGTTGGCGTAGTTCAATGAAGCAATTGTTGGACAGATGCTCCCATACCATCAGATTGAACAGCTGCTCGTAGGTCGTGACGTTGTTTCCTCTGATCCAGCCTTCGAAAGCTCGGCTAAAGTACGTTACATAGTCCACCCAAGTTGTACCCGGGATGCGTGTGCAGTCTCGGAACCTCTGACGGTACATCTCGGGCGTGAGGCCATAGCGGGTGAGGAGGGCCGCTTTCATATGGTCGTAGGAGGTCATCTGGTGGTCTGGGAGCTGTAACAGGGTATCGCGGCCTTCATTGAGGAATCTGCCCCATAGGCCGGCTCCCCAGTCGTTTCTATCGATCCGGTGCGCAGTCATAGCGATTTCATAGGCCTTAAACCATTGCTGGATGTCGTCCTCTCGGAAATATTCTCGGACAACATCCTTGGGGATGTGTACTTTTCTCTCCGTAGTTCCTGGGGTGTGTGATCTCTCGGGCACCCCTAACTCTTTATTCTGCTTGCGCAGGTTGATCTCGGCTAGGTTCCGTTCGTGCTCGTACGCCAGTTTCTTTTCCTCGAGCTCCCTTTGTCTCTGTTTCTCCTCTCTTTCTTCTCGGAGACGTAGGTGCTCTAAGTTGATTTTTTGTTCGGCCAACTTGAGTTCTACTTCCATCTTGAGTCGGGCCATTTCTAGCTCGTGTAGTCGGGTTTTTTCTCTTTCTTGGATTTCGTCTTGCGAGAGACCGGTTCTTTGCCCTTCAGGGGCCGTGTTGGTTTTTTCCGCGGTGCTTTGCTCAGGGGCTTCGGCATCCCCGGTCTCTGCCCAAGATTCTAGGGCATGCTTAAAATCGTCCTTGGTGCTTAGTCCGGTGGTAGCGATACCTAGTTCGATGCAGAACTGCTTTAGTTCACGATGGCTGTACTCCTCTAGTTTTTCCATTTGGAACTTCTCAGTCGCTCCGCTTTCTTTAGTTGTCATTGCGGTTCGTTGTGGGGTGAGCTACTCTCTGTACGTTATGCGGTGATTCGGATCGCGCCGCTGGCCACCAATGTTAGACGGACCGGGAGGGTCGGCCGAGATTACGGGGAGAGGTCTCCAGGGAGAGCCGTCTCCAACGACTGTACAGACAAGTAACTTCCCCCCCACAGACGGACACCACACAAGACTGAAGGTTAACGAGACTTTATATGCAATTCTTAGGTTACGATGGTATGATACAAGGAGGTCTGGACTCAGGGGTCCCCTCGAGTCTAGTCTTTGGTTGAGGAAAGGGGTAGCGGGACAGTCTTTAGTTACCAATGAGTACAAAAATAGCTCTCAATCCTCGAGCTCGGCGTTCTAGATGATCGGGCCGTGGCGGAGCCAAGCAGGTCCCGGGATGGACGGATGAAAGATGACGGTCCGCGGCGGAGCCTGCAGGTCCCGGTGAAGATGACGGTTACAACGGTCCGCGGCCACGCCAGCAGATCCGGACGACGATGAAGGATGAAGGTTACGACGGCTGTGGCAGCGCCAACAGGCAGGACGATGGTGCACAGGACAGAGCTATGGCAGCGCCAGTAGTCCGTCCAGGATGAGTTCCTCTTTACGTCTCTCGACTCCAAGATACAACTGCCTTCCTGCTCTGGAGCTGCCCCAGTTATAGGGCTGGCGTGCTTTGATGTCCGGACCCTCGCACTTGGAGGTCGGGAGGTCCGGGATGAGGGAGTCCAGACACCCAGCAGGGGGGTGGAGCCAGCGCCCGGGGAGGCGATGGGCGAGCGGCACTTGGCGGGGGAGAGCCATTGGCACCTCTTTCTCCCATTGACTTGCCAAGTAGCCCGCTCACCTCCTGGGTGGGGGGTGGTGCCGGAATGTCTGAGGCCGGGCTAGGCCCAGGGTTGAGGTCGATCGGGGGCCAGGCGGCCTCGTGGTGAAGTGTCCAAGATGGCGGCCCAGGCTGGGCGCGTGGGCCGGCAGTGGATCGGACCCACGAGGTTAACATGCTCGAGGGCAGGGGTCCCTGAGGGGACGGAGGACGTGCAATGGTGGTGTGTGGTACTTGCGTGACCGGGCTCGGGCCTGGTTGAGCCGGGGGAGAGCGGCCCTTCATGTGGCCTGTCCAACAAGCACTCTTAACATTTTATATACACACTGATTTACATGTATGATTCAATGTCTCTATATGTGTGTGATGTAAAGTGCTCTGACATCCTACAATGGTATGAGAGATGCTATAAAACAAATTAAATCCATGTGACAGAGGGGCTATTGCTTCAATATAAAATACTAAGGGCCAGATGTACGATCCCGTTTGCGCATGCACAAACCTATTGGGCCATGTACATAGCCTATTTCACGAGTCGCAATTTGTTTGCGACTCTCTAAATAGGTTTTGCAACTTGCTATTTGGAAGGGGCATTCCCTTCCAAATAGCGAGTCTGAAAACCATGTACAAATGTTTTGCGGTCGCAAAACAGTCACAATTACCACCTACTTCAAGTAGATGGTAATGCATTCAAGAATGGGAAGGGGTCCCCAGGGGACCCCTTCCCCTTTTCAAATGCATGCAAAATTATGTTTTAAGGCCAGGCAGTGGTCCCAGGGACCTCTGCCTGCCCTTAGAAAATGAAATGAAAACGTTTCATTTTCGTTTTTTTTTAAATGCATGGTAAACAGGCTGCACTTTTTTTTTTAAAACTGCTTTATTTAAAAGCAGTCCGAGACATGTTGGCCTGCAGAGTCCAGCAGGCCACAATCGCTGGGAGGGCTGGCATTCCCAATGGGCGCGCAAATTGCGAGAGGCTCATTAGCAATTTGCGACCCCATTGGGAATCCCAAACAGTATTAAACACATTGTTGTACATTTCATTTAGCGACTCGCAGTTTGCTACTCGCAATGTGTCGCCAATTGCGAGGCACTAAAGGAAATGGTAGTACATCTGGCACCAAAATCCTTAGTACTTTGAGTATTTGTTTTGTGTGCACACGTGTGTATTTTTTTCGAATTACTGTTTTAATGTTTGAAATTTAACTCATACAAATTGCTTGGGGGTCCCCGGCTTCCAGTGGTGACTCAATGAGGGTCCTCAGGAGTCAAAAGTTTGGGAACCACTGTTCTATTGCATATGGATCTGAGATAATGCTAGGCAATGAGACTACCCTTCTTGACAAATTAGTGATAAGATCCTATAAACAAACCTTTCGGCTGCCCAGATCTGCCTCGCCGGCCCAAGTCCGGCATGAGTTTTAAATCACAAAACAGTCACTTGCCAGACCTGCGGCATTTGTAAAGCTTTCCCACAAACTGGGAACACAAACTAAGACGCTGGCTAAACAAGTTTGGATTGAAATCAATCTCCAACGGGGGAACGGAGGCTACAAGAAATATTTGGAGAATAGCATTGTGCTCTTAGAACTGGGAGATCTATTGAACGCTAACATTTCTGGACAAGTGTACAAGAGAAAATGGTAATCTAGTTGATTAAACTCCAAAGCTGGATTACCGACAAAGACAAGTTGGCAAATCGCCTCCATGGACGGCTGGTATTGAAATCCCATTCAAGCCCAGGAGAATCTTCACTTTTGGAAGCATCCCACCATTGGAGGGTAAAACAGACAATCCTGGACTTAAGAATTCACAATGGAGGAAAGGTGGGCAGGCGAGAACAAGAGCTGCGGCCTATGCCATCAGGGGGCAGGATCTTTACAGCATGTCATATGTATCTGTCCTGTTCTGGTAAGCCAGCGAAAAGGATTATTAAGACATGTGTTTAACGGCCTAGGAGTCAGGACTTGTATGAATGCAATGCTGGGGTCATTGGACCCACGAAACACAACGCCGAACAAGAGATTAGTGCAATTTATGACTATTTTTAAAACTGTAATAAGTTTGGCTATGGGGGGTGGGGGTAGGGGTGGGGGGGGGGTGTAAAGTGACCGAATAACTGTTTCACCGGGGCTATTGATATGTATGGGACGGGCTGCTAGAGGAATAAGTCATAACCTGTCCTTATCCCGTCAAACCACATAAACATTTGCTTCATGCATTCTCACTCTTGGCACGCCCCCACCCCCAATGTGCATACTGGTATTCTATGGTATTATATTTTGCACATTGGCACTTTATTTGTAAATCGACAACCTGCTCTATTATCTGTATTAATGATCCTATGCTCTCGACTCCAACGTGAGCATTGACATTTTAACTGTGTCTCCCTGTATGTATAGGCATTTTATATGTTTGCTCCTTAAGTAAGATATGAAACAGTTGTTCTAAGAATGATACATTCTTTTAGATTGTAGGCGGGTATGGAGGACGGCTTGATCTCTGAACCATCCTAAAATGAGCATATTGGTGCACACTCTGATTTGTGATTATGATTATGAGGGGTGCAAATAATCCGATTGTCTATTAAATAAGATAAGAAATCTTTTGCTGCTGATGAGTGAAATGTTTTTAACCACTTTAGGTAAATATTTCACTGAGGTGAGGGTTATTGGACGTTCATGGTTTTAATTGACTAATAAACTACGTATTCATTCATTCATATACACTGATTTGAACACGTCTGATTCATTGTCTCTGTATGTGTGTGATGTAAAGTGCTCCGACATCATATACTGGTACGAGAAGGGCTATTAAACAAATGAAATCCATGTGAGAGAGGGGCTATGGAGGGATGAGAGGCACTGTCGGGGGGGCAGTGATAGTGAGGGAATCATTGGAGAGCCCCATCAAAGATTGTCGTATCCTGCTGCACAGTAAATCCATCCATTACTATGATTTGGAAGTGAATACAATTGAATATAGAATGACACATGTGTTGTAGAATGCACCCTGTTTTCTCAGATTTTCTTGGGGGTCCGAAAACAACGGCTCTGAGCTGTCAGTTTGCTTGTAACACACATCAACTTTTAAATATCTGTCAATAAACTGTGCAAATGTTTCAAACACAACAGCAGTTAGGAAACCACAAATGGACCACTAGTTTGTAATTCAGAAGTGTGCTGGAAAGAGAGTGTTTAATAGGATTAAAACAATCAGGACACTTTACCTGGTGACGGTCAAATGATACATATTTGCCGAAACCACATTTCCACACATTAGTATTTGTGCGCTATATAGTTTTATCATTAAACTGCATGTTGGCATTTTGCTTCCATTCAATAGAAAATAGATGTTCTTTGTGTAAAGGACAGGGCCGCCTTCTGCCCTACAATGATGCCTTAACAGTGTTTACAGTTTCTAGTCTGTAGCTCACTTCTGGTAACAAATAGAATGAGTTTAAAGGTCACAGAAATGAAACCGCTCAATCCGTGATACTATTTCCATATACAGGTAAAATAAGGAGGGCTGATACATGGCTAGCCACTAGCCAGAGGATTTTATAGTAATGTCAACTATCTAACCGTTCCGGCCCACAATAATACGATAACACTCCGCCGTCTGCAGCCAGCTATAGCTCATGCAGGACGGGTAATAACTCCCTTTTCCTGCTTAATGCTCTTACCCTAAGACATGTACACTATGGATCTTATCCACCACTCAGTACTATACCAGCCCCTATACCACTCACCACCAGCTGAACATAGATTGAATACCTGAAGCGATCTGACCTAAGGCAGCCGCTCGTAGGACTGCACTCTAGCCCAGCACTGCAGGTCCCAATTAGCTGCATCCTATACGTGCCGCTTTACATCTCACAATGTCTATCCAAGCAGATCTTCCTGACCATTTCGCTCTCCAAACATGCCTGCTCAGGACCATGAATTGTTAACAAAAATTCAGACTGGCCAACCAAGTGCAGTAAATATATAAATAGATTCTTATCATATGAAAGACCACAAAAAGACCTGCACAGTTGCTCAAACCTGCGAGCGTACTAAAACAATCTTGAAGTGCACAATTGTCTCAAACTTTTATAAGCTTATTTTGACTTGTACTTAAGTGGTTGTCCTCTGATGTGTCTGTAAAACAAACCTTTTGTTCCTAAGTTTTGTCCTGAATTTTGACCTCCTGTCCTGAATTTTGACTCTTTGTCCTGATTTTTTACACTTGCAGTCCTGAATTTGCACCCATGCCAGTTTGTCACCCCATGCCACAGTGCTTGTTGCTGTGATGGCACACTTCTGAGTTGCCCCTTGATATGATATCACAATCCTCGTTTATGTGATAACAGTGTCCAATGTAATGATGTCATATTGTGTCTCGTTGTGATACGAAAGTGCTACTTGATGTTATGTGACAGCGCCCACTTATGGGTTATGAGTGGCCCTTGATGTGATGTCACAGTGCTTGTTGCTTTGATGGCTTAGCAGCCCTTAATGTGATGCCAGAGTGCCCGTTGCTGTGATGTCATACTTCTTGGTTACCCCTTCCTGTGATGACCCAGCATTCCTCTCTTTCATATCACAGTTCTCAGTGCTGTGATGTCACGCAGCACTTTCAGTGGGGTCACAGTGCCTTTTGCTGTGACCTTGCAGTGTCCCTTCTGTGATGACACAGCATCCCTTGATGTGATGCTGCATTACTCCTTCTGCGATGGCACAGCGTCCCATTATGTGATGCTGCATTACTCCTTCTGCGATGGCACAGCGTCCCATGATGTGATGCTGCATTACTCCTTCTGTGATGGCACAGCGTCCCATGATGTGATGCTGCATTACTCCTTCTGTGATGGCACAGCGTCACATGATGTGATGCTGCATTACTCCTTCTGTGATGGCTCAGCGTCCCATGATGTGATGCTGCATTACTCCTTCTGTGATGGCTCAGCGTCCCATGATGTGATGCTGCATTACTCCTTCTGTGATGGCTCAGCGTCCCATGATGTGATGCTGCATTACTCCTTCTGCGAAGGCACAGCGTCCCATGATGTGATGCTGCATTATTCCTTCTGTGATGACACAGCGTCCTATGATGTGATGCTGCATTACTCCTTCTGTGATGACACAGCGTCCCATGATGTGATGCTGCATTACTCCTTCTGCGATGGCACAGCGTCCCATGATGTGATGCTGCATTACTCCTTCTGTGATGGCTCAGCGTCCCATGATGTGATGCTGTATTACTCCTTCTGCGATTGAACAGCATCCCATGATGTAATGCTGCATTACTCCTGTGATAGCTCAGCGTCCCATGATGTGATGCTGCAGTGTCCCTTCTGTGATGTTACAATGTTTGCTGCTCTAATGTTACTCAGCTCGGCTGCCCTTTAACGTGATGTCACAGTGCTCTTTGATGCGAGGACATAATGGCAAATGCGACAATGTCACACCTACTCATGTGATGTCATAGTATTCCTTGCTTTGACACAGTTCTTCTTGATATGATATCACAGTGTCCCTTTGGCGTGATGTCAAAGGGCCCATCCATGAAGTCACAGTGATGGCTGCTGTGAGGTCACAGCACCTCTTGCTGTGATGACGCACTAAGGCTTTCTAAGATGTTATAATGAGCCTCTCTCTGATGGCACAGTGCCCCTTGTTATGATTTCACAGAGCGCGTTGCTATCATGTCCTAGTGCGCGCTGCTATGGTGAACAGTGCTCATTACTCTGATGTGAGAGTGTTTGTTACTTTGATGCCAGAGTCCTCGATGGATATATGTCACAATGACCTTTCTTACGTTGCCACAGAGTGAAGTCACATTGCCCTTCGTTGTGACGTCATAGGGCTACTTACCGTGAAAGCACAAGCTTATTTCACCACAATGACACCATATGAATGTCACACCAAAACGTGAACCTTATTCCCAGCTCTAAAGTTGGCAGCTGTAGCTGTTACACCATAATATTTGTATATAGCGCAAAGAGATTGCAGCGCCACACAGGAACACTTCTTACATTACACAGAAGCATTTAGGGGCAGATTTACAAGCCCCTTGCAACACTTTTGCCCTGCCGTTGCTTCACTTTTGTGAACGTGAACTTTTTTTGTCACTCCTTAAGCCTGCTTGAAGCAGGCTCAAGGAGTGACGCAGTACAATAGGTATAGGCCTCAACGCGCATTGCTGGAGTTGCGTCGTGCTTGCGACACGACTCCAGCAATGCATGACTTTTGGGGTAACAGATGCGTCAGAAATTCTGACGCATCGTTGCGCCATGGTGCACCGTATCGTAAATACAGCGCATCCATGGTGGCGCAAGTGTATCGCAGGCTGTTGCAGGGAAACTGACGCATCTCTAAGGATGTGTCAGTTTCTTGTAAATCCGCCCCTTATTTTTTAGTAAACATAAGGAAGTTTAAAAATGGACCACAATTTCAGGATGTAAAGTTAACCTCAATTCTAAAACCTTGGCCCCCAAACTCGAACCTTGATCCTCAGCACCAAAATACATAAATCTTGCTGTTATGCCATATCCTCTCGGCTGCAGGAGTAAGATTGTAATTACTCACTGCTCTCAGGGAGGGGCAACTGTAAAAAGCATGACAAATACATGCCTTTAAAAAATCAAAATGCCGAATGTAGGAGTCAAAATGCAAGCAGCCAGAAGCAAGATGATAACCTGACTGCAAGCCTACTGATTAATTACAGCAGGTCTAGGAAGAAACAGCGCACACTCCTAGAAAGCCACACACAATGATATATTAGGTGTGACTGGATGGGCCATCACTGGCAGGATGGGAGGGAGAAGCAAGGGTCAGCCACAATTACACCTGAATAGGCTGTGTCCCACCTCCTCACAAAGGGCTGCAAACTTCCTGTAGTAAGTCTGGAGCCAGGGCAGGAAAGGCACGGCATCTGTGCATTTAAAAGGTGTGCCTCCAGAAGCTTATCCCCACTTCCAAGGCACAACTGTGTATAAAAGAAGGAACTCACACACTACCACCTCAGTACACTTCTGAACCTGAGGATACTTTGCCAGGAAGAAGGCTTCTGAGCTGCTACAAAGACTCCCACTCTGCTGGACTGCTGCTCTACGAGGAACTTCTGTGCTTCTGGTTGCCTGCTGCTCCCTTCCCTGGGGAAGAATAACTGGACATGAAACTCCATCTTGAACCCAGGATCTCAGAGTGACTCAAAGGGTTAGTCTACTGGCCTCCTTATCTGAGCCCCAGGGACATAGCAGATTCCCCAATAGCTCCTGACCCATCTTTTTATTTATTTATTTATTTATTTTGAAAACCTTTATCGACATTTCAACCAAAGACAAGTATAGGCCTACAACCCCCGGAGCCGGCTGCTAAGCAGTTAGAGTAACAGAGAGCAATTTTTAATCACATGCAGCACCTCTGGGAGCAGATTCTCCATGCTAGTATACTCTTGGCCACTGAGCAGCACAATTAGTAAAACAGGATATAAAAGGTTTTCATTTTATAATATAGGATTGAAGGATCAGGTGCCGAACAATTTCCCAGCAGCGAAAAATGGCAGGCAGAATAGTAAACGTGTCAACAATAAACAGTAATCGATCAAATCAATGGCGCTGAAACAGGAGGTTCAGGATGTGGAGGAATATCACTGTCAATTCGCGCCTGCAGTCCCCTGCCCTAAGACCCAGAGAACACCACGAAAATTGAGGCACAGATGAAAAAGCAGTGATTGATACCAAAGGGAACCCACTGCACTGACCCAAGAAAAGAAAAAGACAAAGAAGGATAAGAGAAGAAAAAAGAGGCCATAGAATTAAATTAATAAAACGAAAAATCCCCTAAAAGCACCCCTGCAGATGACTACGGCCCCCCCCCAGTAGTGTGCCTGTCGCCCGAGAACCAAACCCGAATTTTAGAAGAAACAGAGAAAAAGGAGAAAGAAAGGAAACCCCACCTAACCGGGAAATGGAGGAGGGCAGTAGTCTATGCGCTCCCGGTCTCTCCCCCCCGCCCTAACCAAGGGGGCCCCCCTAGGCCAACACGAATAAAGTTGTCCACCATACAAAAATACCCCGGGGGGAACCACCAACCCTCCGCCCCGGAATCCGTCTGTTAATGAGGCAGTCCCGTTACCAATAGATCCATCGTAAACAATTCAACCGGCCATCTCAGCCTTGGCCCCGTCTAACAAATTTGCCGAGTCCTTCGGATAAGAAACGCCCATCCCCGGAAAGTCAAAGTTCACACAGAGGCAGCCGGAGCTTGAGTCGGCAAATGGGAGATGATTAGCAGATCCCAACACACACGGCTTGCACCAACGATGTCCCTCCCCGTCTCCGAAGCCAAGCATCGATCCATCCGCCATGTTGGGAGACTGATTGGGGTGCGACTCGTTCCGGTACAGATCAAAATGTGAGCCAACAGTGTCCAGGATGGGGGAAGCAGTGAAATGCTCCGATAACTGCAGGACCGATGTTTCCGAGAGCGTAGAAGAGTCACCAATCTCAGCACACACGATGAGTACCATTTTTTCGGGGGCAGGCACAGCTTCCAGCACCGGGTCCAAACGCGCCTGTAGCAAGTCGGCTGCCGGGTCTCAGAGAGCAAGTCAGGGCTTGCTCCCGGTCCTATGGTCTCATCTGTTGCCGTCAGCCAATGATTGACCTGGGCCCTCACCATCGCGTGAAGCGCCGCAAGTTCCGCCATTACCATCCGCAAGGAAGGGCCACATTGAGTCCGTTCCGCCAGGTTCCATACGTCCGTAGGCATAACGATCCCCATGGAGAGACGCCCTCTCCGGGGCAGGATACGCCGGGGCAGAAACAAGCCGTGAGGGACGGGCCAGCAGCACGCAGCAACGCGCGGCGGGACCTCTGCCCCGGGGCACCAGCGATGCTATTGCCGGGCCTCCAGGCCGGGCCCCCCGCGATGCAGCACCGCGCGCCTCACCTCAGGTACAGCACCAGGCAGCAGATGGTTGCAAAGTAGTCCAGAGAAATTTTCAAAAGTTCCAAGGACCAGACCCAACCACCCTTAGCAGTCCGTTGTTGTTCACTTTGGACCCGGGTAGACCAGCAATCGAGACCCCGGCTTCCAGTCTGGGTTAGGCCTCAAAACATTTTCGATGTTACTTCACCCCAGAACATCAGAAAAATTCCGTGAGCACACCATTGGGGTGCCGACTAGTTCACCCACACGAATCCGGGGCAGGAGATCAGGATATTCGACAGGATAAGCGAGCGTAGGACGGGGGTCAGCGGAGCCGGGAGACTATGCGGCCATCTTGGTTGGTGTCGTAGCTCCTCCTCCCTCCTGACCCATCTTAAGCAAGTTCCTGACCCCAAAGGTGCCTCTCAGACCCTTGGCCCTTGGTGTAGTTTTTGGGGCCTAGGGGGGTTGGGGTACTTTTTAGGGCTCGGGGTGTCAGATTAAATTTTAGGTCTCGATGGTGGTGGGGTGGGTTCGTTTTTAGGGCTCAGTAGGACCCTTAAAGATACATCAAATAGTTGTGCTTCAAAAATGTTGGTGCCCAAATGAATTGCTGGATTCACAAACTAGTCGTGCAAATCTCTCATTCATCCAGACTTCCTGTTATGCGTCCTCGCAGCTCTGCTACTTAAAGTCCCCAGCTTGTGATATTCCAGAGCCCTTCAATCTTATGAATTTGATAATTGATCCCCTCACTATGAATGCTCTCTGGTTAAAAACAGAGCACCTAAATTCTTTCATTAATGCTTCTGTTATTAACAACTCACAGACTGTTTTAAACCCTCATGTTGGGCCCACATAGTGCCCTCAAGATGGATTAATCTACTGCTTCACTTTCTCCCACAGTGCAGGAGTTGCATTCACAAAAACTTCAATTCTACAACAATAGACTAAGCACCCTTTACACGGTGGTGTTGTGCAATGGTATAATGCACTCCAAAATAATGCGAAATACAAACAAGTGGTAAATGGAATGCTTGAATGAATCTTTGCCACAGGCTCGGATCACATTCTATTGAATTGTTTTTAGCTCAGTTTGCCTTTTCAGATAGGGATAAACTTTATCCAGCGTGGTCGTCTGTTCCCCAAACCTCTTGCCGGAGGCCTCACAGGCTGGCACCGTGGCTAGTTGTGGCACCTGGCTCAGCCAGCAAGAGTCTAAATGCCACCACTAAAGCCCCTTGGTGAAATAATTGAAACAGGGCTGAGCTGGGCCTGTCTCTTTAATCTCCCCTTGTCCACTTATATATATATATATATATATATATATATTGAAATAGTAATAATAACGGTATACTCCCAAACGAAGGGAACTGAAACGAATGTGTAGAAAACTAGAAAGGAGTTGGAGGCAGGTTCCAGAAGCTGACAGTAGAAATGCCTATAGAGAAGCAATCCGAAACTATAAGGCTGAAATTAAAACTGCGCAATCTGTATTTTATGAGGGCAGGGTTAGCACGGCCGCCAATTCTCCTAGGGAGATCTTTCGGATTGCCAAATCTCTTATCAGCGTTCCACAAAAATTCCCTAATCCTAAGAGGCCCAAGCTCGTTGTGACAAGCAGGCTGAATATTTCCATTTAAAAATTCCGCTCATTTCCCATTCTTTTACTCCTTATCAGGACAAATCCGTCTTCCATGCTTCTGAGAGTAGTCTTTTGAATCCACAATGTCCTTTAATGGAGTTTCCTTTGCTCGATGAGGCACTACTGAACACACTAATGTCTAGAGTAACATCTGGTTCTCCCATCGATCCAGCTTCTCCGCGCCACCTTACGCTAGTTACGGATGTAATTTGGCCAGTAATCCTGAATGTTCTAAACGCTTCCATCATCTCAGGAAAGGTGCCATTGCTGTGGAAATGTAACCAAGTTAGAGCATTATTGAAAAAACCCAACCTGGATCCTTCCATCATGGCCAATTATCACCCCCCCTCCCTTCTTCAATGGTTGGGCAAGCTGCTTGAGAAACATATCAATACCATCTTGGTTCATCACCTGGAGTCTAACAATCTACTCCATAATTCCCAAGCAGGATTCCGTCCTAAGCTTGGGAAGGAAGCAGCTCTCTTGGCTGTGACAGAGGTCGCTCTGGAGGCACCTGGACCAAGGCGGCACAGCAGCAATTATTTTGCTGGACCTCAGTGCCGCCTTCGACACTGTGGATCACAACATCTTTCCTTCTCGATTAAAACATCTTGGGGTGGCAGGTCTGGCTCTCACCTGGCTGCAATCCTTTTTGAAAGGCCATTTTTTTCAGGTCTTCGAGGGTGCTACTCTATCTAAACAATGGCCCCTTAGCTGTGGGATTCCTCAGGGATCTTCCCTGAGCCCCACGCTTTTTAATGTCTATATGGAGCCATTCGCTGGGATAGTGCTTCGTTTCGGCATCGAAATTGTCACCTATGCAGATGACACCCAACTGGTGGTTGCTCTCAACCACCCTGAGGGATCATCTAGCACCTTGAGCTGTTGCCTAGAAACGGTAGCCGAATGGGTGGCACTTCATCATCTTAAGTTAAACGGGGACAAGACAGAACTGATGTTCCTGGGTAAGTCCCCCTCACCCAGAGCAGCTTTGATTTGGCCTACCTGTCTCTGCACTATGCCAGTGCCTAAAGGTCAGATTAAGAGTCTCGGAGTGTGGCTAGATAGCACTCTCTGCTTCAACTATGAAGCTACTAAGCTCTCTGCCGCCTGCTTCGGCCTGATGAGGTTGTTAAGGAAATTTGTGCCTCTTCTCCCTTTCCAGGCATGTAGGATTATGGTGAAGGCTCTCATCTTGTTCCGCCTAGACTACGGGAATGCTTTGTACTTGGGCACACCACTGGCCACCATCAAAAAACTGCAGGTGACCCAGAACTGCGTGGCCCGTTTACTTCTGGAGTTGCCTCGGAGGCAGTCTGTGTCATTTGCCTTGAAGACGCTCCACTGGCTGCCAATCCAGGCCAGGATCCGATTTAAGGTGATGTGTACAGCTCATAAAGCCATGTGGAATTCAGGCCCTGCTATGATTTCTTCTTTAGTGACCCCCTATTATCCTTCTAGAAATCTGCGTTCCAGTACAGCCTTCCTTGCAATCTCGCGGAAAGTACGACGAATCAGATGGGGGACGCTCCTTCTTGTGGAATGCTGCCACCTTTTGGAACTCTCTGCCACCCACTCTGTGCAGCGAACCTGATCTACAAACTTTTCGCAGACTCTTGAAAACCTTCCTCTTCCACTAATCTGTAACAGCCTGGTTTGTTTTTCGGCTGCCCGGTCCAAGCTCTACGAGGCCTCAGAGTAGAAGTGCGCTATAAAAAGCGAATTTCATTTAATTTCATTGCAATACTTTATTGTGTGATTACTGAAAACCATTACAATTTGTTTCTTTTTTGTTTATTTAAAAAGACATATGGTGCTTGGTGCACAGACAAAATATCGACTCCAAAATATCGACTGGACATAATATCGACTTTTAAATATAGACTGGACAAAATATCGACTGGACAAAATATCGACTACAAAAATATCGTTTTTAAGGTAAGTGAAGTAATATCAACTGTAAAATATAGATAGCAAAAATATTGAATATATATAATATTTTATAGTGTATTTTTATGTAATAATATGTGTGAAAAGTGTGTATTAATGTTATAAATAATTTTATTAAATGAATTTTGTTTTAATAATAATTGCGTAATGTAATTCTGTAGCGGGTTGTGGGTTTATAGGGGAATAGGGTGGGAAGTAATTTAATTATAATTAATTAAATATGTAAATTAATTAATTGATATTAATTTAAAATTAATTGTAAATTAATTTATATGTGTTAATTAATTTAATAGTAATTGCAAATTAATTAATAATAATTGATTAATTGGTAAATATGTAAATTTTACTAATTTAATGCAGTAGCGGGTTGTGGGATTATAGGGGAATAGGGTGGGAAGTAATTTAATTAATAATTATTAAATATGTTAATATATTTATTGATAGTAATTAGTAATTAATTGATAATTATTTGTGTTAATTAATTAAATAGTAATTGTTAATAATTTTATATTAATTGATTAATTTGTTAATATGTGATTTTTACAAATTTAATTATTACAACTACGCTTTCCAACGCTTTCCCTACTGTTGCACCCACTGGAGTGGGAATAGTAATTTTAACCCCTACGCTATCCAACACTTTCCCTACTGTTGCACCCACTGGAGTGGGAATAGTAATTTTAACCCCTACGCTATCCAACGCTTTCCCTACTGTTGCACCCACTGGATTTGGAATAGTAATTTTAACCCCTACGCTATCCAACGCTTTCCCTACTGTTGCACCCACTGGAGTGGGAATAGTAATTTTAACCCCTACGCTATCCAACACTTTCCCTACTGTTGCACCCACTGGAGTGGGAATAGTAATTTTAACCCCTACGCTATCCAATGCTTTCCCTACGCTTGCACTCTTTGGAGTGGGAATAGTATTTTTTACACTTCTGGTATCGTACGGTAATATAATAGTATCTTATTTAATTATAGTATGTTACTATATATATATGTTTTAACACTTAAGATTTTTTTTTTTTTTTTTTTTTATCCTCATTTGTGTGCATAGCTCCAATCTATCAAAACCAAGAAGAAAACCACCACAGAGCAATGAGCCGACTGGTCGTATACTGTGCCAACTCAGCTTATAGCTGGTAGGGAAATTTATATGAAGAGAAGCGAGGCCAGTTCCCATCAGCACTATATACAGTGACCAATCTTAAACCTGCTTAGGGCGGTACCTCAGTTGATAGTGCCCGAATTATCGAGACCCCTTTGGTACCAAGACTGTTAGTCTTGTTAGCCAGGATAGGCAATGCGCACATTAATCATAGGACCTGGGGGAAAAAAAAAAAAACCCCAGGCGTGATCACGACTATCCAAGCATTGCCCAGAACGCTCTACTATTCGGATTTCCTACCCTGGCTAGATCAAGTTTGGAAATTTGAAGGAGTGATGTTCGCCATTCATGTACTGTAGGTGGTTGAACATCTTTCCAATGTCTGCATATCTCCCTACATGCCGCAAGAATGGAATAGAATATCAATCTGGTTGCTGCGTTACAGGTTTTATTTCTCAGACCAAAGATAACAAGAGCGAGGTCTATAGAGACATGTTCACCCAAAGATTGTGATAGCTTATTCTTAATAGCTTCCCAATATTCTGATAATTTTGGACATTCTAAAAACATATGTGTATCCGTGGCTGCAATTAACCCGCATCTAGGACATAGAACTGGACCTACTAATGAGAATTTAGTTAACCTATAGGGAGAGTAATATGCCCTATGTATGGTAAAAAGGTGGTTCCTACGAAGCCACGAAGGTTTAACTAAATCCCAAAGCAATGAACAAGAAGCAGACCAAAGTTCTTCCACATCTAAGCCTGGCATTAGTTCTGTCCACAGTGTTGTCGGTAACTGAAAGCTGCCATCTATTTCATCTATTATTTTGTTGTACCAACGTGAGATTTCTTTTTTTGCGACTGGGCTGTCTAATAAACAAGTCACCAAGTCGCTAAAACCGCCTATAGGCTGCTTGTTACGTCGCGTTGGCTGATCTTTATATGACTGAGCCCAGCTGGAAATCTGGATATATTTAAATCTCGACAACCCTGGGCCTACTTTGTTAATAAGATAATCCCATGGGAGTAAGGCCCCGTCCATAAACAGGTCGTCCCAACTATGAATGCCAGCTTCTATTAGCGGATTATTAAGGGCATCTATTGTCCATAAGGGAGGAGCGGGTAAGTTCCATATCGGAGCCTTCGCTGAATAGTAGCCAATCTTTATCGCTTGTCTAACTTTGTACCAAGTAGATACAATTCCATTTAGAACTTTCAATTTTATCTTCTTAAAGAATTTGGGGTCACCAAACTTAAACAAGAAACCAGCATGATTAACACCTTCGCATTCCAATAATATAGAGAAAAGGGGGCCCATCCCTGTAGATGTGGGGGTTTTAACACCTTGGCTGCTAGGGGGTTTTCCCCTCCTGTGCTGCAGATCCTTATTTCCCATTGTTCATGACAAGGTCAGCTCGTCATAAGCACAGCGCAGGTAACACCCATGACGAGCTGACCTTGTCATTAGCATGGAAGGGGTTAAGCAACATACGCATGTGCGATAGCTGGAACGCCCATGCATATATTTGAAGGTCTGGGCCAGCCAGCCTGCCCTTCTCCCTACGACGCCTAATTTTTTTCCACGAGATTCTGGCACTTTTACTATTCCAAATAAAACTGGTAATCGCACTCTGTAATTTGGATATTAATTTTGGATCAAAATATAGTGGTATTGAATTAAATAAAAAAGAAACTTTCGGTAAAATACTCATCTTCACCAAATTAACCTTACCCAGAACAGAAAGCGGAAGATGAGACCAATCTCTCATAAGTTTCCCACACTCTGCAGCCACTTTGTTAAAGTTAAGAGAAGCAATCGCATTGATGTCCTTAACTATGTTCACCCCTAAATATCGAAATTGGCTTTTAAATGTCCCATTGTTATCAGTTATATTACAATTCCAGGACATTGACTCTGTCTTGAGGGCATTGATTTCATACCCTGACACTTTCCCAAATGTAAGGGCCTGTTCAATTATCTCTGGGTATGCCTCTTCATAACTTGTGGAAAAAATCATAATATCGTCTGCATAAAGTGCCACCTTCTTATCCCAGCCACCATAAATAAAAGGTTTAATGAGTATGTTGTCTCTGAGAGTCTGAGCGAAAGGTTCTATATATATGTCAAAGAGAAGAGGAGACAGGGGACAACCCTGTCTGGTTCCTCTCATAACCTTGAAGGGCTCTGTCAAGCCTCCATTAATCAACAGTGAAGCAGATGGATTACGATATAGAAGATCTATCGTCCTCCGAAATCTGTCCCCCACGTTGAACCTCCTCAAGGCCTCCGACAGGTACAACCAATTCACCCTATCGAAGGCCTTGGTGGCATCCAAAGTGAGAACAACCAATGGAATTTCCTCCTTTATAGCAATATCCATTGAACCAATCAATTCATACGTAAGCTCACAGAGCTGTCTCCCTTTTATAAACCCCTTTTGGTTCGGAGCTATGATATCAGGAGCTACCAGACCCAGCCGATTAGCTAATATAGATGTAAAAATTTTATAATCGGCGTTTAGTATAGAAATGGGCCTGTATGAGCCACAGTCTGATGCGGGTTTCCCAGGCTTCAGGATGAGGGTTATAGAGGCATTATTCCATGACTCCGGTGGTAACTCGCCCTCTCTAAGGATTTGATTAAACATAGTAGCCATTACTGGTGAAACCTCTGAGACAAGTTTTTTGTAAATTTCGCTAGGCATACCATCAGTACCTACAGCCTTTCCACTCTTTGCTTTCTTTATGGTCTCCTCTACCTCTAATATGGTTATTTCCCCGTCCAAGGAGCAGGACTGTTCTGTTGTTAAGGATGGAAGAGATATACCCTCGAGCCAATTAATTATGTCATTCTGATTAGGCTTAAGGTCGTCCTGATATATAGATTGAAAAAAAATTCTGAAAACTGCTCTAATTTCCTCATCCCTGGAAACAGTGCCTTCCACTGATGTGACTGAAGATATGTTGTTGCGGACCCGATCAGATTTTGTTTTCCAGGCAAGTAACTTTCCTGCCCCCTCCCCATATTGGAAATGCGAGAGTTTAATAGCCTCCCATCTCTGTATGACCCGTTTCTCCAGAACTGCTGACAATGAGAGCTTCAGCCTATTCAATTCTACGTGTTTTGCGGCCAGGATGTGATTATCTATAGGAGCAGTGTTATCTATATCGTTCTGTGCTGTCAAAATGTTACTTTCAATGGAGGTAATTTTGTCTGTATACTGTCTCCTACGATAGGCTACTTTATTTTTAATGAGACCTCTTAATGTACATTTAAACGTGTCCCAGATTATTCCTATGGGGGCTGTATCTTTATTGGTGCTAAAGAAGTATCTTGTTTCAGATTGTAAAAATTCAATATCCTCTGTTGAAGAGAGAAGAGATCTGTCAAAAGACCATATTCTAGTAAGAGGTGTCGTAGCCAGTTTTAATTCTAACTCAACTGCAGAATGGTCAGAGAGATGCATTGGAGTGTATTGTATTGAGGTAATGTCTTCAGCTAGAACTCTACTTGTGAGAATGAAGTCAATTCTGGATCTATGTCTATATTTCCAGTTCTTAAATGAGAATTCATGTCTTTGACCCTCTTTGAACCGCCAAATATCTATGTAATCGTATTGGTTCATTAAACCTAGCAGACAGTTTCTGGATTTAGAGATGATTTTCTGCCTACTATTAGGGGATTTATCCAGAAGTGGATTCAAAGTTATATTGAAATCCCCCGCTATAATCACCGGGTCTGGGAAGCTAAGCAAATGGCTAAAAAGGGTTTCCAATATTGAGGGGTCATCTATGTTGGGGCCATAGTATCCCACAAGTGTTAACTTGGTGTCTCCTAGTTCTATTGCTGCGATAGCCCATCTCCCTCCAGTGTCTACTTTCTGCTGTTTTACTTTAAATATGACGGATTTTTTTAAAAAGATCGAGACCCCCCGTGTATTAGAACCTTGTGTTGTTGAAATCGATGATTCTATCCATCTATTCCTTCGAACCAACTCGAGTATCTCGCTCTCGATTAAATGGGTCTCCTGGAGGATAATGATTCCTGCATCGATATCTCGAAGATACTGCATGATTTTGTTAGCACGCGGATGGTGCGGAGACCATTAACATTCCAGGATAATATTTTTAGTTTACTCATTAAGTTGTAAAATTAAGTTATTCGTTAGAACTAATTGTGAAAAGAAGAGATTTGACAATTCAAGCAGATTATTACTGTTTGGCTGAAGATGAAAAGAAAACATAGCGTTGAAAAAGTTATTTACACAAAAAGATTGGAGCTCTTTTTTAGAAGTGTGATTGTGCCCCCCTACCCCCCCGTACCCTCCCCTACTCCCACCCTGGGAAAACCCCCCCGTACTCACCAACCGGAAAATTTCCGGAAGTAAGTGCCCCTAGTTCTTCCCCATCTCGCCTCCATGTGCCTTTAATAATTATAGTGTGACTCGCCGTTATATTTTATGATTATCTTAGATACGAGTATAGTTATGTATTTTTATTTATTGTATTTTTTTTCCCCTCATTTTTACCCCTTTTGTTCCCTGTTTTTTTTTTTTTTAAATTTTTTTTTTTTTTTTTTTTTTTTTTAACTTTACTCATTATGATCTTCTTTTATTACCCTTTTCCATTTCTGTGAAACTTCCACAAAACTACGCTTCATAAATTCATGTCTACCTTTGCTCATGGTAAGGTGCGATTGATCATCATTTTCCCTAATCAATGTATTTAACCTTGGCATTGGATATTGGGTTTTTTAAGCGTATGGGGGTTCTAAGATTTAAGCGAAATACCGATCTTTTAATTCATTTGAATGTTTCAACACATCTTAGTATCACTCCCTTGGTTTCCTACTGCCAAAGGATAATAAAAGATCATCTGCAGCTTGTACTGATCTGATGTTGTACATTTTGTTATCAAGCATGATTTTAAGGGATGCAGGGAAACCCATCTGTACTGTAGCTCCTAGCTTACGAAAAGCGTCCATCCTTTGGCCGAGCTCCCATTGTTTGTCCAAGGTGAAGCGGGACAAATCTGAGCGAATCTGAAAATTATAGCCTTTGTATGTTTGCGACTTAAGCTTAAGTGCCTGATTCAAAATGTGTTCTTTCAATGAGTAGGTGTGAAAGTTTACTAGGATTTTCCTAGGCTTGGTCCGCTGGATGTTACATCTGAAGGGATCCCGATGACAAATAAGATTGTAAAAAAATTATTTTTATTATTTTCATTTATTATTTAATTATTATAAGTTAATTTAAGTATTTTTAAGTATATTTTAGTAATTAAATTTTAATATTAATTTAATTTAACACTGTTTTTAATAAAGTCGATATTTATCAACTATATTATTGTAAACAACTATATTATTGTAAACGATATTTTGTACTCAATATTTTTGTACTTACCTGTTTGTAGATACAAACTCGATATTTTGACTGTCGATATTTTGTTCACGATATTTTTGCAAGTCGATATTTTGTCCCTCGATATTATTTCAGTGATCCATGGTGCTTATGTACAAAAAACAGAGCTTTAAAAGATTCAAATTAATAGTAAGACAATCTAAAATAGGGAGATAGGTTTAAAATATCCTAATGATAATTAATTACCTATGACTATTAGAGTGAGATATCAGATCAGTCGAAGTATCGTTTTTTTTCTTTTTTAATCTAGAGAAAGACAGCTAAACATACGTTTACAAAGAGCCATATAAGGAAAAGTAAACAATTAATATTAAGTAAAAAACAATGATCCAATATACTGTTGTGGGCGATTAGAAATGTGTGGGTTAAGCTTAAGGCGATATAGCAGCACAGCCAGGTCGAAGAAGATTTGCGGCCCTGTTTTTTCCCACCAATTTGGCCGCTCTGCCACCAAATATAGTGAACCGAATGTTCAACTTCGTATTGTCTGTGTTCAGATCAGTAATAATGGATTGTCGACAGGTACGAACTCCGAGTTTATTCCATTCGTCCCTCAGTGAGGATCTTCTGTCGATCAGCAGAGCGGGACAAGTGCAGGCTATATGCTCCATTGCTTCGGAGTGACAGCCGCACTCCATGCACTTCATACCAGCATTGGAGCAGCACCATTCCGGCAAATTATTTAAAAAAGGCAATTTTCCCATCTTCAGGGCCGGAAGTTACCACCCAGGCGTGTTTCCTATTCAACAATGTTGCCTTGTCGGTGTGGAAAGACCACAGCCGGACGCTTGACTTGATGACTGCCTTTAGCGCCATCTGAAATGGATTTGTTCCCCAATATTCCTTGACACCGAGTAGTTGCAGGGAACAGTCCAGACGATGCCGATGTTTATGACTGTTTTGGCCGGTCGAAATTTCGTTCCAAAGTCTGGCCTCCAGACTGCCCTCCCGGGAGTTACGCATTTTGTTGCAGAGCTTTATGAACGCACCTGCCTCAACGACGTGATAGTCCAATAAGCCGAATTCTAGTCGAACTTGGGCTGGTGATGCGGATCGTGGCAGGCGAAAAACTTGTTTGAAGATTTTGGGCCATATGTAGGTAAAACATGAATACGGATTCCTTAATACCGAATTTTACCGATTCGGTATTAGGGATTCCGTAAATGCCATGTAGATAAAAAATCGGTAAACATTACCGATTCGTTAAAAATCGGTAAAAAATACCGATTCGGAACGAATCGGTAAAAAAAAAAAAATACTGAAAAACCAATACCGATTCGGAATTACAGAATTCATTACCGAATCGGTAAATACCGATTCAGTAATTCAAAAATTCGTAATTCAATGAATCAGCCAATCCTGTGTCACCCAATCACCTCCCAAACAGGAAGTGGCCACACCCAGGCACCTGCACAGGACCTGGAGCTCACTGTGAGGCAGGCAGGTGAGCTGAGGAGCCAGCAGCAACAGAGCCTCACAGCTACAAACAATAAAAAAAAAAAGTAAAACGCATTGAAATGGCAAGCCAGGACAGGGAGAAGGAGGGAAGTGAGAGGGAAAGAAAGCTGAAGTTTAGTGACAAGGAGCTGGAGGTACTGATCCAGGATGTCCGTCAGGACCATCACAGGCTAATTGGTCAGCAGTCCCACCATGTGCCCGAGTCTCAAAAGAGGCAAATCTGGAGTAGCATTCGGGACAAAATAAATGCCATAGGTGTGACCCAGCGTACTATTGAGGACATCAGGAAGAGGTGGTACGACCTCAGGAAGACAGCGAAAGCAAGGATAGCAGAGAGGCAAAGGCAGGCTGGTGGAGGAAAGAACAGAGCACCAACACCACTGGAACTGATGGTGGAGTCCACCATCCAGCCGGATAGTGTGAGTGGTGTGGGAGACACAGACAGCACTGCCAGAGCAGCAAGGAAACAAGGTAAGACGCATGCCCAGCACGCTGTGCTACCCCCTCCCCAACCCCAATCCCCATAGTGGCATAGGGGCTCCCACTCCACTCCATGTCTTACTCATCATCTGCTATGCATTTTGGGAGATGTAGTTAGAGGAAACAGATGTATAGGACAGTCAGGCTAGCAAACACAATAGCATGTTAAAGTAATTGGCAATGTCAGGACAATCACTGTGATCTGTAGGCATGATGTTTAATATAATTCAAATGCAGACAGAGCAGTGAGTATATCTACATTTGTGTCATTACAGGCGAGACATCTCGCAGTGCTGCAGAGGGGAGCAGAGCAAAGACAGCCAGGCCATAGGGGAGGCAACATGAGGAAGAAAGCATGCCTGCAGGGACCACAAGCTCCGCGCAACCACATCACCAAATCCTTCATCACAGCCATCACCACAGCGCCAGGGAACGCCACCATCCCCTCATACCCAGTCCCCACTGCGACGATCACCAACACCACCACCACAGTCAGGCAGGAGGCATGCCGTGCCCACCCTCCAGCAGATGGAGGAGTCGTCAGAGGAGGGCACAGGGTGCCAACAGACTCCAATCCATGAGGGAGGCAACAGGGAGAGGGCTGTTACTCCATCTGAGGGCGCCCACAGTTCATCCGAGAGCCGCAGGGCAAGGCCGGACAGTCCTGAAGCATCCGAACAGGGTGAAAGTGTGTTTGCTGGACTGGAAGGCAACATGCTGAAGGTCCAGCACCTGCAATGGAGGGAGATGAGATCACTGCACAAGGAGGTGGCACACATTAACAAGCACATACACAGGATGGAAAAGGGCATCAGTGCAATGGGAGACAACATGTGAGAGGGAATGCAGAGAGTAGCAACCTCTGTGGACAACCTCTGCAGCCAGCTGGAGCAGGACCGTCTTGGCAGGCGCAGGGAGAGGCAGAGGCTCCAGGCCTATGCCAAGGCCGTGAACCGGCTGGCCACTGCAACCTCACTGATGTGTTGCAGGTCCATCGCCATGCAGGAGGAGATGGCGCATTGCAGCAGGGATGTGGCCAGGGGCATGGTTTCTATGACCTCTGCATTAGAGCTCCTGCAGAATGCAAAGGCGGCCACAATGGAAGGGGGGGACAGTGAGGAGGCTACCAGCCGTGATAGCATTACGCCCTCTCCCACCGAGGGCAGGAGGCGCAGCGAGCGCAGCGCGTGGACGCAGAAAGTAGGGACCACTGCCTATTGCCAAACATTAGATGAGTGATGTAATCCATGTCCAAATGGACACTACTTACAATACTGGTGGTGTGCTTATTAAACACCATAACATAAAACTGTTACTGGCTCTGTCTCGTTACTCACTCAGAAATAGTTTGACGTTATCTCTGCCCGTCTCTGTCTCCCATCATGTTCAACTGCAAGACCAGCTGCGCAGGGCTCTGGCTGAGGGTTGTCCTCGTCCTCAGAGTCAGTTAGTTCCACTGCTGTTCCTTTTTTTGTGGCCAGATTGTGTAGCATTGCACATGTAGCAATAATATTGCAACATTTGATGAGGCTGTACAGACATGCACCTCCACTTTTGTGGAGGCAATGGAATCTGCTTTTATGTGCGCTCCACCATGTTTCGTGTGCTCCTATGTGCCACATTGTATCTCCTCTCCCTTGGGGTGGTTGGGTTGAGATATGGTGTGAGTAGACAAGGCCGTAGGGCATATGCGCTGTCACCTATGTACAGAAGAAAGTGCCATTAATTTGTGTGACCAATAGCTTGAGCCAGGGTGTACATCAGGGTGTGTCACATTGATTTACCTAGTAGGTATCCTTCTCCAAATTCACCAGCAGCCAGACGTGTATGGATACCACTGTTCCGGAATATGTACGAGTCGTGGGTACTCCCGGGGATTTAGGCCACGATGTCAGTTATGATGTACTTGGCATCACATCTCACCTGCACATTGATGGAGTTGGTGGATTTGCGGTTTCTGTAAATTTATTCATTTGCTGCAGGTGGGCAGATTGGTATAAGGGTCCCATCAACGCAGCCAATGACGTGTGGGAACTGCACAAGTTGTGCTTAGAGGGGACATCTCATAGGCTCGGCCTTTCTCTCAGTGACTCTTGGGTGTGCAGGGTTGGATCGGGATCAAGAATGGGCCGCATTTGCGGATTCTGTCTTTTTTCAAAACACAGCTTCAGTGTTTTAAGTGTTTCAAAAGGGAGGGGGTTCTATTAAAGAGCCATGTTTCTCAACTTCTCTAAGATAAAAAAAGAAAATGTTGCCAGGACTATTTGTGCCTGGATGAGCTCACAATAGTGAATCACACCCAAATATAAGTGCTCAAGCCCCTGCTGAATCTGCATACATTAATGGGCGGCCCGCAAGAGACCAGGAATGACACCTCAGTGCAGTAATAGAGGCCCATCTGCCACCAGAAATACTGCTTAGGCCCCCACTGTGTCGGGGGCGTCATCTGAACTGCACAGACACAGCCAAAATCGGCCACCCTGCTGGCCTAAAAAGCAGCCCTCCTCTGGAACACGGATATCAGCCCATTGCCCCAGTGCCCGCCTTCCCAGTTCAACCTTGGGTGTCGGAGAGCAGGCATTCTTTGGGATAAGGTTGTGCAATGGTGTGGGTTGGATGTTCCATGACATAGGCCCAGCTCAGGGGTGTGTACGATGTCTAAGGGTATCCTGTGGGGCTCGCGCCAGTGGGATATTTGGGGCTCAGGTGTTTCTATTGCCCTTTCTCTTGAGGGCCAGACTGGGCCCCTGCTTTAAGAAAGGACTGGAGGCGCGGATGAGGGATAGTGGGGCTTCCTGTGACTTTGGCCCTCATGCAACATTGTAGGAATTTGCGATTCCTAAATTGCGAAAATTAAGGAATCGCAATTTAGGAATCGCAAATTCCTATGCATTAAAAATTCGCAAAAGTTTTTGCGATTTCTTAATTTTCTTTATTTGCAATTCCATCATTGTGAATCGCAAATAAGGAATCGCTTTACATTGATTCCTATGGGCCTAGAGGCCCATAGGAATCAATGGGAAGGCATTCTCATTTTGCGAATTCGCAATTAAGGAATCGCAAAATGAGAATGTTGGACCCCCCCCTACACCCCTGGAATGTCACGTACGTACAATTTACTCACACACATGTCCCAAGAGCATGTGTGTGTGTAACATGTAAGTTTCAAAAATGCATTTTTTGCATTTTTGAAACTTTTCGCAAATTACCATGAAGGTTTACTTCATGGTAATTTTCCCCTTCCTAATTGCGAATTCGCAAATTAAATAAAATCATGCATAGCATTTAAGAAATCGCAAAATTTGCGATTTCTTAAATGCTATCACAATATGAGAAATCGCAAAAAATTGTGATTTCTTAAATTGCGATAAATGAGAAAAAATGATGCATCCCAAAAAAGGTTTTTGCATTCGCAAACGGCTGATTTTTGCGATTCGCGCCGTTTGCGAATGCAAAAACGCTTGATGCATGTGGGCCTTTGACCCTTGGCACCTGAGGATAGATGGCCAAATTACATGCCACGCTGACGGCTCCGTTCATATATATAGTGGAACATCATGTTCCTCGCCACTCACTCAATCTTCCCTACCCCGCCTTTCCACGAGTGAAACGCATCCGCTTTGTTCCAGGGGTAGCCATGGCTCGTTCAATATTCCCTTCTTTTCTTTTCCGGGTCGTCTGTATTTGGAATCTCAGACACACCTATATAAACAGCTGCTCACATTTACATAAGAATACTCCTCTATAGCTCATAAAAAGTGGCAATTTTTTAAATGATAAATAATTCAATCGTATTGCTTTATTAACCTTCCTGCTTCCTCAAATGTGCTTGAAAATGCACCATTTATCTACTCTTTTTTCAAAATGTTCTTGTCGGAGAACCCAGTCTGAATCCCCCCTCCCCCTCCAACCACTCGTCACATAAACAATCTATAAAAAAATCACATTTTGTAATTTCCATGTGTGCTGCATTAAGCAGCACACTTAAAGGACAAAACGGCATTTAAAGTTTGTTTATCTGCAGGAAGGGACACCTTGCTACACATAAACAATCTTCCCTTGCAGGCTGACAACCTTGGCATGCATTGGCGCTAGGAAGCTAAGTGTAGCGCCAGCGTAGGAGGAAACACAAGACTGCACTATATTCTTGTAAATATAGTGCAGCCTTGCATTTCTGAAGTGGTGGAGTGAGGCGTTAAGCCAAGACGGCTAACGCCTCACTCTGCCACTTCTTTGTACATATGCCCCCTGTGAGCACAACACCTTGAGCCACTAACATCTATATAAATGAAAATGTAAATATTCGTTTGTTCAAAATCGTAAATCTCTGAAAGTTCTTCACCGATTGCTTTGAAATTTTGACACAACGTTGGATTAGAATACGTGCGTGTTTTTATATACACAACGTTGGATTCGGATACGCGCGTGTCGAATGCGCGCGTTTTTAATCGAAAGGCCAACATACCCTATCGATTTGGTTGCTGCGCAACAACTACAAGGGACGCATACAGACAATAGTCTACATATATTAGTATGGACAGTTGGTGGCAGGATGGCAGACCGGGAAGTGGGTAGAGGGAGGGGGGAGGAGTTGATTCACTCTGCAATATTAGCGCATGTTTATATATACACAACGTTGGATTCGAATGGAAAGGGGCGACCACTCGGTCCCCCCGAACGTATGGTAGGGTGCCCTGACCCCCCCGGGAGACCATTTTGGGCGGGAGGCGTGTCCCGGCTGGTATGCCCGAAGCGGCGTAGCCGGGGCGTGCCTTTTCCCGCCCAAGAGAGGTTGTCCTAGACACCTACACCGTTGGCCACGCCCCGTAGGCGGATCGGAGGAGGGTACACGCCCTCCCGAGGAAGAATAAAAGAGCAACAATCTAAGGAAGCATCCTCTTGTTCCTGTGCTTGGAAGCTGCACCTCCTCGTTGCACGTGAGCCCGAGACGGAACAAGGAGCCAATTTTGAGAACTTGTAATTTTTGTGTTTCTCCTTTCAGTGATTCCGAAGCTTTGGATCGAGGACCTCAAGTCAAATAGCCGTGAACGATGCCTGGCAAGAAGGTCGGAAAGAAGGTTGGGACCGAACAAATGCTTCGCATGCTGGTGAAAGACATGGCGAACATGAAGAAGCAGATGGCGGCAATGAATGGTACGGGTAGACCGAAGAAAGTCATCGGGCCAGCATTGCCGGGAGTAGTCCCTGCCGGGAGAGGTAAAAGGGCCAGGAATAGGGCGGCAGGGGGGGAGGCCCCGGTTCCCGAGTCACCTCCGGCGAGCCCGGTCAGTCCAGTGGAGGCCCCAGTTCCGAGCCCGAACGCGGGACAGCCGATCCCTGTGGTAGTTACACCCGTTAACGAGGGGGATATGCCTCCCGAGCTGGCCGCCCAGTTGGCAGCGTGGTTAGGCAAGAGCAACGAGGGTGCTGTGGTACCGGGAGACACGGCTGAGGAGGCCAGGTTAATAATGAAGCAGTTGCGGCAATCGAGAGATGCTGCGAAGGCGCCTTGTCCTCTTGTTTCCCCACAGAATCCCTCGTAGCAACCGGCGTCGAGCGTTGGAAAAGCAGCAACAACAGATCCAGCTACTGGTTCGGGTAAGCAGCCGTTGCCAATGGCGGGGGAGGGATCGTTACCCTCAAGGAGGGAAAAGGTGGTCCAACATATCCCGATGGATGTGAAAGAAAGGATTTGGGCGGATAAATATGTGAACATGTTTTCGCTGTTGACCGATCATTATGAGATAGATCACGTTAAGAATCAGAAGGAGATGTTGCATCCGAGTGTATGGTGTGCCAAAATGGCGGGTTTCAGGGTAGATGAAACGATCGCTAATTGGGCCAGAGCGTTTGGAATGTTCACTGCAATCATGGGGGAACGTAGGCCTGAAGTATTGTCGGAATTAGCTTGTTACCAGATACGTATAATGGAATTTTATGAAACGTATGAAGGCAATCAATGGATGGGTTATGATAACAAATTTCGTAAGGCCAAGGAGCACGATACATCCCTGACGTGGGATTGTTTCGACTCCATTTCTTGGCAGAAGCAGGTTATGCCGACCACGACAAAGTCGTCTTCTTTCGGCGGGAATGGGGCGGAGCCTTCCCGCCATTATGTGGCGGCGCCCTTTCGGGCGGGCGCCAACAGTGATCAGCACACAAAGAATAACGGGAACCCAGGTAGAAAAGGGGTCTGTTGGAGCTTTAACAGGGGCAAGTGCACTAGGCCACAGGGGACATGCAAGTTCAGGCATGAGTGTGCAGGGTGCGGACAGTCTTCACATCCCGAGAGTTCATGCAGAGCCAAGAATGGTGATACAGGAGGTAGAGGGGGGGGCCAAACAGGTTTAACGTCGACCGAGGGGCACCCTTACCTACTCCCATTGATATCATGGCAATGATCCCTTGGCTGAACGAATACCCTGATCATGTCTCTGCCGGGGTGTTGCGAGACGGTTTCTCATATGATTTCCGCATCCCGGCGGGGGATTTTCGGGGGGAAGCACAGTGTAAGAACCAACTATCGGTGCAACAAAATACGGCGGTGGTACAGGCAAAGATTGCAAAGGAGGTGGCCCGAGGTCGGGTTACGGGTCCATATGGAAACCCGCCGGTTGTTAACTTTGTTTGTTCACCGTTGGGAGTAGTCCCCAAAAAGGACCCAGGTGAGTTCAGGTTAATCCATAATTTGTCCGCTCCTAGGGGTCTTTCGGTGAACGATGCGATTGACCCGGGAGTTTGTTCGGTGCTGTATGCATCGTTTGATGAGGCCGTCGCCATGTTGAATCGCCTGGGGCCCGGACCGCTGATGGCTAAATCAGATATCGAGTCAGCATTCCGGTTGCTCCCGGTACACCCACACGATCAGCGTCTCTTAGGTTTTGTGTTTCAAAGACGCTACTACATGGATAAATGTATGCCGATGGGTTGCTCCATCTCTTGTGCGTATTTTGAGAAGTTCAGTACTTTTTTGCAGTGGGCGTTCACCAGAGCCACGGGCTTTACGCAGGTTATGCATTACCTGGATGATTTTCTGTTCCTGGGGGCAGCGGGGGACACGGAATGTGCACAGGCTTTGAGGGAATTCTGTAATCTCATGAAACGTTTTGGCGTGCCATTGGCACCAGGCAAAACGGTAGGGCCATCTACTTCACTCGAGTTTCTGGGAATTGAGCTTGATTCGGTAGAGGGGTGCTTCCGTTTGCCCAAGGAGAAGGTAATGAAATTTATAGCCTCACTTGAAATGTGCCTCGGCGAGAAAAAAGTAACTCTCCATCAGTTACAGCAAGCTGTGGGTCAGCTTAACTTTGCCCTTAGAGTGATACCGATGGCTCGCCCCTTTTCCCGCTCTATCGCACAAGCCATGGTTGGCCTCAAGGAAGGGCACCACCGCACACGACTGTCAGCAGAGGTTCGCCAGGATATGTATATATGGCTGGCATTTCTGGCGGATTTCAATGGTCGCGTCGTGTGGAGCAAACCGCCAGCTTCCTCCGAGGAGCTGGGGTTGTGGACCGACTCGGCAGGGAGTGTGGGCTTTGGCGCCATCTTTGGTAATCAATGGTCGTCACGAACATGGCCGGCGTGGTGGCACGATAGTGGGCTCACAGGTAACATTGGGTTTCTTGAGCTGTTCCCCATTCTGGTGGCCTTGAAAACATGGCCGGAAGGGTTTCGTGATCGCACTGTGCTTTTCTGGTCTGATAATATGACCGTTGTTGAATGTATCAATAATCAGGCAGCACGCTGCAAATGGATTTTGAGATTGCTGAAAGAAATTGTCCTGCTATGTATGAGACTCAACGTCCATTTTAGGGCAAGACACGTGCCTGGGGTACTGAACCAGGCGGCTGATGCACTCTCTCGTTCCCACATGCAGGCCTTCCAGGGTTTTCTGCCCTCAGCGGACTTGGTGGCGGCACCATTTCCCGAAGCTCTCTGGTCTCTCGGTGCCCAGAATTACAAAACCTCGTGGGAGAGAGTCTAGCACCCAGGACAAGGAAGGCATATGAAGGGGCGTTCCGTTCCTATTGGGAATTTTTGGGTTTAGCTAGGGGGGAGCATTGGGGGCAGGAGGAGTATGTCCTGAAATTTCTGGTATCACTACATCAGGCAGGCCGATCACTGGCAACAGCCAATAGGCACAGGGCCGCCATTGCCTTCATGGCGCAGGCACATGGCATCCAGGACCCCACATCGTCCTTTCTCGTAAGGAAGGCTCTGCGTGGGTGGCAACGCCTTGAGGGTCGTAGAGTGGATGAGAGGCACCCGATAGGTCTAGAAAGGTTGTCCCTGTTAATGTCCGTACTCCCTGCGACATGTTCATCTCAATCAGAGACAGTGCTGTTCCGGGCCGCTTTTGCATTAGCATTCCATGGGGCTATGCGGGTGAGCGAACTGGTAGCAAGGAATAAGCAGGATACGGGGGGAGGTCTGTGTCGAGAACACATTCAAATTAAGGGTGAGACGATGGTAGTCTCAATAGCCAGGTCCAAGACCGATCAGGGAGCGATCGGGGACTGTGTGGTAGTCCAGCGGATTCCAGGGTCTCCCATGTGCCCGGTAAAATGCGTGGAGGAGTATTTAGCGCAGAGGGCGGCATCATGGGGGGGAAGCTTGCTGAGACACACCGACGCCACCCCACTGACGAGGTTTCAGTTCCAGCAGGTGTTAACAATGGCAATCGCGGCAGCGGGCTTGAACCCGAGCGATTTTGGGACCCATTCCTTCCGGATAGGGGCTGCTACAGAGGCTACAGCCAGGGGCCTGAGTGTTGAAAAGGTGAAACAGTTGGGGCGTTGGTCCTCGAATTGTTATAAAAGGTATGTGCGGTTGCACATGTTGTGAAGCTAATGTCATGCACTCACGCTTCTTGTTTTCTGTTTGGTTTACAGTTTCGCGAGCAGGCTTTGCGGGGCGGACTGTGCAGTTGACCCGACACCTGGGGACCAGCGGTCAAAGATCACCGGCTGAGGGAAGAGTGGTGTGAGTCGTTGGCCACTCATACGTGAGGGGAGCCGCGGACGTATTCAAAGCAGGTGACATGATTCACGTGGCTGGGGAATACGGGTGCAGGGTGACCTTCCACGGAAGGGGCGGACTCTGTATTGACCAGTTTCAAACTTTTATGGAGGGACTGCTAGGGTGGACGAGGTCACCGCCGTCTGTAATCATATTACATCTTGGGGGCAATGATTTGGTAACCATTGGTCGACGAGTACTTCTCGAGTTAATTTTATCCACAGTGAGTTGGTTGGCGAGAAGGGTTCCGGGGTGCACGATCGCATGGTCACACATGATTCCTAGAAGGGTGTGGCGGGGGGCCCTCTCTGTGTCAGCTTTGAATCAGTCGGTAAAGAAAGTTAATAACAAACTTAGTAGGTTGTTTCGTTCAGGCCAGTTGCATTGTATTCCACATGGATGTATTAGGGGGGACCATATGTATCTTGAAGATGGGGTCCATTTGTCCCGGGAGGGGAATGTCTTACTCATAGGAGACTTCATAGCTTGGTTAAAGAGTTTGTGTAGCCATGACCTTTAGTAGGAGTTTGTGGGGGGTCCGGATAGCCGGTCAACTATCCGGCCTGTGGCGATAAGGTCATGATCGGTGAGCAGTAATTGGAAGATCCCTAGAGGTGGGGCGCCACCCATTATGGATGGGAGCGCCCGGGGGAAGGCAGCCATTGGCCCCTCACACGGGGAGGCGGTACCCCTCTAAGGATGGGGCCGCCGAAAGGGAAGGCGGTCATAGGCCCCTCCCTGGGGAGGAGGGGCTACGGGCCCCTCCTGGGAATTTCCCGGGGCCAGGACATCCGCGACGGCGGATGTGGTAAGCAGTGTGGGGTGGGAGGGGGGTCTACGCTACCTTCTAGACACCTCACACGAGTCCTCGGACGACCACTAAGATGGCGTCGAGAAAATATGGGGCCCCCGTTTAGACAAGGGAAATTGGAAGTTGGCACAGAGGTACAGTCCTCTGTGCGCCCGCCCCTCACAAGTAAGGGGGGGAGTTCTGGTATTAGGGATCTGACACCGGTTACGACCTTGCCGTTGGCCCGTAATGTTAGGATGTACAATTTAATTTTGAGTATATGCATTTGCAGGATGTTTAGAATCGGCTAGGAGATCCTTTGTATTAGAGACGTGTTAAGGTTAGCCAATAAACATCGTAATGTAAAAATGAAATTGTACATGATATGAAACTGTTATTTTAATGTTTTAATTTTGTTTCATATTTTAATAAATACGGCCGGGAGGGTAACTCCCTCCCGCCTTCCAAAAGTCAAGAACTGTGTCCGTCTTCCCATCCTTGGGGATTGTGTTGGGAGGGGGTGACGGGTATCCCGGCCATATGGAAAGGGGCGACCACTCGGTCCCCCCGAACGTATGGTAGGGTGCCCTGACCCCCCCCGGGAGACCATTTTGGGCGGGAGGCGTGTCCCGGCTGGTATGCCCGAAGCGGCGTAGCCGGGGCGCGCCTTTTCCCGCCCAAGAGGGGTTGTCCTAGACACCTACACCGTTGGCCACGCCCCGTAGGCGGATCGGAGGAGGGTACACGCCCTCCTGAGGAAGAATAAAAGAGCAACAATCTAAGGAAGCATCCTCTTGTTCCTGTGCTTGGAAGCTGCACCTCCTCGTTGCACGTGAGCCCGAGACGGAACAAGGAGCCAATTTTGACCCACCCACCAGCCCCTTATGGCAACGATTAGTACTGCAATAAAGTCGATTAACGGTGATATTATCTCTTTTTCAGGTTGTTTTAATAAAGTCTGGATTGTCTTTTTTGAGGATAATAAAATGGTTGCTATTTAGCATGTTCTTAGGCGAAGTATCACAGCCTAGTTGAATGATGTGTTACTGGTGTAAATAAAGGTTATTGTGTAATATCCAGTCTAACAGTTTATTCCGTCCTCATTAGGTTCAAAATGTCGTATTTATTTTGGTCGGGCGGTAAGGTCATGATCGGTGAGCAGTAATTGGAAGATCCCTAGAGGTGGGGCGCCACCCATTATGGATGGGAGCGCCCGGGGGGAGGCGGCCATTGGCCCCTCACACGGGGAGGCGGTACCCCTCTATGGATGGGGCCGCCGAAAGGGAAGGCGGTCATAGGCCCCTCCCTGGGGAGGAGGGGCTACGGGCCCCTCCTGGGAATTTCCCGGGGCCAGGACATCCACGACGGCGGATGTGGTAAGCAGTGTGGGGTGGGAGGGGGGTCTACGCTACCTTCTAGACACCTCACACGAGTCCTCGGACGACCACTAAGATGGCGTCGAGAAAATATGGAGCCCCCGTTAAGACAAGGGAAATTGGAAGTTGGCACAGAGGTACAGTCCTCTGTGCGCCCGCCCCTCACAAGTAAGGGGGGGAGTTCTGGTATTAGGGATATGACACCGGTTACGACCTTGCCGTTGGCCCGTAATGTTAGGATGTACAATTTAATTTTGAGTATATGCATTTGCAGGATGTTTAGAATCGGCTAGGAGAACCTTTGTATTAGAGACATGTTAAGGTTAGCCAATAAACATCGTAATGTAAAAATGAAATTGTACATGATATGAAACTGTTATTTTAATGTTTTAATTTTGTTTCATATTTTAATAAATACGGCCGGGAGGGTAACTCCCTCCCGCCTTCCAAAAGTCAAGAACTGTATCCGTCTTCCCATCCTTGGGGATTGTGTTGGGAGGGGGTGATGGGTATCCCGGCCATATACTCATGTGTCCAATACGCGTGTTTTTAATTGAAAAGCCAAACAGACCCTATTGATTTGCTTGCTGCGCAACAACTACAAGGGACGCATAGAGACATTAGTCACAAAAACATATTGTATACCCACAAGCATTGTGAAATTAAACAAATTAGAAATGTGTGCTTACTCTTTTCTTTCTCTTCCATTTAACCAGACTGAGCCACAGCAACGCGTGGTCGGGTACAGCTAGTAGTTAATAAAAAGGAAACTCTCCTCTTCGACTCTTTTCATACAAAATCTTCTAAATCATTTACATTTGAAACATTTAATAAGCATCTCATTTGGTTTTGTGTGGATCTGCTAATCTTCAGGAGAGCAGGAACCTGCATGTCTCCATCTATTTTAAAACTCAAAATAAGACCCATAGGGGCATATGTATCATCCGTTTTTTTAGTCGCAAACGCTGCGATTTGCAAAAAAGCAGCGTTTGCAACTAAAAAGTCAGAAAATGCGATGTATGATTAGAATCGCATCGCAAAATTAAGGAATTGCAAAATTTGCGATTCCTTAATTTTGCGTAAATTGCGATTCTATAAATGCTATGTATGAAGCACCCAAGTTGTGCGATTTCTCATTAAGAAATCGCAAATTACCACCAACTTCAAGTTGGTGGTATTTGCGATTTCTCTCACAAATGCACTTTTTGGCATTTGTAAAGGTGCCATGTGGCGCACATACATGCCCTTAGGGCATGTATGTGCGCCACATGTGCACACATGTTCCTTTCAGGGGTGCATCATGGTGTCTTTATGACACCCTTGCACCCTTGAAATTATTCTCAATTTGCGATTCTCAAAGTGCGAATCGCAAATTGAGAATAACTTCCCATTCATCCTATGGGCCTCCTGGTAATTAGAAATGAATGGGAAAGTATTCCTTAATTGCAATTTCGCAATTTGCTAATCGCAATTAAGGAAAATTAAGAAATCGCTAAAAAATTGCGATTGTTTACAAACATCTCTTTTTGCAATTCTCAAATAGCGATTTCTAAAAAATCTCTATTTGAGAATTGCAAATAAGGGTGTTGATACATAGACTTTTATTGCTTTTATTTACCAAAACTGGGCAGTCCAAAATATATTTTGGTATTTTAGGGGCATATGTATCTAAAAAACCTATTTGCGATTCTCAAATAGCGATTTTTTGAGAATCGCTATTTGAGAATTGCAAAACGGTATGTATCTAAAAAAAATCGCAATTTATTTGCGATTTCTTAATATTCCTTAATTGAGAATAGCAAATTGGGAATTCGCAATTAAGGAATACTTTTCCATTCATTTCTATGGGCCAGGAGGCCCATAGGAATGAATGGGAAGTTATTCTCAATTTGCGATTCACAATTTGAGAATCGCAAATTGAGAATAATTTCAAGGGTGCAAGAGTGTCATAAGGACACCCTGATGCACGCCTGAAATTTACATGTGTGTGCATATGGTGCACATACATGCCCTGAGGGTATGTATGTGCGCCACATGGCACCTTCACAAATGGCAAAAGTGCATTTGTGAAAGATATGGCAATTTACCACCACTTCAAGTTTTTGGTAATTTGCGATTTCTTAATTAGAAACCGCACAACTTGGGTGCTTCATACATAGCATTTTTTAAGGAATCGCAATTTGCGATTCCTTACATGCTGACGCAAAATTAGGGAATTGCAAATTTTGCGATTCCTTAATTTTGCGATGCGATTTCAATCATACATCGCATTTTCCGAAATTTTTGTCGCAAATGCTGCTTTTTTGCGAATCGCAGCGTTTGTGACTAAAAAAACGGATGATACATCTCCCCTTATATCTTAACTTTTAAGGATACATAACAGCAACCAACTCTGTACACGAGGCGCACACACAAAACCACACACGCACTCGCATTGCATGCAAACACAAACATGAACACAGAGACATGCCGTTTAAGTTAAGGGCACACACTCATACACTCACACAAACAAAACAAAAGCAATAGCTTGCTTAATCTCCACAACGGCCCCTCGCGGCGGGATGCCTGGCTTTCACCTTGTGGATACCCTGCCGGGGTTATCTCACAGGGGAATACCAGGACGGGTTCCCTAAGCAAGCGCCGGGAAACCCTTTGTGGGTAGCTGTGCGCTATATAAGCTCAAATACATTTACATTTACATTACACACACAAATATATGCTCACAAGTCACAACACACATATAGCCAGGGCTCGAGTCGGGGTACCACTCGGGTAGACGGCGTCCCCCCACTTATTTTCCCAGGGGGACGCCGTCCCCCCTGCTTACTTATTAAAACGCCATCCACCCTGCTCCTTCAAAATCCATGAAGCGCACACAGCACGCACCGAGCGAAACACGCATTTCCGGGTGAAGGCTCGGACTGCATGCTAATCACCACGCCCTGTTAACTACGCCTATCGCAGCTCATGCAACCCGCCCCACCCCTTCTTAACCTTGCAGACGTCACTGGATGGATGGGTGTTTCTGCACCTCAGCAGTCCCGCCCTTGTGCGCCATGCCCTTTATTTTTTGGGCTTTTCTTGCTCTGGCTCCTTTACTTTTTTGACCGGATGCGGATATCCAGGCGGTTCTCAGTCCCTCCCTGGCCTCGCCTGCTGGAGACTTCCCTTCCTGCATCTACGATCTACACCGTCACCTAGGAAACCATTTTCGGCTTGGCGACAGTTTCACTTTTAAGGTAAGTGTAAGTTTAATGGCTCCACTCGTTTTTCCCTCGTTTTTTTGTGCCTTTCTACCCTCTGTTCCACTCGTTTTCCCTTTTTTTTGTGCCTTTCTGCCTGCTGTGCCACTCAGTCAATGGTCTTGCTGCGCTATTCAATGTCCCTGCTGCACTATTGGGTCAATGAACCTGCTGCACTATTTAGTCAATGGCCCGCTGCACTATTCAGTCAATGAACCTGCTGCACTATTCAGTCAATGAAACTACTGCACTATTCAGTCAATGAACCTGCTGCACTATACAGTCAATGAACCTGCTGCACTATTCAGTCAATGGCCCCGCTGCACTATTCAGTCAATGGCCCTGCTGCGCTAGGGGCCTGTTGCACAATTCAGTCAATGAACCTGCTGCACTATTCAGTCAATGGCCTGCTGCACTATTCAGTCAATGGCCCTTCTGCGCTATTTAGTCAATGGCCCGCTGCACTATTCAGTCAATGGCCCTGCTGCGCTAGGGGCCTGTTGCACAATTCAGTCAATGAACCTGCTGCACTATTCAGTCAATGGCCCGCTGCACTATTCAGTCAATGGCCCTGCTGCGCTAGGGGCCTGTTGCACAATTCAGTCAATGAACCTGCTGCACTATTCAGTCAATGGCCCGCTGCACTATTCAGTCAATGGCCCTGCAGCGCTAGGGGCCTGTTGCACAATTCAGTCAATGAACCTGCTGCACTATTATGTTAATGGTCCTGCTGCACTGTTCAGTCAAAGGCCCTGCTGTACTATGCAGTGAATGGCCATGCTACAGTCAAAGGCCCTGCTGCACTGTTCAATTAATGGCCCTGCTGCACTGTTGAGGCAGTGGTCCTGCAGCACTATTCAGTAATTGACCTCGGGAATTCTTCGGGCAGTGCTGCGATGCCTGCCTTTGTACAGCACCTGCCATGGGTTTCCGTTCGCGTGGCAATTGGCACTGTGAGGGGAATTCTGCATGTGCGCATTTTCCCTTAAGATGGTCGGATTCTTCCACAACACCCGTGTCAGTGCTGCCAGATTTACAAGGAAGCACTGACTTGCATACTTGGATGGGAAGACACTGGCTCGCGCACTGGGACAGGGAGGCTGGGACAGGGAACAGTGAAACACGCAGCATGATAGAGAGATACTGGCTCGTGCGCTGGGGCAGAGAGCTAATGACATGCAGGATGGGACAGTGAGCAGTGAAACATGCAGCAGGACAGAGAGGTCCTGGCTCGCGAAGTGGGATAAGAAGCTACTGACACACAGGCTGGGACAGTGAGTAGTGAAACAAGCAGCAGGATAGAGAGGTCCTGGCTCGCGCAGTGGGACAGGAAGCTACTGACACGCAGGCTGGGACAGGGAACAGTGAAGCATGCAGCAGGACAGAGAGATACTGGCTCGTGCACTGGGACAAGGAGCTACTGACACGCAGGCTGGAACAGTGAGTAGTGAAACAAGCAGCAGGATAGAGAGGTCCTGGCTCGCGCAGTGGGACAGGAAGCTACTGACACGCAGGCTGGGACAGGGAACAGTGAAGCATGCAGCAGGACAGAGAGATACTGGCTCGTGCACTGGGACAAGGAGCTACTGACACGCAGGCTGGAACAGTGAGTAGTGAAACAAGCAGCAGGATAGAGAGGTCCTGGCTCGCGCAGTGGGACAGGGAGCTACTGACACACAGACTGGGACAGGGAACAGTGAAGCATGCAGCAGGACAGAGAGATACTGGCTCGCGCAGTGGGACAGGAAGCTACCGACACGCAGGCTGGGGCAGGGAACAGTGAAGCATGCAGCAGGACAGAGAGATACTGGCTCGTGCACTGGGACAAGGAGCTACTGACACGCAGGCTGGGACAGTGAGTAGTGAAACAAGCAGCAGGATAGAGAGATACTGGCTCGCGCACTGGGACAGGGAGCTACTGACACGCAGGCTGGAACAGTGAGTAGTGAAACAAGCAGCAGGATATAGAGGTCCTGGCTCCTGCACTGGGACAGGGAGCTACCGACACACAGACTGGGACAGGGAACAGTGAAGCATGCAGCAGGACAGAGAGATACTGGCTCGTGCACTGGGACAGGGAGCTACCGACACACAGACTGGGACAGGGAGCAGTGAAACATGCAGCAGGACAGAGAGATACTGGCTCGTGCACTGGGACAAAGAGCTACTGACACGCAGGCTGGGACAGTGAGTAGTGAAACATGCAGCAGGATGGAGAGGTCCTGGCTCGCGCAGTGGGACAGGAAGCTACTGACACGCAGGCTGGGACAGGGAACAGTGAAGCATGCAGCAGGATAGAGAGGTCCTGGCTCGCGCACTGGGACAGGGAGCTACTGACACACAGGCTGGGACAGGGAACAGTGAAGCATGCAGCAGGATAGAGAGGTCCTGGCTCGCGCACTGGGACAGGGAGCTACTGACACGCAGGCTGGAACAGTGAGTAGTGAAACAAGCAGCAGGATATAGAGGTCCTGGCTCCTGCACTGGGACAGGGAGCTACCGACACACAGACTGGGACAGGGAACAGTGAAGCATGCAGCAGGACAGAGAGATACTGGCTCGTGCACTGGGACAGGGAGCTACCGACACACAGACTGGGACAGGGAGCAGTGAAACATGCAGCAGGACAGAGAGATACTGGCTCGTGCACTGGGACAAAGAGCTACTGACACGCAGGCTGGGACAGTGAGTAGTGAAACATGCAGCAGGATGGAGAGGTCCTGGCTCGCGCAGTGGGACAGGAAGCTACTGACACGCAGGCTGGGACAGGGAGCTGTGAAACAAGCAGCAGGATAGAGAGGTCCTGGCTCGTGCACTGGGACAGGAAGCTACCGACACACAGACTGGGACAGGGAGCAGTGAAACATGCAGCAGGACAGAGAGATACTGGCTCGTGCACTGGGACAGGGAGCTACTGACACGCAGGCTGGGACAGGGAGCTGTGAAACAAGCAGCAGGATAGAGAGGTCCTGGCTCGTGCACTGGGACAGGAAGCTACTGACACACAGACTGGGACAGGGAGCAGTGAAACATGCAGCAGGACAGAGAGATACTGGCTCGTGCACTGCGACAGGGAGCTACTGACACGCAGGCTGGAACAGTGAGTAGTGAAACAAGCAGCAGGATAGAGAGGTCCTGGCTCGTGCACTGGGACAGGGAGCTTCTGACACGCAGGCTGGAACAGTGAGTAGTGAAACAAGCAGCAGGATAGAGAGGTCCTGGCTCGCGCAGTGGGACAGGAAGCTACCGACACACAGACTGGGACAGGGAACAGTGGAGCATGCAGCAGGACAGAGAGGTCCTGGCTAGCGCAGTGGGACAGGAAGCTACTGACACGCAGGCTAGGACAGGGAACAGTGAAGCATGCAGCAGGACAGAGAGGTCCTGGCTCGCGAAGTGGGACAGGAAGCTACCGACACACAGACTGGGACAGGGAACAGTGAAGCATGCAGCAGGACAGAGAGATACTGGCTCGTGCACTGGGACAGGGAGCTACCGACACACAGACTGGGACAGGGAACAGTGAAGCATGCAGCAGGACAGAGAGGTCCTGACTCGCGCAGTGGGACAGGAAGCTACCGACACGCAGGCTGGGACAGGGAACAGTGAAGCATGCAGCAGGACAGAGAGATACTGGCTTGTGCACTGGGACAGGAAGCTACTGACACGCAGGCTGGGACAGGGAGCAGTGAAGCATGCAGCAGGACAGAGAGATACTGGCTCGTGCACTGGGACAGGAAGCTACTGACAGGCAGGCTGGGACAGGGAGCAGTGAAACATGCAGCAGGATAGAGAGGTCCTGGCTCGTGCAGTGGGACAGGGAGCTACTGACACGCAGGCTGGGACAGGGAGCAGTGAAGCATGCAGCAGGACAGAGAGATACTGGCTCGTGCGCTGGGACAGGAAGCTACTGACACGCAGGCTGGGACAGGGAGCAGTGAAGCATGCAGCAGGACAGAGATACTGGCTCGTGCACTGGGACAGGAAGCTACTGACAGGCAGGGATAGGAAGCAGTGAAACAAGCAGCAGGATAGAGAGGTCCTGGCTCGCGTGTAGTGGGACAGGAAGCTACTGACACGCAGGCTGGGACAGTGAGTAGTGAAACAAGCAGCAGGATAGAGAGGTCCTGGCTCGCGCAGTGGGACAGGAAGCTACTGACAGGCAGGCTGAAACAGTGAGTAGTGAAACAAGCAGCAGGATAGAGAGGTCCTGGCTCGGGCAGTGGGACAGGAAGCTACCGACACACAGACTGGGACAGGGAACAGTGAAGCATGCAGCAGGACAGAGAGATACTGGCTCGTGCACTGGGACAGGGAGCTACTGATACGCAAGCTGCAACAGTGAGTAGTGAAACAAGCAGGATAGAGAGATACTGGCTCGTGCGCTGGGGCAGAGAACTAATGACATGCAGGATGGGACAGTGAGCAGTGAGACATGTAGCAGGACAGAGAGGTCCTGGCTCGCGAAGTGGGATAAGAAGCTACTGACACACAGGCTGGGACAGTGAGTAGTGAAACAAGCAGCAGGATAGAGAGGTCCTGGCTCGTGCAGTGGGACAGGAAGCTACTGACACGCAGGCTGGAACAGTGAGTAGTGAAACAAGCAGCAGGATAGAGAGGTCCTGGCTCGCGCAGTGGGACAGGAAGCTACTGACACTGAGGAAAATGAATTTTTATATGGCCAAGTATGTCCCCTATCGTGTAACCCAACATGTAGTATATGTGCATGACATCCATGCATTTTCCCTCTAATGCCGAAATGATGACGCCTATGCATTTGTGTCCAATGTTAACATGTCAGTTACCAGGCCCTCCATGAAAGAAACGTTAATTCTGCATTGAGGCCTATGTTGCCAATGTAATTGCATTGTGCACGTTTGTAAAGTCAAGATGAACCCATTCTGTGGCTCAGCTCGAGCTCGGGTCCGAATTAAGGTTTTTCATGCCTCCAGACACTCTGAGGGCTGCAGCTCCGCATCCCTGACCTCTCGCATACTTTCAGCCAGCCAAGGAGGCCCCGCACGAGGGTGCCCAGACAGTATTCTGCACACAGTTATCTGCCTGCCCTACAGACTCACATTCCTGCTTAGTGAAGAAAGGTAAACAGAGCCCGTTTGCAGAGATAGAGCCCAGTCTTCCTGTCTCAGTTACAGTGATTTGCACAGCTCGCATCCATAGAAAGCCCATAGCCCCCATGTAATGAACCAAGAAATATATGCCCGCAATGGCTCTTGGAGATGAACAGCCTTTGCTCGAGTGACCTTTAAGTTAGATAATACATTCTCCAAATCCAAGATACCAGATAATAACAGAAGTACAGGTCGTCCTGACACCGAAGACTTCCCTTCTAGCACGAAAGTTAGCTTCCCCCAGTCCCCCCCCAGTTACACGTCAATTACACGTCATGACTAAGTGCGCACACAAGTAGGGCAAAGGTTCCAGCTGGCCATGCAGACCCGCTCCATGTATCCACCCACCTATGACTCACTTATGACTCCTCAAGTGAACACCCACATGTACGCCCACATGTCTCTTATCTCTCTCTTGCTCTGCCTAGAGCACTCCTCCTCTCTATGCAATCTAATGTATAAATATTGTACTCTGTGAATAAAGTTCAGAAGACCCTTCCTGAACCTTAGTGGTGATGGAACAGATTCTCCGCTAACCCGGGTTATTGAAATAAAGCCCCTTTGAATCGGACACCACGGACTCTGCCTCTCATTTAATGCATGAACTTTCCTTTAAGGATAGAAATTATGACAGGGTAATATTTATTTACCACATTAATCTGGCGCCCGAATAGGGACTAGTCCCTTTCCCCACGCGCCGGTGATGTAGGTCCAGCCTTCGCCCCCCTTCTACAGCCGTGACGGACTTCAAAGTGAACGCAGCGGGGGTTTCCCGCTTACTCCCTCAGGCCCACGAGGAGGACGGACTGCGACCAGGCATCCACACGAGGCGGTGAGGATCGCGGATCATCCCAACCAGAGCCCAAGCCATGAGAGAGCAAGGTCCGAGGTCTCCAGAGGTCCACCTGTTCCCCGGCGCATGCGCAGTATCAAGTTTCCGAGGCCTTCAAGTTCTGCTTCCCGGTGAGTACCACTATGGGGAACGCATAGGGTTCGAGTTCCAGTTCAAGACGGGTCCACTTTTGTGGTCACGGTAAAGACGGGTCCACTTTTGTGGTCACGGTAAAGACGGGTACCACGGTAAACGTGGGCACGGTAAAGACGTGCCTCTTTGTGAGACCGGTATGGTTGTACTGTATTTCAGTGCATAAAGTTAACTGTTTTCAAGTACATGTTTTTCAAGTCTATGTATCAGTTAAAATGTATCTGTTTTAGTGTTTTAGCGTGTTGTAGTGTGAATGATTGTTTCAGTCAGTCTGTTCTAGTGTGTATTGTGTTTTCATTACGTTGGTTTCATCATGCCACTGTTTTCAAAGTTACGTCAGATAGGGACCAGGAAAGGAATACTAGAAGAGTCAGTTAACATCCCGCCTAGAGACACACCTGGTCATTACATATATAATGAACATGGGCTAGATGCCATATTGTATTTAGACCTATGGGCTTGAACAGTTGCAATGTGAGGAGATTGCAGTACATCATGGCATTTGACTTATGCAGGATGGAAGAAATGCTTTTCATCTTGGTGTTTGAACTGTAAGGCTTGAAGGGTAACTGTCTGAAAGGGAGCCAATTACATCTTGGTGTTGAGGAAATTGTACTTGTGTGTGAAAAGGTTTTTAAATTGCTCATTAAATGGCTTGCTGCATTTGCTTCTGCTATACAATGGGAAGGTATTCAGTGTAATATGATTTGTGGAGTTTCTTGTACATAGCTCCTTGTAAATATGGCTTGTGAGGAGCATATTCTCATTTAGACTTGTTGTGGTTCTTGTACATTGTGCCTTGTAAATATGCCTTTTGAATAGCGTGTCATTTTTAGACTTGTTGACTTTCTTGTAAATATGGCTTGTGAATAGCGCTATGTGGATATGGCTTGTACCGAGCATGATATTGTTGCGTCAGTCAGGAGAGAGCTGGATCTCTTTCAACTGCTTGGAGAAAATGTTTTGAAGATGTGCGTACGTGTTATTTGAAAACGTGGAGTGATAAGTTCTTGACTTTCCCGTGTAACTGCAGTCATTGGGGAATGATTGTGTTTGAGCCGCCAAAGGGTTAATATCTTGGATTAAGACGGCAGTATTTGTTTTAACATGCTGTTTAACATGCATGGTTATGTGAGCTGACACTAAAAGTCAGTGAGTGTTTAGATGAATGGTGGTTTGATTTCACTTTCATTGGTTGCTGGGTTCTGCCTATGTGCTTTGTCAGTATGGTAACATCATACAGCAGTGTTCATTTAACTTTCTATTTGAAATGCGTCCACGAATTTGTGTGGGTTTGCCTTGGAACACATGATTTAATGTGTTTTTTCCGGAGGTCGGAATGTTATAAATCAACCAGTCGGATTGTGATAAGAGTTTTCCGCTGTGGATGGCACACGGACCAGTGTTTTAGAATTAGTGCGTTAATGGTTGTGGAGAAGAAAATATAAAACAGACCCATCATAGAAGTTCTTTTAATTAGTGTAATGCAACAGTGTGTTTTAAAAAAAAAAGAAAATGTGTGTGTTCTAGAAAAAAGTACATGATTATTTTTCCAATGCAAGCTGAACCTTTTTCAAATGCAAATGTTTCTGATATGTAGCAGACCATTGTGTGAGTGTACCCACTCAGTTAGGAAAGATGACTATTTGAAAATTAATGAATCTGGCCTTTTTGATAGGTAGAATAGAAAGGCTTACACACTAAAGTTTGACTTCTTTGTTATGCAGTGTGCAGAGAAATATTAAACCAAACAGTCCATGATAAATTCGTTTTTCAAATGCAAAACGCATAAGCCTTGTGTGCAGAAGCAAATTGCCCCCTTTTTGTGTGTTAATCTGCATGCTAAATAAATGCCCATGTTTCTAGCTGCATTAGTTAGACAAAAGTGTTTCTTAGAAAGTGGAGCTTTTAAGTAGTAGTACTTTGTAACAGAATTATTTTAAAATGCTAGCAGATTAATTTGCTTTTTATCACGTTTTAAATTTGCTCTAGTTAGTTAGAGAATACTGATTCTGACGTGGGAACAGTTATGTTTACAGTTCCAAGGAATGTGTTTTTTGACCTTGGATTTAGCCTGACTCCCAGCGAAAGATTTTTTGTAAAGGGAGGCCTTTCCCTCTTGGAGCACCGAGCAGTGCCTGTCTTGTTATCCTTGGCCATTCTCCAATTCTTTTCCGCGAACACTTGTTTATGTAAAGGGAGGGCTACACTCCTCCAACTGGCTCAGGCTTCCTTCGCATGAAGATAAAGGATGCTTGCCCTCAGTAATGTACCTAGAATAATTGGCAGGAAGCTTTGCTCCTGCAATGAGCTCAATGTTGGCAGTGATTCAATTTTACATCACAGTGTAGCTCGGCTCCTGCTTGGATCAGATTCAAGCTCTGAGCGCGAACATCTTTCTGGAGGTGGGGGCTGCTTCTCAGAGGAGTGAGGCAGTACACGCAGTCAGACTACCCGGAATACCAATCTTTCTCATGAAACAGCCTAGAGAGGGTAGATGGCTTTCCCCTTATTGAGGTTCCTGTAGATCAAAGGGGTGCCTATGTACGAGGTCGTGTACTAGGACAGGACAGTAAGTTTCTGATTGACACAGGGGCGAGCAGAACTACCATCAGCCATGATGAGGTTCCAGGGGCACCTCTCTCAGGCTCACAAAATATTTCCTTGGGATTTTCAGGAAAGCCTATTGTTAATGAAGTATAGGAAGAGGTTTCCCTAGGAGTTGGTCCACTGTCACGTACCACAGACTTGGTACTTACTAAATCATGTCCAGAAAACTTGCTAGGTATAAAGACATTAAAAGAGCTAGGAGCAGTTATTGGTTGTTCTCCGGAAGGAGTGCGACTGTTCTTACGTGATTTTAAGGGACATTATGTTCTGAAAGATTTTGACCCCAGACTCCAGAATGTACCACAGCACCTATGGGCACAAGGTCCGACTGACGTAGGTTACATGAACATAACACCACACCGTGTCACTCTCAAAGCAGGAGTAGTACTCCCACATATCAGACAATACAAGATGCCACCTGATGCCATAGTAGCCTTATTAAAGATTGTTGACGAACTCATTGCACATGGAGTAGTAGTAGAGACTGACTCAAATGTATGTAACTCACCTTTCCTTCCTATCTTTAAACGATCAGACCCTAATGCACCACCAGTTTACAGACTAGTAGTTGAACAAATGTGTAGTACCACAGTACCCAGTGGTCCCAGACCTTTCTTCATTACTGACTGCTATTGATTCTGAAGCATCATTCTTTACAGTAACTGACCTGAAAAATGCCTTTTTCAGTGTTCCAATTCATCCAGACAGCCAGTATCTCTTCTGATTCAGTTTAAGTGGACGTAGCTTTAAATTTTTAAAGGTTTTACAGAGAGCCCTAGCATTTACAGTCAAGCATTAAAAAGACAGCTGGACAGTATTAACATGCCTATCGATACAGTACTGATCAGTATCCTGATCACAGCACGATCAGAGATTAGACTGCGAACATGCATCACTGACAGTTTTACACTTTCTGGCTGACAAGGGGCACAAAGTGTCCCCTTCAAAGTTACAATTCTGTGCCCAGCAAGTGGTTTACCTTGTACACTTGCTGTCCAAGAGGGGTGGGCAGCTGACACAAGAACGTATTCAGTTAATTGCTAACCTTACACAGCCCAAGACACAAAAGGAAGTACGGGCTTTCATTGGCCTCACTTCATACTGTAGACAATGGATTCCCCAGTATGCCCTTATAGCCAAACCACTAATACAGTTGACAACGCAGGAGGCAGTGTCTTCGACTGTCCTCCCTTGGACACAAGAACACACCTTGGCATTTGAAGAATTAAAAAGAGCCTTATGTCAAGCGCCCGTTTTAGCGACTCCTAGTTACAGCAAACCTTTTATGCTTTTTGTCACTGAACAGGAAGGAACAGCATTATCTGTCCTTACACAAGATCAAGCAGGAAAACACAAGCCTTGTGCTTATTTTTCTAGTACACTAGACCCAGTGGCCCAGGCTCTGCCTGCGTGCCTGAAATCAGTTGCAGCAACAGCTCTAGCCATAAGACAGAGTGACTCCATAGTGTTAGGACACCCTCTGACAGTCCAGGTACCACACGCAGTGGAAGTTCTCTTGAACAGGACACAGACACAACACTTGACTGTAGCGAGACTGACAGGATATGAACTGACGTTATTTCCGCCACACATAGAGATCAGACGATGCAACATTCTTAACCCTACTACACTTTTGTCCTCAAGTACAGTAAACACTGCACCACATGACTGTGTGGAAGTAATAAATACAGTAACGAAACCAAGACAAGCCTGCATAAGAGCCAAGAACTTGAAAGTGAACATTTATACAGACTCACAGTACGCTTTTGGCGTAGTTCATGACTTCGAAGTTCTCTGGAGGGAGAGAGGTTACTTGACCTCTCATGGGGCCAAAATTCAGCATGGCCCACTCATTCAAGCCCTGTTAGAAGCAATACATTTGCCTACAGCCATAGCTATCATGAAATGCAAAGCACACACCAAAGTTACAGACACCATTTCCCAGGGTAATGATCTGGTAGATCGAACTGCTAAATTGACAGCTCAGACACCAATAGACACGACAAAGACAGAGATACCATTACTGACCAAAAGCATGACAGTCAGGGATCCTTCACAAGATGTACTCGACATACAGACACATGCCACTCCAGATGAGATAAAGAAATGGACTGAACAAGGAGGGGTCCAGACTGACCAAGGTTGGATGACTAAGGGTAAAGCAACATGGTTCCTCCCAGATTCCATGGTACAAGTGATCATAAACACAGCACATAAGTCCGGCACACTTAGGAGAAAAGGCAATGCTAGACAGTTTACAGAATATTTGGTTTAACAAGCACCTGCGTGCAGCAGGCCTTGTAGAAAGGCATAATCAGACACTTAAGACAAAAATAGCAAAAGGTCTGTGCAGAAAAAGGCGTGGATTGGATGGTAGCCTTGGCGGTTGCCCTCTTTTACATGCGTATGGTAGCTCATTCCAGAACAGGCCTATCTCCTTATGAAGTAGTTTTCGGAAGACAACCTAATATGCGGGGTACACCGATGCCTAGAAAAATCACTGATGTTGACAGTAATATGCTGACAGATTACCTGGCTTCCTTGATGTCTGCACTACTCTCTTGTCGTTCACAGGTTGCCGCCGCCTTCCCAGACAACACCCAAGTGAAGGAGCATGCCATAGTCCCTGGAGGTTATGTCTTTATAAGGAACTTTGCCCCCTTGAGCCGCGTTGGAGGACGCCGAAGTTGGTATTACTGACCACGAGGACGGCTATCAAAGTGGAAGGATGAAAGGGCTGGATCCATGCCCAACACTGCAAGCGATTTTACGGAACCCAAGGAACTTTAATAAAGACAAAGGACAATGCCGATAGTACTAAAGATAGTACGGACTTTAAGCCCCCTTTGCTAGAAAAAACTCCGCAACAGGAGTATAAATCCAAACTACGGTCTAGTAAGTCAGACAGCGTTTAATTGTTTAAGTCCCTCTCGGGTGAATCGGTTAGACAGGTTCCTGACATGTATGAGACCATAGACCCAAATAGCAATAGACAGAGAGATAAGAGAGAGAAATACGATGCAAAGCTCTATGCAGTAGATGTATAGTGACTCTGATTATTATGTTTCTTCTGAGTATAATGATTATATGTATCAGCTTAATTCTACATGTTTTCTTTCCCCCTATCTCTTCACATATACACTCTTTTATTAATGACACTGTAGAGCATACATTTAGTGATCTGCCACCCCATGAACTATCATATCGACTAGCCCTGCACAACAATACTTTTATTCTAATGTTGCACCATTCTCATTAGACCAGCAATGCAACAGATTGGTGGGTATGTGGCCAACTTCCACCTTTTCAAAAGACAAGACAAGGGAGTACTGCCCTTCTTCCCTTTTCCGTTCTCCCACAATGGTTCGTGCGGAGCATGGTTTGCCTTAATGACATCCCTAGACAGAAAGTCCACAGTTTCCCAGAGTGACTGGATATATGGAAACCTGAATAAAGTAATGAATGAGGCATGTTTTCCAAATGAGGAAGGACTTCCCCAAAGAAAGGGAACCGATCTAGAAAATGAGGAGTACGAGCAAGGAAATGCATCCCTTAACTTCATGATCTTGAATGTTCAGCCCAAGCAAAATATATGTCCACCATTTATTACAGTCCTACCAGCAAAAGGTGATTTGTGTGTTAGAAAGAAAGGATCAGTATATATGGGACACAGCGAGTGTAATACTGTAGTAGAGTTTGATGACAAAGGAAAGTCTTCTTTCAATGCATCTCGCCATACCTATTTCATTTGTGGTCAGACAGCCTATGTACATCTGCCCTTAGACTGGGGTGGAACGTGTTATATTGCGTTCCTGCTGCCCCCCGTCTTTCTAGCCCCATCCAATTATCATCGAGTTTCACGACTAGAGCGTGTTAGACACCGGAGAGAGACCGATTCCTCCGAGATTGATCAGACTGAGACAGCTTGGGAGCAATATACAGATTTCAACAAAGGATTCTTTCTCTTCATAGGTCCCGTCCAAAACAGTAAACTCATACGCAGCAATAACAAGGCTCCACAAGATTGCTCATGAGATACATCAAGACCCAGGCATATGGACTTGGTCCAGTTGGCTCTGGAGTGTAATATCAGCCTGGGGATGGACAATGTTGTCGTTCCTAGGAATGATACTGCTTATGGTATTCGGTTGCTGTCTCTGTCTACAATGTGGCCCGGCGATTTGCGGTTTGTGTGCCATTGCCTGTATACCCCATCCACGTATCCAGAAGAGAAAAGAAGAGCAAATGATGCTGTATGACCATATACAAGGTCTTATGCAAATAGATGTGACTTGAAGGGAACGTAGGGGACAAGGAGGGAATGAGGAAAATGAATTTTTATATGGCCAAGTATGTCCCCTATCGTGTACCCCAACATGTAGTATATGTGCATGACATCCATGCATTTTCCCTCTATGGCCGAAATGATGACGCCTAAGCCTTTGCGTCCAACGTTAACATGTCAGTTACCAGGCCCTCCATGAAAGAAACGTTAATTCTGCATTGAGGCCTATGTTGCCAATGTAATTGCATTGTGCACGTTTTTAACGTCAAGATGAACCCATTCTGTGGCTCAGCTCGAGCCCGGATCCGAATTAAGGTTTTTCATGCCTCTAGACACTCTGAGGGCTGCAGCTCCGCATCCCTGACCTCTCGCATACTTTCAGCCAGCCAAGGAGGCCCCGCACGAGGGTGCCCAGACAGTATTCTGCACACAGTTATCTGCCTGCCCTACAGACTCACATTCCTGCTTAGTGAAGAAAGGTAAACAGAGCCCGTTTGCAGAGATAGAGCCCAGTCTTCCTGTCTCAGTTACAGTGATTTGCACAGCTCGCATCCATAGAAAGCCCATAGCCCCCATGTAATGAACCCGGAAATATATGCCCGCAATGGCTCTTGGAGATGAACAGCCTTTGCTCGAGTGACCTTTAAGTTAGATAATACATTCTCCAAATCCAAGATACCAGATAATAACAGAAGTACAGGTCGTCCTGACACCGAAGACTTCCCTTCTAGCACGAAAGTTAGCTTCCCCCAGTCCCCCCCCAGTTACACGTCAATTACACGTCATGACTAAGTGCGCACACAAGTAGGGCAAAGGTTCCAGCTGGCCATGCAGACCCGCTCCATGTATCCACCCACCTATGACTCACTTATGACTCCTCAAGTGAACACCCACATGTACGCCCACATGTCTCTTATCTCTCTCTTGCTCTGCCTAGAGCACTCCTCCTCTCTATGCAATCTAATGTATAAATATTGTACTCTGTGAATAAAGTTCAGAAGACCCTTCCTGAACCTTAGTGGTGATGGAACAGATTCTCCGCTAACCCGGGTTATTGAAATAAAGCCCCTTTGAATCGGACACCACGGACTCTGCCTCTCATTTAATGCATGAAGTTTCCTTTAAGTATAGAAATTATGACAGGGTAATATTTATTTACCACAACACGCAGGCTGGAACAGTGAGTAGTGAAACAAGCAGCAGGATAGGGAGGTCCTGGCTCGCGCAGTGGGACAGGAAGCTACCGACACGCAGGCTGGGACAGGGAACAGTGAAGCATGCAGCAGGACAGAGAGATACTGGCTTGTGCACTGGGACAGGGAGCTACTGACACACAGGCTGGGACAGGGAACAGTGAAGCATGCAGCAGGATAGAGAGATACTGGCTCGCGCAGTGGGACAGGAACCTACTGACACGCAGGCTGGGACAGGGAACAGTGAAGCATGCAGCAGGACAGAGAGATACTGGCTCGTGCACTGGGACAGGGAGCTACTGACACGCAGGCTGGGACAGTGAGTAGTGAAACATGCAGCAGGATAGAGAGGTCCTGGCTCGCGCAGTGGGACAGGAAGCTACTGACACTTAGGCTGGGACAGGGAACAGTGAAGCATGCAGCAGGACAGAGAGATACTGGCTCGTACACTGGGACAGGGAGATACGACACACAGACTGGGACAGGGAACAGTGAAGCATGCAGCAGGACAGAGAGATACTGGCTCGTGCACTGGGACAGGGAGCTACTGACACACAGGCTGGGACAGGGAACAGTGAAGCATGCAGCAGGACAGAGAGATACTGGCTCGCGCAGTGGGACAGGAACCTACTGACACACAGGCTGGGACAGGGAACAGTGAAGCATGCAGCAGAACAGAGAGATAATGGCTCCTGCACTGGGACAGGGAGCTACTGGCACGCAGGCTGGAACAGTGAAGCATGCAGCAGGACAGAGAGATACTGGCTCGTGCACTGGGACAGGGAGCTACTGACACGCAGGCTGGGACAGTGAGTAGTGAAACAAGCAGCAGGATAGAGAGGTCCTGGCTCGTGCAGTGGGACAGGAAGCTACTGACACGCAGGCTGGGACAGGGAACAGTGAAGCATGCAGCAGGACAGCGAGGTCCTGGCTCGCGAAGTGGGACAGGAAGCTACCGACACACAGACTGGGACAGGGAACAGTGAAGCATGCAGCAGGACAGAGAGATACTGGTTTGTGCACTGGGACAGGGAGCGACCGACACACAGACTGGGACAGGGAACAGTGAAGCATGCAGCAGGACAGAGAGATACTGGCTCGTGCACTGGGACAGGGGGCTACGACACACAGACTGGGACAGGGAACAGTGAATCATGCAGCAGGACAGAGAGGTCCTGGCTCGCGAAGTGGGATAGGAAGTTTCCGACACACAGACTGGGACAGGGAACAGTGAAGCATGCAGCAGGACAGAGAGATACTGGCTCGTGCACTGGGACAGGGAGCTACTGACACGCAGGCTGGAACAGGGAACAGTGAAGCATGCAGCAGGACAGAGAGATACTGGCTTGTGCACTGGGACAGGAAGCTACTGACACACAGGCTGGGACAGGGAACAGTGAAGCATGCAGCAGGACAGAGAGATACTGGCTCGTGCACTGGGACAGGAAGCTACTGACACGCAGGCTGGGACAGTGAGTAGTGAAACTAGCAGCAGGATAGAGAGGTCCTGGCTCATGCAGTGGGACAGGAAGCTACTGACACGCAGGCTAGGACAGGGAACAGTGAAGCATGCAGCAGGACAGAGAGGTCCTGGCTCGCGAAGTGGGACAGGAAGCTACCGACACACAGACTGGGACAGGGAACAGTGAAGCATGCAGCAGGACAGAGAGATACTGGCTCGTGCACTGGGACAGGGAGCTACCGACACACAGACTGGGACAGGGAACAGTAAAGCATGCAGCAGGACAGAGAGATACTTGCTCGTGCACTGGGACAGGGAGCTACGACACACAGACTGGGACAGGGAACAGTGAATCATGCAGCAGGACAGAGAGGTCCTGGCTCGCGAAGTGGGATAGGAAGTTTCCGACACACAGACTGGGACAGGGAACAGTGAAGCATGCAGCAGGACAGAGAGATACTGGCTCGTGCACTGGGACAGGGAGCTACTGACACGCAGGCTGGAACAGGGAACAGTGAAGCATGCAGCAGGACAGAGAGATACTGGCTTGTGCACTGGGACAGGAAGCTACTGACACACAGGCTGGGACAGGGAACAGTGAAGCATGCAGCAGGACAGAGAGATACTGGTTCGTGCACTGGGACAGGGAGCTACCGACACACAGACTGGGACAGGGAACAGTGAAGCATGCAGCAGGACAGAGAGATACTGGCTCGTGCACTGGGACAGGGAGCTACGACACACAGACTGGGACAGGGAACAGTGAATCATGCAGCAGGACAGAGAGGTCCTGGCTCGCGACGTGGGATAGGAAGTTTCCGACACATAGACTGGGACAGGGAACAGTGAAGCATGCAGCAGGACAGAGAGATACTGGCTCGTGCACTGGGACAGGGAGCTACTGACACGCAGGCTGGAACAGGGAACAGTGAAGCATGCAGCAGGACAGAGAGATACTGGCTTGTGCACTGGGACAGGAAGCTACTGACACACAGGCTGGGACACGGAACAGTGAAGCATGCAGCAGGACAGAGAGATACTGGCTCGTGCACTGGGACAGGAAGCTACTGACACGCAGGCTGGGACAGTGAGTAGTGAAACAAGCAGCAGGATAGAGAGGTCCTGGCTCATGCAGTGGGACAGGAAGCTACTGACACGCAGGCTGGGACAGGGAACAGTGAAGCATGCAGCAGGACAGAGAGGTCCTGGCTCGCGAAGTGGGACAGGAAGCTACCGACACACAGACTGGGACAGGGAACAGTGAAGCATGCAGCAGGACAGAGAGATACTGGCTCGTGCACTGAGACAGGGAGCTACCGACACACAGACTGGGACAGGGAACAGTGAAGCATGCAGCAGGACAGAGAGATACTGGCTCGTGCACTGGGACAGGGAGCTACGACGGATCTATGACAGAATATCGACTACAAAAATATCGACCTACAAGAATATCGAGTCAACAATATCGAGGGCAAAAATATCGACATCCTATCTACAACATGGTAAGTACAAAAATATCGAAAAAATAATATTGTTGTAAAAAATATCGATGTTAAAAATATCGATTTTTTTTAATATATATAAATGTAAAAGTAAGTATATAACACTAATAAATAAAATATACATATTTAAAAGTATCTAATAATGTTTAAAATTATTAAATAAAAATATATACAGTAAAGATATAATATATATGTACTGAACAATAAGTATTAATAATTAATTTACTAAAAATACCCCATTACCCAAGAACTGAAAACTGACCCTGAACCCTAAAAATACCCCTTTACCCAAGAACTGAAAACTGACCCTGAACTCTAAAAATACCCCTTTACCCAAAAACTGAAAACTGACCCTGAACCCTAAAAATACCCCTTTACCCATGAACTGAAAACTGACCCTGAACCCTAAAAATACCCCTTTCCCCATGAACTGAAAACTGACCCTGAACCCTAAAAATACCCCTTTACCCATGAACTGAAAACTGACCCTGAACCCTAAAAATACCCCTTTCCCCATGAACTGAAAACTGACCCTGAACCCTAAAAAATACCCCATTACCCATGAACTGAAAACTGACCCTGAACCCTAAAAATACCCCTTTACCCAAAAACTGAAAACTGACCCTGAACCCTAAAAATACCCCCTTACCCAAGAACTGAAAACTGACCCTGAACCCTAAAAATACCCCTTTACCCAAGAACTGAAAACTGACCTTGAACCCTAAAAATACCCCTTTACCCAAAAACTGAAAACTGACCCTGAACCCTAAAAATACCCCTTTACCCATGAACTGAAAACTGACCCTGAACCCTAAAAATACCCCTTTACCCATGAACTGAAAACTGACCCTGAACACTAAAAATACCCATTTACCCATGAACTAAAAACTGACCCTGAACCCTAAAAATACCCCTTTACCCAAAAACAGAAAACTGACCCTGAACCCTAAAAATACCCCTTTACCCAAAAACCCAAAAATGACCCTGAACCCTAAAAATACTCCTTAACCCAAAGGTAAATAATATTATTTAATTAGCAATTAATAATTAATTAACAATAACAATAAAATAAATATATTAGCACATAAGCTGTAATTAATATAATTTAATAATTAATATCATTTTCCCCAATTAATTAATTAACAGTAACTAAAAATTATATATATAAATAAATTACTCTAATAATGTAATTAACTAACTAATATTATTTAATTACCAATTAATTACTAATTTAAAATATGTACCAAATAATATTAATTAATTAACTAATTAATATTAATTATTTGCCAATTAATTAGTTATAAATATTTAAAAACATATATTAATTAATTAATTATTATTAAATTACTCCCCACCCTATTCCCCTATAAACCCACATCCCGCTACAGAAAATATATATCAATTAATCAATTAATTATTTCCCAATTATCAATATTAATTAGCAAATAATTATAATTAATTAATTAATCCTACTAATTATTAATCAACTTACCATAATTAAATTACTTCCCACCCTATTCCCCTATAAACCCACAACCCGCTCCGGTACTAAAACATCAAATGTCCTTATAAATTTCTATATTATTATAGAAAATGTATACACATATAATAGTAATTATTTTAAATACTTAAATTAAACATATAACACATACATAATAAAAAACTATAAAATAATACAAATATCGATATTAGTGTCATCGAAATTATTAACATCGATATATATGCTATCGATATTACTAACTTCGATATTACTTACATCGATATTAAGTATTTCGATATTACTTACCTTGGGTCGATATTCTGTCCTACGATATTCTTGCCTTCGATATTATGCTCCTTCGATATTACAGACTCGATATTATGGTAAGTCGATATTTCCAACTCGATATTTTGACTGTCTACCAGCTACGACACACAGACTGGGACAGGGAACAGTGAATCATGCAGCAGGACAGAGAGGTCCTGGCTCGCGAAGTGGGATAGGAAGTTTCCGACACACAGACTGGGACAGGGAACAGTGAAGCATGCAGCAGGACAGAGAGATACTGGCTCGTGCACTGGGACAGGGAGCTACTGACACGCAGGCTGGAACAGGGAACAGTGAAGCATGCAGCAGGACAGAGAGATACTGGCTTGTGCACTGGGACAGGAAGCTACTGACACACAGGCTGGGACAGGGAACAGTGAAGCATGCAGCAGATCAGAGAGATACTGGCTCGTGCACTGGGACAGGAAGCTACTGACAGGCAGGCTGGGACAGGGAGCAGTGAAACAAGCAGCAGGATAGAGAGGTCCTGGCTCGCCCAGTGGGACAGGGAGCTTCTGACACGCAGGCTGGAACCGTGAGTAGTGAAACAAGCAGCAGGACACAGAGGTCCTGGCTCGTGCAGTGGGACAGGAAGCTACCGACACACAGACTGGGACAGGGAGCAGTGAAACATGCAGCAGGACAGAGGTCCTGGCTCGCGCAGTGGGACAGGAAGCTACCGACACACAGACTGGGACAGGGAGCAGTGAAACATGCAGCAGGACAGAGAGGCATAAAAGGTAAATTAAACATAGATTACCCGTGGTTTCACTCAGTACATAAGTCACTTTTCATGAAAAAATATATTTCACTCATAATAACACTGAAAAGCACACAGGAGTGTGAAGTCAAGTGTAGGTCACGCAAAACTGGTAAGAATTAGAATGACAGGGAATTGTGAAGCTGTTTGTAAGCAAAATATTTTGGCCATAATCACTGATTAAAATGCTTTTTAAACTCGATCAGAATTCAGGTGCTAACAATTAAAGGTACTATAAGTATTGATTACATGAGATGAAACTGTCAGTCACCTCTGTAGGCAAGTGAGGGTATTTGGCAAATCCAGGCTCAATTGGATTAACTGCAAATGACTGTTCTCCTCACAAGTCAATATGAGGAAATGGTGCATACAGATGTTTTTTTACCTCATATTACGAACAAAAAATTCAAGCAAAATAAAACATTTGAAATCGTTTGCTAACAAAAAAAGTCATAACATTGAAACAAATCCCATGGTAAAAAAGTGTTCTGCGCTTATCCAGATTCACAGAGAACATGAACAAAGGAATGCTAGAATGACAGCCAAGATAAGTGTGGCATTCAGTAGATGTAGGAAATGGCCACATGACTTGATGCCAATAGTCTTTCCTTTCCACAGTGTTTCTAAGAGCTGCCACACACAGCAGAGCAAGCACTGTCATAGTCAATATGCCTTGACTTTTTTTTCGAGAGCTTTAGAGCTTTATATAGCGTGTACTTGACCCGAAGGTATCAGGTATCGGAGCCCTTTACATGAGCACCAGTTACATTACACAACGACACATTCATTTATTTGTTAGGCATGGGGAGATTTGCACATAAATGAGGTTGCCAAACTGTACATTTTCATATTTATTTCACTGATTGACGCGAACTCATACTTTGCTATCTGTCAAGTTTTAGCTATTTAAGTTGGCAGTTATTATATAACAATCAATCCACTGTAATACCAGTCACAGGCTTAAGTACTGAGCAGCTTCAATTGTTAAATCTTGCAATATGTGCAAATGATAGATCTGCCTCACATGTCATGTCACTTCCTGCCGTGATGTCACTTCCTGCCGTGATGTCACCTCCTGTTGTGATGTCACTTCCGGTTGTGGTGTCACTTAAATTGGAGAGTCCCCCCACTTCTTTTTTTAGGACTTGAGCCCTGCATATAGCGTACATACACTCGAATAAAATTCCAATAACACTTTTACTGTAAATCACTTTTTAATTGTGTTTCATAAAGTAACTCCCCATCTGGAGGCATTTCCTGCATATGAGGGGTGAAAGGTCTCCCAAGATAATAGCTATATCTTAGGCAACGAATGAGTAATTTAAGGAGACACGTAATAAGTATATGTTTAGCGAGCAGTGGTAGATGGCCCAGCAAGGAATCAGCTCATTTTGTTAATTATTCCCTCTCCTGTCTCCAAGACGTAAGGGATTCAAGGCTGTTTAAACATCACCCATCTGCAAAGCGTGCTTTTTCTAGCAGCAGCTCTGCTCGGAGCGCTGCTGCTTCTGCCTGCTGGAGCCGAGGGGCTCCTCCCCCGAGGTGGGCGCAGCTGCTCCTGCTGGAGCCGAGGGTCTCCGCTCCCGAGGTGGGCGCAGCTGCTCCTGCTGGAGCCGAGGGTCTCCTCTCCCTGGGTGGGTGCAGCTGCTCCTGCTGGAGCCGAGGGTCTCCGCTCCCTGGGTGGGCGGAGTTGCTCCTTCTGGAGCCGAGGGTCTCCTCTCCCTGGGTGGGCGCAGCTGCTCCTGCTGGAGCCGAGGGTCTCCGCTCCCAAGGTGGGCGCAGCTGCTCCTGCTGAAGCCGAGGGTCTCCTCCCCCGAGGTGGGCGCAGCTGCTCCTGCTGGAGCTGAGGGTCTCCGCTCCCTGGGTGGGCGCAGCTGCTCCTGCTGGAGCCGAGGGTCTCCGCTCCCGGGGTGGGCACTGCTGCTCCTGCTGGAGCCGAGGGTCTCTGCTCCCGAGGTGGGCGCAGCTGCTCCTGCTGGAGCCGAGGGTCTCCGCTCTCTGGGTGGGCGCTGCTGCTCCTGCTGGAGCCGAGGGTCTCCGCTCCCTGGGTGGGCGCAGCTGCTCCTGCTGGAGCCGAGGGTCTCCGCTCCCGAGGTGGGCGCAGCTGCTCCTGCTGGAGCCGAGGGTCTCCGCTCCCGAGGTGGGCGCAGCTGCTCCTGCTGGAGCCAAGGGTCTCCTCCCCCGAGGTGGGCGCAGCTGCTCCTGCTGGAGCCGAGAGTCTCCGCTCCCGAGGTGGGGGCAGCTGCTCCTGCTGGAGCCGAAGGTCTCCGCTCCCGAGGTGGGCGCAGCTGCTCCTGCTGGAGCCGAGGGTCTCCGTTCCCTGGGTGGGCGCAGCTGCTTCTACTGGAGCTGAGGGTCTCCTCTCCCTGGGTGGGCACAGCTGCTCCTCCTGGAGCCGAGGGTCCCCGCTCCCTGGGTGGGCGCAGCTGCTCCTGCTGGAGCCGAGGGTCTCCGCCCCCCTAGGTGGGCGCTGCTGATCCTGCCTGCTGGAGCCGAGGGTCTCCTCACCATGGGTGGGTGCAGCTGCTCCTGCTGGAGCCGAGGGTCTCCTCTCCCCGGGTGGGCGGAGCTGCTCCTGCTGGAGCCGAGGGTCTCCGCTCCCTGGGTGGGCGCAGCTGCTCCTGCTGGAGCCGAGGGTCTTTTCGCCGAGGTGGGCGGAGCTGCTCGTGGGCCCGTCCGAGAGGTCCAATCAGCAAGATCTCTGAAGACGGCCTAAGCCAAGGGATGCACAATCCCCTGGGGATTCCAAATGTTACACAACACCGGTATAGGCTGTAGAGGATAGGAGCACTGGGTATAGAGAATGAAGGGCAGCGGGGTACGGATGGGGAGCAGCTGAGAGGAGGAGACACAAGGAGATGAGGACTTGAAGAGGTCGAGGAGAGGCGAGGATGAGGATGGTGTGTTGAGGAAGGCACAGTACATGCAGTGGAGGAAGAAGGCATGGGATTCACATTCAGGGGAGAAAATAACCTGGAAGGACGGGGAGGGAGCAGAAAGGACCAAGGGATGGAGTCGGGAGTATAAGGACGCTTAGTTAATGGTGATGAAGGGGAGAACAGAGAGAGAGGTAAACTGTAGACCGTAGGGTGAGATGAGGGGGTCGAGGGTCTCAGGTGGGCCGAACCAGGTATTCGTTGTAAGTTCCCTTCTTTTCTTTCTCCTTCGCATGCGCGCATCCTCTCATGTCTGAATGAGCCCAGGCATGCGCCCTCGTTACCTGGGACCCTTGACACTCATGAGTTCACACCAGACCCCTACTCTACCATCATATCCTTTTCTATCTAGTGGCTCACAACCACCCTATACCGTTTCGGGTTTCCCTGCCAGATAGTCTTATCTTGGTATGGATCAGAGGGAATAGAAGGTGGTCTCTGTGTTCGAAGTCGACTTTCGGCCAGCAGCCTTGGTGTTACCCTGGGTACACGGTTGTGGTTCTTTCTTCTCAGGACATGGGAAGAATCCCAAGCAAGAGTAACTGTTAGTGGTGGAAAAGCAAAGTAGTGGGACTGGAACCTTAGTATGGCTTTGGCACACTTCGCTTTTGCTTTTTATCACTCTTCTGTTAAATATTCCACCGTGTGACTCCATAAAACATTCTTTACAAACACTTCACTGGCTCCCTGTACATAAAACTGCTACCTTCAAGGCTTTCTGCATCAATCAACTTGCACTCCATCTTAGACGTCCTTCAAACACCCAACGTACATTTTTCTGGTACATTTCTTCCCATACCCTCTGCTCCTCACTGATGTATCCCAAACAATCTCAGTAGACAAGGTGGCAGATCTTTCTCATACCTTGCTGCAAGAGCTTGAACTCGCCTGTATTTGTCCATCACCGACCATTACGTAAATTAAAACCTGGCTCTTTCAAAATTTATTATATCCCTTGAAGTGGAGTATTTCCGAGCTTTGCAAAATCAAGATCAGTATATATGAATAAATCTTGCAGAATGCATTGCCTGCTTAGATGTTTGTGCTTTGCATCTTGAGTAGAAGCCTGCTCTAGCCTTCGCATGTAGCATGCGTTAGGTGGCATGTAGTACTCACAACTTTGTCATTCCAACCAGACTCTCTTGCGACTGTTGACTCTGGCACAAAATTGCTAGAGAGTGAGCATTGGAAAGCTGAAAACCTGGCTCAACAGTTAAAGGCACAGGGGATCTTACATCATTTGTGCCCATTGAGTGAAGTAAAAGGAAACTCTGGTTTACCCAATGTCTTAGATGTTGTACAGCACATTGGTGGGCGAAGGAGAATTGTTATTGTTTCTTGGACTGCTGTGTGTAAGAGAGATGTCATGTTAATAACTTCTAAAGCGCACAAATACCCATAGGTGTCTCGGCGCTATCGACTGGAAGGATAAGCAGAGAGCTGGCCGCTTATTGTTTAAAGAGCCAAGTTGTTGTGAAATGTTTTTGAACATCTTTCTCCATCCATTGGAGGATGGATCTGGCTTGGATGGTTTTGTTAGAGGTGTGTCTGAGAGAGACTTCTTCAGTCTTGCACTGTGTAGGAGAATCTTCCATGGTGGAAGAGAACACACCCACCTTTCATAGGGGGCTCCAGCCCCATTAGTGTAATACATGGGGATAATGCACTTGAGGCGAAGACGTGTTAAAGGTAGAGTGAGCTGGAGGAATGGGATATTAATGTTCCCAGAAACCTTTCCTCACAGTTACTTCATTCACCAGCTCTATCTTTTCAACCTCTGCCTCCTATTCTGAAACCTTACAATCCACCTTCCTCCTTCAGCTTCCTCTTTTTCCCCTTCCTATCATAGCCTTTCCTCTCATCCTCCTTTCTGTCTCTACTCTCCCCCTTCCATATCGCCACTTCCCAACTTCGCCCTCCCCTTCCTTATTGCTATACTTGCCCTTCCTTCTCACTACTCTTTCCTTGTTCCAACTTGACCTTTCTCTGTTAGCCTTCTTTTTTCAGCATCCCTCCCTCTGTAGTCCCCACTTGCAGAACTCCCCTCTCGACTTCTCACCCTTCCTCATTCTCCCCTTTATCACTCCTCATCATCACTGCTCTTATCTGTGACCCTGCTTTATTTGCCTTGCCACCCCCTCCCTCCACCTTACACCCATCACTCCCTGCAGTTAGTATTCCTCTCCTTTTATTTACTCTTTTCACACCATGCTTTCTTTGTGCCTCCTAATTCACTCTTGCTTCTTGTTTCCCCCTCCTCCCATTGCGGTCTCCACTTGTTAGTTCTCCCTTTGACTCTTGTTTTTTTGTTTACCCCTTTACACAGTTCTACTTCTGGGTCTGGTTGTGCCATGGAGCCCCAGACCAGAACCATCCACATTCAGTTTCCGCACTACAGCGCGGGCCTCCGGCTGGAGGGGAAGGTCTGCAACATCAGTGTGCACGTGCAGGGCCGCGTCTTCCAGGCACCAAACCTCCTGACAAGCTGCTCCTCGATGACGCCAGCTGCAGGGTGCTACCCTGCGCCATCGAGCCTGAAGCCTGCCGCACGTGCAGGGCCGCGTCTTCCAGGCACCAAACCTCCTGACAAGCGGCTCCTCGATGACGCCAGCTGCAGGGTGCTACCCTGCGCCATCGAGCCTGAAGCCTGCCGCACGTGCAGGGCCGCGTCTTCCAGGCACCAAACCTCCTGACAAGCTGCTCCTCGATGACGCCAGCTGCAGGGTGCTACCCGGCGCCATCGAGCCTGAAGCCTGCCGCACATGCAGGGCCGCGTCTTCCAGGCACCAAACCTCCTGACAAGCTGCTCCTCGATGACGCCAGCTGCAGGGTGCTACCCGGCGCCATCGAGCCTGAAGCCTGCCGCACGTGCAGGGCCGCGTCTTCCAGGTACCAACCCTCCGGACAAGCTGCTCCTCGATGACGCCAGCTGCAGGGTGCTGCCCGGCGCCATCGAGCCTGAAGCCTGCCGTACGTGCAGGGCCGCGTCTTCCAGGCACCAAACCTCCTGACAAGCTGCTCCTCGATGACGCCAGCTGCAGGGTGCTACCCGGCGCCATCGAGCCTGAAGCCTGCCGCACGTGCAGGGCCGCGTCTTCCAGGCACCAAACCTCCTGACAAGCTGCTCCTCGATGACGCCATCTGCAGGGTGCTACCCGGCGCCATCGAGCCTGAAGCCTGCCGCACGTGCAGGGCCACGTCTTCCAGGCACCAAACCTCCTGACAAGCTGCTCGTCGATGACGCCAGCTGCAGGGTGCTACCCGGCGCCATCGAGCCTGAAGCCTGCCGCACGTGCAGGGCCGCGTCTTCCAGGCACCAAACCTCCTGACAAGCTGCTCCTCGATGACGCCAGCTGCAGGGTGCTACCCGGCGCCATCGAGCCTGAAGCCTGCCGCACGTGCAGGGCTGCGTCTTCCAGGCACCAAACCTCCTGACAAGCTGCTCCTCGATGACGCCAGCTGCAGGGTGCTACCCGGCGCCATCGAGCCTGAAGCCTGCCGCACGTGCAGGGCCGCGTCTTCCAGGCACCAAACCTCCTGACAAGCTGCTCCTCGATGACGCCAGCTGCAGGGTGCTACCCGGCGCCATCGAGCCTGAAGCCTGCCGCACGTGCAGGGCCGCGTCTTCCAGGCACCAAACCTCCTGACAAGCTGCTCCTCGATGACGCCAGCTGCAGGGTGCTACCCGGCGCCATCGAGCCTGAAGCCTGCCGCACGTGCAGGGCCGCGTCTTCCAGGCACCAAACCTCCTGACAAGCTGCTCCTCGATGACGCCAGCTGCAGGGTGCTACCCGGCGCCATCGAGCCTGAAGCCTGCCGCACGTGCAGGGCCGCGTCTTCCAGGCACCAAACCTCCTGACAAGCGGCTCCTCGATGACGCCAGCTGCAGGGTGCTACCCTGCGCCATCGAGCCTGAAGCCTGCCGCACGTGCAGGGCCGCGTCTTCCAGGCACCAAACCTCCTGACAAGCTGCTCCTCGATGACGCCAGCTGCAGGGTGCTGCCCGGCGCCATCGAGCCTGAAGCCTGCCGCACGTGCAGGGCCGCGTCTTCCAGGCACCAAACCTCCTGACAAGCTGCTCCTCGATGACGCCAGCTGCAGGGTGCTGCCCGGCGCCATCGAGCCTGAAGCCTGCCGCACGTGCAGGGCCGCGTCTTCCAGGCACCAAACCTCCTGACAAGCTGCTCCTCGATGACGCCAGCTGCAGGGTGCTACCCTGCGCCATCGAGCCTGAAGCCTGCCGCACGTGCAGGGCCGCGTCTTCCAGGCACCAAACCTCCTGACAAGCGGCTCCTCGATGACGCCAGCTGCAGGGTGCTACCCTGCGCCATCGAGCCTGAAGCCTGCCGCACGTGCAGGGCCGCGTCTTCCAGGTACCAACCCTCCGGACAAGCTGCTCCTCGATGACGCCAGCTGCAGGGTGCTGCCCGGCGCCATCGAGCCTGAAGCCTGCCGTACGTGCAGGGCCGCGTCTTCCAGGCACCAAACCTCCTGACAAGCTGCTCCTCGATGACGCCAGCTGCAGGGTGCTACCCGGCGCCATCGAGCCTGAAGCCTGCCGCACGTGCAGGGCCGCGTCTTCCAGGCACCAAACCTCCTGACAAGCTGCTCCTCGATGACGCCATCTGCAGGGTGCTACCCGGCGCCATCGAGCCTGAAGCCTGCCGCACGTGCAGGGCCGCGTCTTCCAGGCACCAAACCTCCTGACAAGCTGCTCGTCGATGACGCCAGCTGCAGGGTGCTACCCGGCGCCATCGAGCCTGAAGCCTGCCGCGCGTGCAGGGCCGCGTCTTCCAGGCACCAAACCTCCTGACAAGCTGCTCCTCGATGACGCCAGCTGCAGGGTGCTACCCGGCGCCATCGAGCCTGAAGCCTGCCGCACGTGCAGGGCCGCGTCTTCCAGGCACCAAACCTCCTGACAAGCTGCTCCTCGATGACGCCAGCTGCAGGGTGCTACCCGGCGCCATCGAGCCTGAAGCCTGCCGCACGTGCAGGGCCGCGTCTTCCAGGCACCAAACCTCCTGACAAGCTGCTCCTCGATGACGCCAGCTGCAGGGTGCTACCCGGCGCCATCGAGCCTGAAGCCTGCCGCACGTGCAGGCCCGCGTCTTCCAGGCACCAAACCTCCTGACAAGCTGCTCCTCGATGACGCCAGCTGCAGGGTGCTACCCTGCGCCATCGAGCCTGAAGCCTGCCGCACGTGCAGGGCCGCGTCTTCCAGGCACCAAACCTCCTGACAAGCTGCTCCTCGATGACGCCAGCTGCAGGGTGCTACCCGGCGCCATCGAGCCTGAAGCCTGCCGCACGTGCAGGGCCGCGTCTTCCAGGCACCAAACCTCCTGACAAGCTGCTCCTCGATGACGCCAGCTGCAGGGTGCTACCCGGCGCCATCGAGCCTGAAGCCTGCCGCACGTGCAGGGCCACGTCTTCCAGGCACCAAACCTCCTGACAAGCTGCTCGTCGATGACGCCAGCTGCAGGGTGCTACCCGGCGCCATCGAGCCTGAAGCCTGCCGCACGTGCAGGGCCGCGTCTTCCAGGCACCAAACCTCCTGACAAGCTGCTCCTCGATGACGCCAGCTGCAGGGTGATAACCCGGCGCCATCGAGCCTGAAGCCTGCCGCACGTGCAGGGCCACGTCTTCCAGGCACCAAACCTCCTGACAAGCTGCTCCTCGATGACGCCAGCTGCAGGGTGCTACCCGGCGCCATCGAGCCTGAAGCCTGCCGCACGTGCAGAGCCGCGTCTTCCAGGCACCAAACCTCCTGACAAGCTGCTCCTCGATGACGCCAGCTGCAGGGTGCTACCCGGCGCCATCGAGCCTGAAGCCTGCCGCACGTGCAGGGCCGCGTCTTCCAGGCACCAAACCTCCTGACAAGCTGCTCCTCGATGACGCCAGCTGCAGGGTGCTACCCGGCGCCATCGTGCCTGAAGCCTGCCGCACGTGCAGGGCCGCGTCTTCCAGGCACCAAACCTCCTGACAAGCTGCTCCTCGATGACGCCAGCTGCAGGGTGCTACCCGTGACGGCAGCTGCAGGGTGCTACCCGGCGCCATCGAGCCTGAAGCCTGCCGCACGTGCAGGGCCGCGTCTTCCAGGCACCAAACCTCCTGACAAGCTGCTCCTCGATGACGCCAGCTGCAGGGTGCTACCCGGCGCCATCGAGCCTGAAGCCTGCCGCACGTGCAGGGCCGCGTCTTCCAGGCACCAAACCTCCTGACAAGCTGCTCCTCGATGACGCCAGCTGCAGGGTGCTACCCTGCGCCATCGAGCCTGAAGCCTGTCGCACGTGCAGGGCAGCGTCTTCCAGGCACCAAACCTCCTGACAAGCTGCTCCTCGATGACGCCAGCTGCAGGGTGCTACCCGGCGCCATCGAGCCTGAAGCCTGCCGCACGTGCAGGGCCGCGTCTTCCAGGCACCAAACCTCCTGACAAGCTGCTCCTCGATGACGCCAGCTGCAGGGTGCTACCCGGCGCCATCGAGCCTGAAGCCTGCCGCACATGCAGGGCCGCGTCTTCCAGGCACCAAACCTCCTGACAAGCTGCTCCTCGATGACGCCAGCTGCAGGGTGCTGCCCGGCGCCATCGAGCCTGAAGCCTGCCGCACGTGCAGGGCCGCGTCTTCCAGGCACCAAACCTCCTGACAAGCTGCTCCTCGATGACACCAGCTGCAGGGTGCTACCCGGCGCCATCGAGCCTGAAGCCTGCCGCACGTGCAGGGCCGCGTCTTCCAGGCACCAAACCTCCTGACAAGCTGCTCCTCGATGACGCCAGCTGCAGGGTGCTGCCCGGCGCCATCGAGCCTGAAGCCTGCCGCACGTGCAGGGCCGCGTCTTCCAGGCACCAAACCTCCTGACAAGCTGCTCCTCGATGACGCCAGCTGCAGGGTGCTACCCGGCGCCATCGAGCCTGAAGCCTGCCGCACGTGCAGGGCCGCGTCTTCCAGGCACCAAACCTCCTGACAAGCTGCTCCTCGATGACGCCAGCTGCAGGGTGCTACCCTGCGCCATCGAGCCTGAAGCCTGCCGCACGTGCAGGGCCGCGTCTTCCAGGCACCAAACCTCCTGACAAGCTGCTCCTCGATGACGCCAGCTGCAGGGTGCTACCCGGCGCCAGCGAGCCTGAAGCCTGCCGCACGTGCAGGGCAGCGTCTTCCAGGCACCAAACCTCCTGACAAGCTGCTCCTCGATGACGCCAGCTGCAGGGTGCTACCCGGCGCCATCGAGCCTGAAGCCTGCCGCACGTGCAGGGCCGCGTCTTCCAGGCACCAAACCTCCTGACAAGCTGCTCCTCGATGACGCCAGCTGCAGGGTGCTACCCGGCGCCATCGAGCCTGAAGCCTGCCGCACGTGCAGGGCCACGTCTTCCAGGCACCAAACCTCCTGACAAGCTGCTCCTCGATGACGCCAGCTGCAGGGTGCTGCCCGGCGCCATCGAGCCTGACGCCTCGAAAGCCTCCTGCAGCTCATCCGCTCAGGCCGGCTACGGGTGAATGTGGAGGCTTTGCCAGCCACCTTCTGGTGGCCAGTGGCCTCCAAATGTGGCAGGTGGTTGAGCGCTGCTCAGAGATCCTGAAGGAGAGGGAGGGCGTCTCCGGCCCAAAGTGGTCCAGCAGGGCCAGTGAGAGCCGGTCTTCCAGCAGCGGCAATGGTGGCCCAGCGGGACGAGGGGGATAGTGGTACCGCAGATGTGCTCCACCAGAGGGAAGACTCTGCATCTGCCCAGAAATCTGATGATTGTCAGGATGATGATGTCCTCAGAATCCAGGTATCCAATGAAGATGATGATGATGACGACGATAAAGATGATGAAGAACAGCCCCAGGTCCCCAGCAGGTCAACAGACAAGTCTGGAAACATGCTCCTGGAGGAAGTGGAGGGGAGTAATGTGGGAGCTGCTCCTACAAGGAATCTTCATCCAGGGTGGAGCAGGAATGCTTTTCTTCTAAGGACTCGAAGATCTTTTACATCAAGCAGGAACGCTTTGAGCAGGATGAAGGCTTCACTTTCCCTGGTCATGAGGCAAACCTTCTGAAATCTCTGGGCCATGGCCGTGCCCATGGCATGTCAGAGCTACAGAGCATCTGTTCATCGGACTTTCAGTCGGGCAGTGAGGTGAGCTATCTAGTTCCCTATGATGGGCACCTAATCTACATGGGGAAAATGTCCAATCAGGTAGGGTTCCCTCAGCTAACACCCAAGCCAGTGGACCTCCATGGGAATGAAATCATCGCTCACACCGTTCACGGGCAAGTGATCCATGCCCACGTCAAGATCATGGCTGCGCCCGATGACAAAAAGATTGGTTGTCTTTGTGGGAAACGCTTTGCCGTAAAGCCCAAGCGAGATCGGCACATCATGTTGACCTTCAGCCTCCGGCCTTTTGGCTGCTCTATTTGCAACAAGAAGTTCAAACTGAAACACCATCTGACGGAGCACATGAAAACCCAAAATCGTACCCTGTATGCATGCGAAGACTGTGGGTGCAAGTTCCGCGTGCAGAGCTGCTTCCTGAAGCACAAAGAGATGTGCAAGGGACAAGGCTGGTCGACAGCCTGCTGGTCTTACAAATAAAAACAGTGCTGGCACTGCTGGGATTTGAGATGTGAGCGTGCGCACACACTACAAAGAGCCAGAGGCGGTCTCGCTGCCTCTGGCCCTGGTTCGTTGCTCCCTGTGAAGCCGGTTCTCAGGGGCTCATTGCAGCTCTGCCCTGTCAGTTCTGGCCATAGTTCAGTATTTCTGGATCTGCATGACTTTAGAGATGGCCAGGCAATGGGGGGTGGGAAGGGGTGCAAATTTCGCAGCGAGACAGAGAGGAGGGTGTATGGCATAGAGCGGTGAATTGAACGCATAGGAGAGGTGAGAAGGCTCTTTACTGAAGGAAAGGTCTTGGGACATAGGAGCAAAGCCAAAATCTATGCCAATACTTCAGAGTTTGAACTCTTGTAAATAATTTAGATTTTTTCACAGGCTGCTGGGCAGAAAATCTGGATTTTATTAAGGACACAGAGGCTAATAACAAGAGGAGGCAGCCTGAAAGGTGCGCAGGAAAATGTGGAAATGTAAACTTCTATAGGTAATCTTAAAGTAATCTTAAATTACTCCTACCAGGAACTTGGATCCCCAATGTAATCTGGTGGGATTGAATTAGTTGCCCTTTCCCATCATTATGTGGGAGGTAACCTCACCTCGCCCGGCAACCGCTCGGGAAAATGAGGCCCCGCTCTAACCGTCGGTACCCCTCTCTAGCGTCCGAGAGGAAGCTAGTGAGGGGTACAGACGGTTAGAACTAATTCAATCCCATCAGATTACATTGGGGATCCAAGTTCCTGGTAGGAGTAATTGAATATTTGTTGCCCAGTAATATTTTTAATAATTTCCATATTTTTCTCACTTGCACTTTTTTGCAGTAGCTATCCATTCTGGGTCCTGAAGAAAGCCGGACAGTTGTTCCGCTCGGCTGAAACATGTTGACCTCACTGCACAGCGCCAGGATGTAGTTATATTTTCAGACTATCAGGCGTAATTTTATTTTTCACACTAGGACAATCCTTATTAAACTTGATGTTTTGCCCTAGTAGTCAATTTTAACATTTCACACACATCTTCACAGCACTGCACATCATCAGCATCATTTGAATAACACTGTGGCTAGAGTTCCACCTCAGAAATCCATCTCTGCACCGTCGACTGATGGGTTGGGCGAGGTTTGGATTTACAATCTGTATCCCACATGATGATATTCCGCCATAAGGGTGGGCTGATGGGAGTTTCTCAGCCCTGTGCTATTTCATTTGGTTGCTACATGATCTCACTTTGTCTCTAGTTTCTAGTACAGCACACATATTTATTTGACCGGACATCTCTTCTTTTGGTACTACATTTGAGTTGGGGTTTAGAGATGTCAGGGTCGGTAAACTGACCCCTTTAGACCCTCCTCACCTCTCTTTTTTCAGTAGAGGGATCCAGCCCAAGATACTGGGAAGAGATTTAAATGGTCAGCTCGAGATATATTGTGATAGCGGGGACTAGAGAGCAGTTATGGGACAAAGTCATCGGCATTAGAGAGCTGCCGTACACAGCAAGAGACAAACATTTTTTGAGGCGTATGATACAGAAAGAAACTGTGCCCTGTGTTCAGGGATATGTGTCTGGACGGCAAAGACCCATGAAAAGCACTTTGTATTTAGTGGACATGTTTGTGGAAATCTGCTTGCCTTTTCTTCCCATATTGACTGGCCCTGTTGCTCTTTTAAAGAAATGCTTATGTAGCACTTGTCACTGTTGAAGGTTGTGCCTGCTCTTGGCAGAGGTTGCGTCCCTCTTTTATGTCGATGTTCTAGGCCCAGCGAGGTGGGTCTCTCCGGACTTGTAGTGTAACTGGAGCCTCTCCTAGTGTTGTGTTTGGACATGGCCTTTGGTGCCGTGGCTACTGCCCTGACCACAAGGCCAAATACAAATTACTTCTTAGGGAGTATAAGAAGGCCATCTTGACCACTAAGACCAAATACTTCTCCGAACAAGTGGCGCTCTCGGCTAATAAATCCAAAGAAATCTTCTCTTTGGTTAAGAACTTGGCCACTTCTGATCGTGCTTGCCCTCACTTCACTCCCTCCCAGGCCCTTTGCTCTTCTCTTAACAACTTCTTTATTGAGAAGATTGTTAATATTAAATCTAACATCCTGGTCACTCCTTTTACTCCTCTTCACTCTGTCCCCTCTGCGCCTAAATCCTCTCTTTCTTCTTTTCCTCCCCTCTCCTTGGACGCTTTTCTAGCTCTGCTCACTAAAATCAAGTCTGGTTCCCCCACTGATTGTGCCCCTGCCCGCATTCTCAAAACCCTTTTTTCTTCCTGCCCTGATACCCCTCTTTCTCTTCTTAATGCTTCTCTTTCCACCGGATTGGTCCCTTCTTCATTTAAATCTGCTATTGTTTCTCCCATTCTTAAAAAACCTGGCCTCGATTCTTCCCTTCCCTCTAACTTCAGACCTATCTCTCTTCTTCCCTATCTTGCTAAAATTCTCGAATCTTATGTTACTTCCTGTCTTTCTGCTTATGTTGAACGGAACCAGCTTCTGGCCTCTCACCAAGCCGGTTTCCGTTCAGGTCATTCGACCGAAACCGTGGTGTTAGCCGTCCTTGACGAGCTTAAAGCCAAGGCTGACGTCAACTCTCCCCAAGCTTTGATCCTCCTCGACTTGTCCGCTGCGTTTGACACGGTCGACCATAACATTCTTTTGGACCGTGTCAGCGCAGCGGGCATACGAGGCACTGTCCTCTCTTGGATCACCTCCTTTTTGACAGGTCGTTCTCAAGCTGTTCACCTTCCCGGCTTTTCTGCTTCCCCCCTCCCGGTGCCCTGTGGGGTCCCCCAAGGTTCCTCCCTTTCTCCCCTTCTTTTCAATCTCTACATTCACCCTCTTATCTCTTCCCTTCTTGAGCTGGGGGTCTCTGTGTATAACTACGCTGACGACCTCCAGCTCGTCTTTGACCTTTCCTCTTCTTCTCACGCTTTATCCTTTTTTCATTCCACCATGGTTTTCATTTCTGGGTGGATGAGCGCCAACCACCTGAAGCTCAATCCAGATAAGACTGAGCTTGTCCTGATTGGCGGCTCATCCAGCCCCTGGTCCTCTGCTTTCTGGCCTCCCATTCTTGGCCCTTCCCCCACCCCCGTTCCCTCCGTTAAAACTTTGGGCATCAAGGTCAGACAGGACCTGTCCATGCATGGCCAGGTCAGTGCCGTGGTGTCCTCCTGTTTTCTCTCCCTCCGCATGATCCGGAAAATCTCTCGTTTCTTTTCTCTTGACTCCCTTAAAATTATTATTTCTGCCCTTATCACCTCCCGCCTTGATTATGGCAATAGCTTGTTCGCTGGCATTCCTGCCTATGAAACCCGCCGCCTCCAAGCTATCCAGAATCAGGCTGCCCGTCTCATCTTTCACTTGCCCAAAACCCATCACATCACTCCCGTCCTTAAATCCCTTCACTGGTTGCCCATCTTGCAGAGATCCCTGTTCAAATTGGGGTGCCTTGTCTATCGGGCCCTTGATCACTCTGGACCGGCTTTCATCAATTCTCTGATTTCCCCTCACACCCCTGCCCGCACTCTCCGTTCATCATCTTCTGCCCTCCTCACTGTTCCCCGCTTTCGCAAATCTCGCACTGGTGGAACCCGCTTTTCTGTTCTTGCTCCCCGGTTCTGGAACTCCCTTCCTCTTTCTATGCGTTCGATTCCTATCTTTTCTCACTTTCGTAAAGCGCTAAAAACTTTCCTGTTTGCCCAGGCCTACCCCCGCTAAACCTCCTGGCCCTGTCTGTCCGGTTCTTTAGAGCTCCCAGCGCCAGGAAGCCGTTTGGCCATTGCGCGCTTTACAAATATTTTCATTCATTCATTCATTCATTCATTCATTCATTCATTCATTCATTCATGGGTTCTAGGACTTGGGCTCACTGGGTTGGAGTCTTGCCTTAGACACAAGTACTTGAAGACTGTAGTGAGTTTGTGGTCTAATCATCCCACCAATAACCTTTTTCCAAACCAGTGTCCCACTTGGAATTATCCCAACACCACTGACCTGTGGCCTATGTACCCAGTCAGTGTCTGCGTTTTTATGTTTCATGTCTGGCTCAAAGTATTTATTTATGTATTTATTTGTCAAGCTTGTAGTGCTGGCCCAACCCCAGAGGGTAGGGCACTTTTTACTTGATAGCAAAGGCAGCATTCACCTTCCAGTGCATCAAAAGAAAACTCTTTCACCTACATAAAACAAATCCAGCTACAGGTGTTGCAGGTCAAGGGTCCTCCCAGAAACCTAGGGGCCGAACTCTTCCTGAGTCATCTGTATTACTCCAGCCTCTGCCTCCAACCCTCTGAGCTGGGCCTACCAAATTGTTACATAACATTCCGTGCTTCTTGGCTCACTGCAGCAGACCTGCCCTAGTGTGATCTGAATGCAGAAATCTTTCTGCCAGAAATTCCTACTTTTTTAATGCTTGACTGTTTGCAACTCTCTTCCTTAACACAAATTGGGCGTCTGACCAAATGAACACAGGATACAGCAGGGAAGGGACAGGCCAGGCAGGCAGATTTGGGGACAGTTGTAGATTGCTTCAGTTGCTAGCAGTGAGGAAAGCTTTAATCCAGGTATCAAACATTTCCCAGTCTCATGGAGGCAGGAAGAGGTGGAGCCAGCATGGCAAAGCCAGAGCAAGGCTGCTTGGGGCTGCCCTCGCCGTTCTTACCAAATGGGTGCAGAGCTTAAAGAGATCAGGGAATCTGAGAAGAAGGCTCTACGCACAGAGGTAAGTTGGGGAAGGGACTCCTGGGAAAGTATACTTCAGGAAATGTAGCATATAGACAGCACCAGGTTGTAAAAGAGAAAACACTAATTCCGCTCTGAATTAAATTAAAATCGATTTATGAATGGCAATTAACCCCATCTCCCTCATGGAGCACCCGCAGCATCATACCAGTTGGGCCTCTGCCTCCTTTCGTTAGCTTTGTCTTCATCAGAGCATGCATAGCTCGGTCGCCACCAGTGCTTTTCCTCTGGGCCCTTGGCTCTTGACAGTTTTATTCAATGTCTGTGTCCACCCGATAGCCATGGAAAGTGTCTAGCTTTGAGTATTATGCAGATCTCTGGGGTCAGAATTATGTTAAGACTCTGTGGCACTCATTAGTCATATGCCTGGAGGGTCAGGCATGTGACCTGGGCTGGCCTCAGTGCTGCCAGTGAGTGACTGATACAAACTGGCTTCAAGTTAATGCTGATAGATGAAAAAGTGGTAGCCAGGGGGCTAGGACTACTATTGGTCACAGATCTATTTGTGAGACATGAGTAACTTCTAAAGTCCGTCAGGAAGTAGACCTTAGACGAGCCCACATTACCCCCCTACCCCAGGGAACTCCCCTGGGTTCCTGTACAGAAGAGATGCCTGTTCACGCTCCTGACCCATGCATACAAGGCCCTAGACAACCGCAGACCGACCTTCTTGAACCTCCGCCTGAACTTTCATCAGCGCACCAGACACCCCGTGTCCCTTTCTCTAACCCTTGACCCCGCATCTGACCGGTGACAAGAAGCGCTCTACAAATCTACATATTGACTGATTCAAGTGCTAAGAAACTGGGCCCCATACTGAACACTAAATGAGCCTCCTGGTGTCTCTAAACTAGGCCTGGGCAACATTTAAATCACGCGGGTGTAATTTGCATCATTTCGTGAATGTTGCATTTTGCTTGTCACGTGAAATTTCCAAAATTCTGGCACTTCACATAAATACATTCAATTTGCAAAAAAAATGGACTGCAAACACATGGGAACTACAAAACGCAAGCCGCTTTTTTCGTCGTGCTCTTGTTTAAATGTGTTTCTTGTCCAAAAGTGATACAAGGACACATTTGCACTAAATATAGTTTAAAATGTTGTATTTGCATGTTGAGTTATTTCGTGTAACTACGCAAAAGGAAATTATGCAAACTACGCACATCCCTGCTCTAAACTTTATTCTTTTGATCACGTTCCTATTTATCTTCACTCTAAAGAGAGCTATGGTGGACTTGACAATCGTGTCGTTAGGGGTTGTATTATGGGTGCAAATTGCATTTCCTTTTCCCATGATATCTTATTAAGTGACCGCAACATATTCAAAGTCAGTCTCTGTCGTTGTGACTAGATTCTGACACCGGCTCATTCCCATAGACCAACGCTTTAAATTCAAGTCCCGGGGTACAAGACCCAGCGTGCCCACTATACCTCATTCACACTGCAGGATCGGTCTAATCGCGGTACGTTGTCGGTTTCTCCTCCTGTCTCAGCCTGACCTCAGCTATTGTAGGATGGTCGGCTTCCCATGATTCTGCCGCCTGGTTATCAGCGGTAGACCCTTCTTGGTCGCAGCCACCATCTTGTGGGAAGTTAGTTGCAGTTCTGTGTTCACTGCTCTTCCGCAAACTACCAAAACAGGTCTTGTGCCTCAATTATTCCCTATGTGTCTCTTTTGGAGCGTTGTGGTTTAAGCTGTAGGACTGCAAGTGCACCATAGTGCTTGGTACAGTGTCTCACTGTTCCAGGACCATTACCAGTATGGGGTGACCCAGACAAGTCTGTGGACCTGGGTAACGTTCGATAAAGAAAAACAGTGGTCCTCAAACCAATTATTTACACGAGTGAAGGAATTCCTAATATTTGTTGGCGCTCCTTGTGGACAAAATTATTCCAAGGACAGCAAAGGTCGTAGACGAGTTGGAGTCTAAGAGGAGAGTGCCAGGGAGACGTCTGAGTTAGTGCGTGACAGAAGAGAGATCGCTCCTCGAATTGCATAGAGTGGCATGTTACTAGCAGAGACAGCACAAGAGATGTCGCAGGGCTAAGCTGAGGTCATGTCAGACAGGAGAGATCAGAAGGCTAGACGGCAACCCACAGCGGCAGCAAGGTATTGCTGACCGACCTGAAATTCAGGTTTGGTTTTATAAACCAATTTGCTAATCATATAACTTTACAATAAGAATACAATTCAATCTGGTTCCATGCCCGTATTCATCTTAGTTTAATATCAACAGAGGTTATGTTATACAGTTCTCACAAGTCTCACATTCAGAGGAGCATCCACTGAATTTGAGAGCAATAATTTCTGTGCTGTTTAGAAATATTCATCATCAGGTATGTTTCCCTATCTTTCCTAAAATACTACCAAGAAGAAGCTTCTAGAAGGGAAAATCATGAGACTGAAGGGACGACTCGGAATACCCTAAGTGTGGGTTGAATACCCTAAGTATGGGTTGAATACCCTAAGTATGGGTTGAATACCCTAAGTATGGGTTGAATTAGCTAAAGATTGTACTTTGTAAAGGGGACATAGGAGTTGGCCCGGCTACCTTACTCCGCGGGATTAAGGCAGTGCTGGTATTGCCAGTGTGCCAGGCAGAGGGAAAACTCTGTGTTCGGCTATTAGAAAGCTTTTAGATTGACAGCAAAAGCACCAAGAGAGGCGGGCATTTAAAGCTGGCAGACCTATTTGCCTGGGACCAGGCTGCTAATTGATGTGCAGTCTGGACGTTGCTCCCGCCTTTACCAATCATTATTGAGGACAATCTCACCATCTTTGATCCTCAAAAGACCACATCCATGGTCCAGGGATGCATTTCTGAAGCTGGCCCACATCTCTGCCAGGGCATTACTCACTACAGTCCAGGCCATCATTCATAAGAGGTGAGAGAACCACCTTCTGAGAAAGATTTTGAGAAAACATAGGACAGAGAGCTTATCTGTTATGGAGTCAAAGAATTGAAATAACCTTTTTACGCCCCCACACTTGGCTGCCCCACATTCCATGTGTTGGTAAAAGGCGCTAAAGGTCAGTTCCATTCTACCTACGTACTAATAATGTCCTCTACTGGGGAGCTGGGAAGCTGTGCTCTGCAGATAAGAAGATAGGTGTTCTAAGGTACTACGTGGGGCATTAGTTTTTGTTAATTATAGTATTTAATTTGGAACTCTAGTAAAGCACTTTAACCATCTTGTGGTGGCCTCGGAGCACTTACTGGAATGGGCAGCGGAGAGTTGCTTCAAGGTGCGCTTGGAGGAACCTGGTGATGGGGGAACCAGGCGATTCACTGATAAGGAAGGAGAACATGTGAAAGTGGCTGTCGTGGAATATGACCTTCCCCCAATCCCCACCCCAAAGTGATAACAACGCCTTCAAGGAAACTAGAGTCCTCCAAGCAAACCAGTCTTAGGCATCTTTGATTCAAGTGTCTTCATACTCTAGAGTGCAGTTTGTTTCCCATTAACTTGTAAAGTGAAACTCTAAACCAACCTTTAATATTGAATAAGTCTGGCCAAACGGCGCTTTACAAAGCTGTGCAAAAAAACACAGTTTGTCTTGTAACCACACCATGCAAGTGTTCGTTCACCCCACATGCAGAAAGCTGAAGCACTTTACTTTTCTCTATACAACTTTTCCTCAGCAAAATAGAAAGATATTTGCATCAAATTGGAAAGAGAAAATGTATGCATTGGCCTGGTTTGATGACTTGTGATTTTTGATGACCACAGAAGAGATTGGGGAACAGCATACTGATAGATCTTTGTAAAAAAGAAACATGAAGTCCAGAAAGCATGGTAAGACATTTTTTGGAAGAAGAAAGCTTCATGGTTAGCACAAAAAGTTTCAGGGAGAAAAGTTTTGATCTCAAATGACAGAAAACACAACAACCTGAGAAGGTTGTTATAGATAGAACTAGTACGGTGATCAACCAGACGGACACCACAACTGCACTGATTTTTTGGGCATTCTGTCTTGCTTACTATCGCTGATCTACACAGTACCTCAAATTAAATGTTTTAATCTAATCCAAGACTGTAATAGGATAGACCTTTTGCACACAGTGCCCTCGGCTCCCGCGTTTGTCCTGTCACCTGATAGCTATTCTCACAGTGAGTTAGTTCTTCAGAGGGATTGGGAGCTGTAAGGCTCTATCATTCTTATTGAATGCTCAAAAACAAATTGATAAGGCACCTACTCAAGCAGATGTTGATCTGACAGTTATTTAGGAGATTTTCCCTTAGAATCTGGTGGTAGCCGGGTAAGCATAACTGAGGGAGTTTGCTAATTTAGCAGAAAATGCTGACTACATGTCTCCAAAATACTTGTAGTCTTTGGTGCTTCATTGGTGACCGGCTTTACCACTTCCATATAGTCCTGAGTGTGTCCTGCATACATATTCTGCAGGTCCTGCCTTTGAAAGACCCATTAGTGTGGAGATTTGATGTTAGCAGCTAAGTGATTCCGTTATTTAGAACATGTCATAATTTTAGGAACTGGAACCGACTGGAACAGATTCCAATGACGTAAGGACTCCAGGAGATCCGTGAACTGGTCAGAATCTGCCTGATGAGAGGAACACAGAACACAGGAGACCTTGGATGACTGAGTGCACGTGTGTACTGTTCACTGCTGCCCAGGACACTCTTGGATGGCTCAGTGCACTTGTGTACTGTTCACTGCTGCCCAGGACACTCTTGGATGACTGAGTGCACGTGTGTACTGTTCAAAGCTGCCCAGAACACTCTTGTATGACTGAGTGCACATGTGTACTGTTCACCGCTGCCCAGGACACTCTTGGATGACTGAGTGCACGTGTGTACTGTTCACTGCTGCCCAGGACACTCTTGGATGGCTGAGTGCACGTGTGTACTGTTCACTGCTGCCCAGGACACTCTTGAATGACTGAGTGCACGTGTGTACTGTTCACTGCTGCCCAGGACACTCTTGGATGACTGAGTGCACGTGTGTACTGTTCACTGCTGGCCAGCACACTCTTGGATGACTGAGTGCACGTGTGTACTGTTCACTGCTGCCCAGCACACTCTTGGATGACTGAGTGCACGTGTGTACTGTTCACTGCTGCCCAACACACTCTTGGATGACTGCGTGCACGTGTGTACTGTTCACTGCTGCCCAGGACACTCTTGGATGACTGAGTGCACGTGTGTACTGTTCACTGCTGCACAGCACACTCTTGGATGACTGCGTGCACGTGAGTACTGTTCACTGCTGCCTAGGACTCTCTTGGATGACTGAGTACACGTGTGTACTGTTCAAAGCTGCCCAGAACACTCTTGTATGACTGAGTGCACATGTGTACTGTTCACCGCTGCCCAGGACACTCTTGGATGACTGAGTGCACGTGTGTACTGTTCACTGCTGCCCAGGACACTCTTGGATGGCTGAGTGCACGTGTGTACTGTTCACTGCTGCCCAGGACACTCTTGGATGACTGAGTGCACGTGTGTACTGTTCAAAGCTGCCCAGAACACTCTTGTATGAATGAGTGCACATGTGTACTGTTCACCGCTGCCCAGGACACTCTTGGATGACTGAGTGCACGTGTGTACTGTTCACTGCTGCCCAGGACACTCTTGGATGGCTGAGTGCACGTGTGTACTGTTCACTGCTGCCCAGGACACTCTTGAATGACTGAGTGCACGTGTGTACTGTTCACTGCTGCCCAGGACACTCTTGGATGACTGAGTGCACGTGTGTACTGTTCACTGCTGGCCAGCACACTCTTGGATGACTGAGTGCACGTGTGTACTGTTCACTGCTGCCCAGCACACTCTTGGATGACTGCGTGCACGTGTGTACTGTTCACTGCTGCCCAGGACACTCTTGGATGACTGAGTGCACGTGTGTACTGTTCACTGCTGCACAGCACACTCTTGGATGACTGCGTGCACGTGAGTACTGTTCACTGCTGCCTAGGACACTCTTGGATGACTGAGTACACGTGTGTACTGTTCAAAGCTGCCCAGAACACTCTTGTATGACTGAGTGCACATGTGTACTGTTCACCGCTGCCCAGGACACTCTTGGATGACTGAGTGCACGTGTGTACTGTTCACTGCTGCCCAGGACACTCTTGGATGGCTGAGTGCACATGTGTACTGTTCACTGCTGCCCAGGACACTCTTGGATGACTGAGTGCACGTGTGTACTGTTCAAAGCTGCCCAGAACACTCTTGTATGACTGAGTGCACATGTGTACTGTTCACCGCTGCCCAGGACACTCTTGGATGACTGAGTGCACGTGTGTACTGTTCACTGCTGCACAGCACACTCTTGGATGACTGTGTGCACGTGAGTACTGTTCACTGCTGCCTAGGACACTCTTGGATGACTGAGTGCACGTGTGTACTGTTCACTGCTGCCCAGGACACTCTTGGATGACTGCGTGCACGTGTGTACTGTTCACTGCTGCCCAGGACACTCTTGGATGACTGCGTGCACATGTGTACTGTTCACTGCTGCCCAGCACACTCTTGTATGACTGCGTGCACGTGTGTACTGTTCGCCCAGGGCACTCTTGGATGACTGAGTGCTCGTGTGTACTGTTCACTGCTGCCCAGGACACTCTTGGATGACTGAGTGCACATGTGTACTGTTCACTGCTGCCCAGGACACTCTTGGATGACTGAGTGCACATGTGTACTGTTCACTGCTGCCCAGCACACTCTTGGATGAGTGAGTGCACGTGTGTACTGTTCACTGATGCCCAGAACACTCTTGGATGAGTGAGTGCACGTGTGTACTTTTCACTGCTGCCCAGCACACTCTTGGATGAGTGAGTGCATGTGTGTACTCCTCACGCTGCCCAGGACTCTCCTGGCCCTGGTATAAGATACAGCTCTGAACCAATAGAACAGTTTTTAACGTTTTCTTAAAGATCGAGCAGAGATTATCCGATCAGATCCATCAGGAAAGAGTTCTTGATCGTGGGCCTGCGCAAGAAGGTTCTACCACTTGTAGCATTAAGATGATAGGAAGGCACTTTAAAGAGGGTTTTTATATTCACTCGGTATACTTTGCTTGGGTTGGTAGAGTTTTAATATTTGGGCACCAAGTCGTGCAGAAAGGTAGAAGTCCGGCACAACATTAAACCGAGTATGACCCTACAGAGTGAAGAGCCACATAGAATTACATGGCAGTGATGCATTATCTCATATAGGGCCATATGTATGAACGCCTTTCCCCATAGACACAGAATCGGTAAAACCCTTTGGTACACCTGGCCTGTAGTTTTGTAACATCTGCAAGAATGTATCCTCGTCTAGGCAGCAGCTTTTCCTGTTCTCTGGTCTGAAAAAATGTAACAGAATACACTAGTTTGGTCACCATACATAATTTGTTGTTCTAATTTGAAGTTAGAGGGTAGTGGTCTCCAGGAATCCGTTGAATACATTCAAACATTGAACTTCTGTCTAGGGCTGACTCTAATTCACCACACGCAGTTCATTGCCAGTTGTATTAAAATCTCACAGGTCTTCCCAGATAGTTGTTTAACTGTAGTTTATGGTAAGGAAAACTCAGTTGAACTACTATCTCTAGAACATGTCACTGGCTGAGAAACCTTCAGGTCCTAGTAGCCGTTTGAGAAATGCTGTGCTGTTCAGGCACCGGCCTGTTTGACATAGAAGGAAAGATGCAGGTTTTATCTCTGGCCCGTTGATGCTTCGTAGCATTGCGTACAGTAGGGTGCCAGGAAGGAGAGATTTGATGGATTAGTTTGAAGAAGTGCTTTCAAACCCTGTGAAAGATTAGAGGATTCTAAGGATGGCTTCTTTCTTTGAAAAGTTTGAATATTTATGCTGTTTGTGGTTAAAGTACATGTATCCTGTACAGTGTGCAGACTCGCTGCCTGGTTTCTAAGGTGATGTTCAGAAATGGACTAACCAGGATTTCAAACAGATACTTAATTTCACCGATATCTTTCCAAGTGCAGCTCAGAACATCACACGGTGTGTTTACACCATTTCAAAAACAGCACAGAATGTCACTGGTTTGCTGCACACTTTTACTCAGAACGTCTTCGATTTTGTGGACCCTTTTGCTTGAACAAGAAAGAATTGCATTGATTGTGGGGTGATTTGAGTGTGATATTCAAGGACTGGCACTTTAGCAGAAAAGAAAGATGTAAACAATGCTTTTGTCTTTCCAGAAAGCTCTTGCAGTTTGGAGTATGCCTCTTTAATTGTCAACAGGAGGCTAGAGTGTTTAATCTGTGGTGTCTGAGGCACAACTTACTGTACCTTCTATTGTTTGGTTCAATACCTGGTTCGTAGAGCCCACTGTCCTTCCTGAAACCCCTTTAACTCCACGTGTGATGTATACTGCTCCTCATACAACTAAGAGAAAAGTAGACCTTCATTGGCTTCTGAACAGGCAAGAAAAGGCTATAAACCGGCTTAAGGTTTAAACGCCAGGAAGGGTTCCTCCTCAGGGAGTGTTAGGCAGGCCTACAGGGGCAGCAAAGTAGTGCCATGGTCCTCATCACAAATTAAACAAATAGGATGAAATAAAAAAAATCAAAGGTATATTGTGTAAATTTCAAAATCAATGTCGGTCGGTTGAGAGCATATGTGGCCGGATAGAGGTTGGGTTTACATGTTAACGAGTGTGTTTATGGAGGACGCAAGTAAATAACAGTAAAAGAAGAATTATTATTTGGTTATTAGGGTAAGACTTCATAAAAACTATGTATTTTGTAGCTGGAATGACGTCAGCCTGATTTGGTTAATAAGGACTAGGATCTTTCTATGTTAAAGCATCTGTGTCAAGGTGGGTTTGGCTCTAGGAGTTCAGAAGAGATAGTGCTTCCCTGGGGACGCCTCTTGTAGCCACTGCAGATTTGAATCTCTATTTTGGAAAAAGGTCTCCAGTATTCTATGTATATCTCAGAGTTTCCTTGGATTCAGGGGATCTCTCGCATGTTAACACATAACCAAATGTCATAATTACATGATAAAATGTTATTGAAAAATATAAGCTACCATGAATCCTTGTGAATGTGTTTAAATGACTCTAAACTCAATGAAAGCTCAAAACTTTGAGACCGATAATGTAAAAGTATTAACGCAGTTTTCTTTGGTCGTCCAAACTGTACCCAGACTTTGGCTATCTGGAGTGCGCACGCGCTGTTCCGTTATGTTCCATGTTATGCACACTGAGGACAGTTACTCGACCCTGGATGTTGTGTTACCGTTGGAATATGGAGAACAGTTGGATCATGATTGTTAAGGAGGAGGCTGCAGAATTATCAATTAAAGCTGTTCCCCTGACCCCAGTGTGCGTCCAGTTCTTGCAGTCTGTGATGAGGAGACCTCTGAATCCACAGATGGATCTCCTGATTACCAATCCTCTGTGCTTCAGAAAGACCAACCCAGCTACAGAGAATATCTGAAGGCTGACTACAGCGACAGACAAGATTAAAATTTTGCAGGTTTAGTTAAGTGCTGGTGAATGCTGAAGAATGTTTGGAACACTGTACTTGGGAGCAGCCCCCCCTGCAGCAGGGGATTGTAACTACACTAGTTCACCTGCTCCCCACTTGTTGCAGCCCTGATAGAGCACATTCATTGTTGTGGCAACACCCCAGGAATGCTTTAGACTGCAGGGCATCTTAAGGAGTCCTATGCCTGAGCTCTAGCGTCATGCTTTCCCCTGCATGGTTTTCTGCTTAGGCCATATATGTTTGTGTGTATGTGTGAGTGCAGGGAGAAGATGTGCCTTTGCAGAGCAGCAAGTGTGCATTGATAACGGAGTGCAGGGTCTGGGGAGTCCTGGGAGAGTGGGGAAGAACTGTGTTGCTTAGTGTTTCTCGAGTTTATTTAAATTCGCATAGTGACTTAAAATCATTGCAATAAATAACAACATATTAAAAACATTCAAAATACTATATAACACTTTTGGTAAGATAACATCTTTCTCAGGTATTAGAATAAAAGTTCTCTCTTTTACTGGATCCAATAGGAGTTACTTAAAAAGAGATTGTGGTTGTAATGCTAAGATAAACCATAAATGGCTGTATTTCAAAGAGGCCGATACTGATATACAGAGGGGATCTGATTAAAAGCAGCTGTATACGAGGTAGGAGCCATACACCCTTACCTGGCTTGGGTTTAGGACCCATGTGCAAGAAGTGCGGAGGTTATGGAAGTGCTGTGTGTGAAGTGTGGGAGATCAAAAATTGCCATACACAAAAAGACAGGCCTTGGTCGTAGACAGGCTGCTTCGCCTGGAGTAATGGCCGGTGGCCCTCGCCTAATGTCCCCAGTGTCACGCAGAAGAGCATAGTCTTCTCAGCATTTTGTATCTTGGCCAGTTTCTTGCATGCCAATGCGGGGAATTTTACCAGTTGACGGTTCAGCTGTGGATAGTCGGCGGCAAAGCAGGCCATTGCGGCTTATCTTCGTGAGCAAATCCCTTTTTGGTTAAATGGAGCTTTAAGCATTTGTCTTCTTTCCCCAGCAGTTCTTCATAGGTGCATAGCAGGTGCAGTAAGTCCTCAGTGTCCTTTCCACAGGTCTTTGGTGTCGATACTCTCAACCAGTTGGGAAGATGAGATATGCAGGGTACGAGCCCCAGGCAATATTTTAAAAATTGCTCCTTGATGGACCTCGGGAAGCGTATGCTGAGGTATTTCTGGGGTGCTGGGACAGTGTAAGTGTTTATTGACATCCAAGGCTGTGCTTTAGCTGAGAATGCTGCCATGTATTCTACCAAAGAGAGAAGCGCAATAGATTTCCACGCTGGTTTTTTTAACAACGCGTAGGTGGTTGGAGTTTCCCACAGCTGGGTCAGCCTGGTCCTGGCCAGGGATTCCATCAGACATGCTCTAGTAGGTGAAGAAGTCCGCCTGCTAGAGCTCCTGCCATAGGTAGTGATTATGAATGTGGGGAGCTGCTTTCCTGATTGTGCCCATGAGGTTAATAAACGCTCTACGCCTCGCATGGGACTGATTCTGGAGACCGAACTCCAGCCTGATTTGTGCTGGGGTAAGCTGAAGATGATCCTATAAGCCTTTCACTGGGTACTGTTTAGGATTTGGCATCCCTGCATCTATGAAGCTCGCTGCCGTATGTTATTGTTAGCAGCAGCTTGGCCAGCGTTGCCCCGAGAAGTGGGAAAAATAATGACCTGTTTCATATTAGACTCTTTAGCGACTCTGCGAGGGCCAGACCTGTCCATTCCATTGTGTCCCTTTGTTGCACAAAGTTGCCTGCTTTGTCACACCTAATTTTTCTAAGTCTCTTGTTGACTAAATTATGCGACTTTGCCCACAGCCATGCCGGGGTTTTTTTCCTTTTGCTGCAAATCGTCATGGTGCATGTTTTGTCAAAGTTGGTGTTCCGTCCATTTTTGTCTTGTGTGTTGTAAAGAAGCCGATGTAGGCCTGCCTTTGTACGACTGAGTAGGACTACGTCGTTGTGTACATGAAACTTGACAGCACCAGGCCCCCTAACCTTGGGGCGTGGGAGTTGCAGGTGTTAAGTGTCTGGGTCAGTTATATGTGGAATTCGCCTCAAGAGATGCGTTTCAGCATCACCTGTACCCATGTTTTTGTATGAAGGGTGATCAGCAAGACCAGGAGAGTCCGGGGGATCCCCCAGTGTGCAAGTTTGCTCCAGAGTCTGGTCCTGTCCACATGATCGACGCTACCTTGTAATCGATGAAGCATAGATGAAGTGGCTGTTTTGAGGCTCTCGCCTGATCTGTGAGCAGTAATAGGGCCATGATGTTAATTGTCTTGCCTGAGGTTTTTGAAAACCCTGTTGAATTTAGTGGTATTATTTCTTTCAGTTGCCCACTTCAGCAGTTCCTCCAGAAACGTCACTGCAAAGTATTTTGCCTCATTGTCAGAGAGTAATTCGGCGATAGTTCTTTGGCATGGTCTTGTTCCCGTTTTTAGGTTGAGCATTCAAGACCTGTTGTAACTTCTCTTGTGTGCTTAATGCCATCCCCCTGCTTTTGATTTGTCTGTTTCACTGTCTTCTTTCTTGCTAGTCATCAGTCCTATCTCTTTGTCCCTCCTTTTGAGGTCTCGCCTGAGCCAGCGCACATTCACTGCTCTGCGAGGCTTTTTGTAAGGGCTTCCAACTGGGACACACGCTATTGGCCTTTGCATGCATCTTTCTAAGAAAGACAGCACGCAATTGGGCAAAGGCGGGTGCATGTCCCACCTCTGCCTGGAATTGTAGCCGCCACGGCCTACTGCTTGCGGTTACGCGCAGCCTGCCACACAGAGCCATCTGTTTCCAAATATTGCGCTTGCGTTAATTGTAAACAGATGGCGGTCGGGCTGGCTGGCCGGGGCGCAGGCCCTGTGTGCACACTTCTTGTAAGCTAATTACCCCACCGTCTGACTCGTCTTTCTAGCTTGTGACTATCGTGTTGATACTGCTACAAAGGTGACAATGGGGCTTGTTGTTCACCAGGTGCTTGTGACTGTTAAAAGCTCTGAAGTGAAGACATTTCAAGTGCTGTCATTAGTCAAGACAAATGTTTTGTTTTTATGAGTTGACTGTTCGACCAATGTACCTGGGCCACTTCCTCATGTAATGTGTGGTTTCTTTCCTGTGTGGATTTAATAGCTTTTTTGGGAGGTGATTATCAAAATGTATGTTTTGTCTACATTGATAGTGTTTTCTTCCCGTCGTCTAGAATTGGGACTTTGCTTAATGCTGAAGTGCTGTACAAAGGAACTATCGACCATTTGTGTTTAGATTAAATTGGTCTATAGTTGTAGTGCATACAGTATGTTATTTACTTTTTGTCGGGCAGTGTTGCTGCAAGCCGTTTTTTTGCTCACTGCAAGAAATTGAAGCTGTATTTGCATACATTAAAAAAATATATTTTGCAGTTTGTAATTGCAAAAGTCTCTGCCGGTTGCAAGCCAAGGTTTTTTTGCCATCACCTGGCCGAATCTAACACCAGCAGTACTATTGTCTCAAACCCTTTAGCTAGAGGGAGTGAAGTATGTTAAGGCGGTAGTCGTCTTCCTTACCTTCTCTGTTTGGGTGGTGTATGTGGTAGAAAGTTACTAAAAGGCCTGTAGGATCTTCCTGTTGTGATTCTCTCCAGCATATCAGATATGGGGAAGGAGCGGGTAGAGGTAGATATGGATAATTGGCCCCAGCAGGATGTTAGGAATTAGCTTTTGTAGTACTTACGAAGCTTCGGCTTACCCTCCAAAGCAAGCTAATAGCTGTATATAATATCATGTAATGATCTTGCTGCTGGACTTGTGATTTTACAAATAAATGCAAGTATGTTTACAAATGAGAACTGAGATCAAGAAGTGTGTATAAATGGAAGAGAGATCAGAAACGCAACCCAGCAGTTCAGTGAGGTATGGAGGGAAGGGATGTAGTCTCAGATTGTACAGCATTCAAAGAAGTGGTTTATTAGCTCTTTCCCTAATAGCATCAGAAAAGGGACAAGTCTAACTTGCGAGGGGAGGTGGCTCCAGAGTCTGTAACTATGCAGAGAATACCTATCGGTAAGGTCATTCTTACAGTCTTTTGGGTTTCCTGCAGCAGCCAGGAATGCACTCCCATTAGTGCTGGTGCCACATAAATGGCAGATTTTACAGGCATGGATATCTAAAGTTATTTGGTTGCATACCTGATCATGTAGCAGGATTTGAAGTGGGAAAGAGAACCGGTGCAGTTCTCTCAATGTAGGTAGATGTGCTTAAACTTTCTTTAGTAGGTGATTAGTCGTGTCTGCTTACAGAATGGCTTTGATTGGTGTCTCTTGGAGGCAAATAAGTAGTGTTTTGCCTAAGAGGAGGTCTTCCAGCATAGTCTGAAGGTTTAAGGGAGGAAGAGATACATTTTTGGAATGATTGCCCAAATTGAAGTTATAAAGAGTGGGAATTGAGGAGCACTCAAAAACATATAATAACCACAATGTAATCTGAATTTAATCCAAAGGTGCTACTCTACAGATTTGTGTTTGGCTGTCACAAACTGGGGCTATACTCATAAGGGAAAGCAGGAAAACCTGCTTGTAGAGTGCACTGTTCCTAAAGGGGAAAGAAACCCTTTCCCAATGTTACAACAACATATTACTAGTAATCAATACTATACACAAATGTTCACATACACATTTAGTGTTTTATTCTAGCATATCTATATGACATGTCTATATTCTTTCAAAATGTCTTTTTGTACAAGCAATAAATGAAAATTGGTCTTTTCACAGTTCATAAGTTGAAGACCATATGTTTTGCTGACTCGTCTCTTGGTCGGATGTGGAAACAGGATTATTAATCACTCATAAAACTGTTGATGCAATTTTCACACGACATGGTGCCCAATGCATTTCGGGACCAGGAGGTACCCTTCATCAGGGAAAAATCCTAAAATATATACAAACAGTCGATCAATGTCAGGTTAAGGTGCAGAATAATATCACAGAAGTTAACAATCAAATGGTAGTTCACTGACACTACAGGGGGAACAGAGAGGTAACCCAGTTCATAAATTCATACAATAATGCATCTATATGTGGTGGTACATAGGATGGAACACGAGGTAAATGCGGAAAACATATCATTCATCAGTACATGTGATGATACCATGTTATTTAAACATACCAACATATTGAATCAATGTGTCTCCCAAGTTTTTATCAATCTGCGCCTACTTATGATACATTGCTATAGAAACATAAACATATTAAACGTGCGAAAAAGTACCATACAATCAAAAGTAACTTTGGAAATAAATGAATAAATGACCCTGTACATACTACACAACTGAGCACTATTAATCTACCTCTATTATCAACCTCTTACGATCATCATGGCGTCACATACCTATGTGGTGATATATCGCTGAGGGACGTTGTCCTATACTCTCAAGTGAAACCCTAGGAAAATCTAGGAGCCTGTAAGCTGTAAATCTATGGATTAAAAATGGACATAAGAGGTGCTGTTGTCATAAGAATATTACTAAAAGTTGTACACAATATCGTGTTGGTAATTTTTAAATCACCTGAATAGTGATGATCCTCCTAATGCTGGTAGGTTACTGGAAGGTGCCCACAATAATCCAATACGAGAAGGGAGGAAAAACTTTCAGGAACCAGCTACGTAAACAAAAACAGTGACGGGATTTAGTTGAAAAATCGTGATTATCAGAAGAACCCTGTTCCCTAACATGTACTAAATGTTAACGGGAAATTGCATACCTTCGTAAGTTTCAAGGAGTCACCGATGACAATCTGAGGATACCAGTTAGCTTTAAGGAATAACTCGTCCAGACTACTAGTCTGTAAAAATAAATGCCAATATGTAACTTAAGTCCTGAGCATGAACGCCCAAACACGACTAGTGTAAATGGTAAAGAATGTACCTTAATGGTTGCTAGCTGGTAGCGTGCAGAGAGTTTGCACGTAAATAGACGGTTGCAGTATGGGGTGGTATTGAAGTTACCCATGGCTGTTTGTGGTAAGTAATTCCAAATTGAACTCTTTTCTGCAACCTTCGGCTTTTTACAGAGTAGCTTTTAGCATCTCGCCAGGCTCTGTGTGACGCGCATTCTTTCTGATATGGTTCAGTACTTGTATATTGAGTGTCTTTGTAAATGTAGTGTTTCATTGCATGTCTGGTTAGTTCAGTAAGAAAAAATACTGGTAGTCTTCATAAGACAAGGAATGACTAAGTTAAACCTGAGCTTTACCTCTTTGTCCTTCTTCAAAATTTCCTCCATACAATACACTCCATATAATTCCACTCAGTGTCACATAATAACATGCCACAAATGTATCCTCTACTCAATGCAACATAAATACACTCCACATAATACCACTGTACTACATAATTACATGTCACATAATTACACTCTTCTCAATGTAACATGAATACACTCCACAAAATGCGACTTAGTGCAACATAGTTACACACCACGTAATTACTCTAGTCAATGCAACATAAATACACTCCACATACCACTCAGTACCACATAATTACACGTGGCATGATTACACTCTACTCAATGCAACATAAATACACTCCACATAATACCACTCAATGCCACATAATTACACACCACATCATTGCACTCTACTCAATGCAACATAAATACTCTACATAAATGCACTCTATGCCACATACCACCAGTCAAAATAGATGCACTCCACACCATAACACAATTTCACTAAGCATAATTTCACTCAACACCACAGTTCCAGGCCATACAATTCAACTCCACACATTTCCAATACACACCACATAATTACACATCAAACAACATATTTCAACTCCGCAATCCACAAAGTACCTCCAATCCACACCATAGAATGGCACCACCTGAGCACCAAAAATCACTCACCACCACCATTTTGCATCAGCCCACCACCTGAGCATCACCTAAACATCACCTAAGCATCACGTCAGTCTGTCCTCGGAATCTGGCATCTGTTGATTATCCCCTAGTGTCCGTCAGCTGCTCGTGTTCTAATTAAATTACTGTTTTCCAACCTCCACTCCCCCGTTATTTATGTCCCGCTCCCCCATAACAAAAAAATTATAACAAACAAACATGAGAACAGGCAGGAAGAAGTTGCCAGCAGTGCAAGTACAAAAAAACTAAAAGACATTTTTTATGTTAAAATCTTTTTTTAATCAGGTTGTTCAGTTGTATATAATGTCGTCTTGGTTTGTATAAAGGTAACAAAAATGCTTAACTTTTTATTATAGCTTTTCAACATGATGCACAGTAGCCACAATGCTCTACAACACAGCCAAAAGTTTTGGCTAATCACGTAAGGTCCCAAAGGCATGACCTATTGGCTATGCCAATGCTTGTTCTCTTCAGTTCCTCCCACACAGCAGGAACTAAGTACAGTCTCATTATGCTAAGGTTCCTAATCTGTGCTTTGGAGGACTACTTTATTCTTAGTTTTCTGTTCTGTTACTGTCTGCCTGTCTTCAGGTTTGGTGCAATAGTTGCTTACATTTTACATGTGAAAGAGGCTCGTTAGTGATAGATTCCTTACCTTAGAATATCCCCAGGTGTCAGACTGTATCAGGGAAGTTTTTCGTCAGCAGTACCCCTGCGCATCAGAAGGTGGCGTTGTGCGGCTCTGCATCAGTCGCTGGCATTGTATGCGCCGAGATGACGTCACGGAGACCACTTGGGCGCCACCCATGCACGCTGACGTCAGTTCTTTCCCTTTCCGTGAACAACAACAAGGAGCAAAGAGGGAATTCAGGACCTAGGTCGCCCTCCACTCATCAAGTCACAAAACCAATTATGACCTAAGTCACAGGCACTCTTCTCTTAAACTGTTTAGAAATGATATCCCACACATTGCAGTCAATTACAACTACCTCCCCTCTTTTAATAATTATGGGGTAGGGGGTATATCAATCTTGTGCCCAACTTAAAAAAGCCCGTCCCTTTAAAACAGACAGATGTGAAACCATATACCACTGTGAAAAAAATGTGTGAAAGCGAGATGGCACCTCATGGGCGCACCACCAATGGGACACCTGGCAGGTACTCACCAGGATAGCCCTGTTATCATCATTGGTGCCTTCAAGCTCAAAGAAAAGTGTCCAAGTGAAAACAAATATGTGTTTACAAAAGTAAGTGCAGTGGAAAAAACACACAAATTAGTGTCACACAACATAAAACATACGCATACAGCACGGACACACAAACTTTATTCTTGTTCTTTTGTGCTGATTGCATAAATTAAAAAAGTGAATATGGCTACTACTTATACAGCCATATTCCACTTGCCGACATGTTTCATTTACATAGTATTCATCTGGCAATTTCTTCAGGGCAAAGACGCATCTGACTGGTTTGCATCTCCGAAGCTCCCGCCGGACTCCGAAGAATTTGCAACACAGGAGATGTGTTCCCAGAGGCTGACCCAATCTCCCATCAAAGCTGAGACCAGTAGCCCTCGTGGGGACCGTGGAACCGGAACCCCTGGACACCGTGCACATTTGCAAGTGCACATGCTTCTTGGTGATCCTTGAGGCTGCGCTTTGGGTTACTTGTAGCCCAGACCCAGAGGAGCAATTCCACCGAAGATGACAAGCCTACACTCAACTAGAGTTCTGTGAGACGGCCCCTTGTGTTTTCTCTTGATGTACCTTTGCGATTTCTGGTCCGTCGACCTGTGGGTCCCTGAGAAGGCAACTTTAACTTTCCTTGGGCTTCCCTAGTTGCCCCAGATGTGCCCTGACTCTCCATCGCTTTGGGAGTCGCTTTAACAAGCTTCAGCAAGATGGCCGCTGGGTAGGGAGCTCCAGTGAGGAGCTCCCGGTGCTGGGGATCCCAGTCGGGCATTATCCCGGTTAGCACCTACCAACACGACGGAACGGAAGGAGAGAGAAGAACGGAACGAAAGAGTAACTGGATCGAGTAACTGGATTGGATTAATGACCCCAGAAATGCTCCGGGCGGACCTCCGACGCTGACACCTTCAACGCTGACTGGTAGACACCACGGACCACCTTGCCACCAGCTCCGCACTGGACCCAAGGTGGCATAAGAGATGAGCACCGATAGGGGCGGCTGAAACTACAGGAGCCTAGTCCAGACAGCTCAAGGACCTCGGTGAGCTGGAAGTGGTCCCCCGCTACAAGGCGGAGGAGGGCACTGGAGCTCGGTTGAAGCTCCAGGAGCCTAGTCCAGACAGCTTGACGACGTCGGAGAGTTGGACGTGGTCCCCCGCTACAAGGCGGAGGAGGGCATTGGAGTTCGGCTGCTGCCATCCCTAGAAGCTCAAAGGCACACACGGATGATTGGGCGGGCACCCTCGGCAGCACAGGATCGGTGACGCTGAGGAAGGGGGTCGGCGTCGGCTGAACCGGCGCGGGTGAACAAGCGCCCCCCCCTCCAAGGAAGGTTTCAAGACGGAGCGGTCGGTGTCTGGAGCGGCTCCGGTGTGCCCCGGGATGTGTTTTCAGCAGTGACTCGACGGAAGACCCCCCCCCCCCCGCCCCCCGTCGCCGTCCAGTGGTTCGATGAGTACCGAATGGGGGCATCTGGAGCGGCTCCGGTGCGACAATGTCAGCCTTTTGGGCGGGAGGCTTCCATGCAGGTCTTTTCACTCTCTGCACGGAATACAGCGCACAAAATTATTTAAACAGCCTCAGGGGCGACGCGAAGGGCAACGACATGCACTCACTTCATATCATACATTCATGCAGGCTTTTTTACGCTGTGCCCGGACTTCTATGTGGCTGTTATTTTCGCGGGCTTTTCACTCTCCATTGTTAACCTGGCTGGGGCCATAAAGCTGGAACCATAAATCGCCCCCCTGCCCACCATGAAGCTACATACCAACGCGGTCAGGGAGCAGCAAAACAGAGATAAGCCACCATCCAGCAGCATAGAAGCTGAACTCTGCTCCCCCCCTCAATCAACATGGAAGATGGACTAATTCGACATCCCCAGAGTAGAAAGAGAAACCAAACTCTGGAATCCTTGCTTTTTGGCTGCCATCTTAGACTGGTCTCTCCCTCTCTTTGTCGGCCATGCTGGACTAGTCTTTCTCACCACTCGAACTCACCCTAGGGAACCCTCATTAGAAACCCTCATAGGCTAATAATAATTAGCGAATGTCTTCCACTTTGCAGTATCATACCTCCAACCACTTCTAATGCACCGATAGTTAGCCCATATAGCATAGCGAGTGAACTTGTTTATAATACTCCGATCATTAGATCATATAGCACCCTAAGAAATGGCCTATTTTAGATTATCATCAACTAGTGAATGTATGCCTTTTACTGCAGTATTATACCTCTACCTGTTTTTGATGCACAGATCATATTGCACCCTATGCATGATTTACCTGACTGTACTGATTGCTTCTTTTGATTTATTTGTCTGACGATGTATTGTTTCTCTCATCTGAACCATGATCCCTCATGTACTTTTCTATGTAAAGCGCTCTGATATCCGCAAGGATCTTGTCCGCGCTATATAAAACTTTCAAAATAAATAAAATAAATAAACCTTGCTGGTCCTCTCCGAAGCATCTTTTATCCTTCTGCGTGGGTTGCTGTTGCCAAGACTTGTTGTGTTCAATCCGAGCACCGACGTCGCAGCACTCGACATCCTTCGTGGGACAGCTCGGATCCACCATGATCCCTCATGTACTTTTCTATGTAAAGCGCTCTGATATCCGCAAGGATCTTGTCCGCGCTATATAAAACTTTCAAAATAAATAAATAAATAAATCCAGCTCCTGGTCATTGTCGATGCCTCCTGGTCCTCGTGGCTGCAGAGTTAAGCTTCACCTCTTCGCATCTGAAGCACCTGACATCGGTGGGCATTCGTCCATCGTGCCCCTGGAAACTGGCAAGTGACCCCGACTCTGTCCCCGCTGCTTTCAGGTTCTTCACATATTCGATCCAGGCTTGGATCACACTGGACACTTTCCTTCTTCACGTCAGCAGCACTTTGAAGCAGGTCGCCATTAAAAACGATTACGATTTCCAACACCATTTGACACCTATGCACCTGGCTTCCTTGGGTGAGGTGTTGATGATGATGATGATAGGGGTCTTGTATAGCGCGACTTTGCCCAAAGGCGTCAAGGCGCTGGAGATGGAAAGAGACAAGCTGTGTGTAAAAGAAGCACAGTGTCGGCTAGAGGTAGGCTTCCCTGAAAAGCCAGGTCTTCAAGGCCTTCCGGAAATGTAGATGAGAAGGTTGATCCCTAATTTCCACTGGGAGGGTATTCCAAATCCTTGGGACAAGGGAGAAGAAAGCTCTCCCGCCCCATCTTGCCTTCAGAATTCTGAGAACTGTCAGAAGGTTTTTGTTCGCCGAGCGAAGGTCCCTACCAGGGACATAGAGGGACACAAGGGAGCTGATGTCCCCTGCCCCAAGCCCATGAAGTGCACGATGGGTGAGGCACAGGGCCTTAAAATTAATCCTGGCTTGCATGGGGAGCCAGTGCAGATCCCTCCTAATGGCTGAGGCCGATGAACGCCTAGGAGCATCAACCACGAACCTTGCAGCCGCGTTTTGCACAGTTTGGAGATGCTGGACAAGTTTTTTGGTGATTCCCAGATAGAGTACATTACAATAGTCCAGATGGGAGGCTATGAGGGCTACCGTAACCTGTTTACGGGCTTCGATCGACAGGTAATGTACGATTTTCCTCAAAATTCGAAAACCCCACAGCAAGTTGAGGCCGTCCTGCTGACCTGCTTGTCGAAGGAAAGCGAGGAGTCGAAAATAACGCCCAAATTCCGAGTAACTCGAGTACTCCAGTGCTCCCGTCGGTGTCGGCCCTAGAACCCCCTAAATCTAAAGGGGTTTGCTCAAAGTCCTCTCCTAAGTGTCCTTAAACCTTAAAATTCCAAATGCAACTTTCCCCATTGAAGGTAACGACGGCGCTCGTGGCTGTGTTCCCACACTGCACCCGTCCCTTGGGTGGTTCCTTGGGGTCCCAGCGATTCTACGTGCTCTAGGCACTGTGTCTAGTCAAGTTGTGGTTCTTATACCACTTTCTTGATATATGGATTAGTCTCCCCGTGGGGCCCATTGTATATTGTGCTATTTACTTAAGTTCTATCGTGTTTATATTGTGTACCTTGCTCTGTAAGCTCATAAAGAGATTACTAGAGAATGTTTAGTAATAAATACATATATTTTATATATACCTTGTCTGGTTCTCCTTTCATTTTGTCATTCAAGAGGTTATGATCTGGTAAACCAAGCTGCTTTACACTCCTTCAAGACTTAACCTGAAGGCTGCTCTCCATAGCTACCACTAGGATAGCTTTCAATAAAGGATGTCTTAACCTATCATCAATAAGGGTTGTTTGGTCTGGTGCAAGGTGCCCACTATAACTAGTGGACCGCTTATGCCAGGCCAACTTCTCTGGCTGGCAGCTGGCGGCTCCGGCCTCGGTGCCGCAAGGTCCTCCGCCGCCTTTCTCAGGCGCCGCCCTTGGCGCCGCAGTACGTTCCGTTCGTTCCACCCTTTCCTTGCCCGGACAATTTTGCTCCTGGTTGGGACCCTAATTGGGACAGGGCGCGGACCGGCGCTGTTCGACCATTTATATTCCCCTGTCCCTCCCCCACTGCCGCTGCCTGTTCCATGGGCAGTGGAGGAAGGGGACGACTGGGAGGGGTCTGAGGACCCTCTTGCATGGCATTGTGGTTTGGAACAGGAATGGACAGAAGAGTTGGAGGATGCGGGTGGCCTTGACTTCTCCTCTAAACCCAGCTTTTTTCACAACCCAACCAACTCCGGAGAGCCTAGTCATCCAGGCCTTAATTTCCCAAAGCGCATTCCCTACCGCTCCGCCGGATAAGGAATCCAAGAAGCTGGAACAGTTTGGCAGCTTATGGCTGCGGTCTGTGAACACCGCATGCCTCTTGGGCCGCTACTCCCACGCTGTGTGGGACACGGTTGTGCAGGTGCTGCTTCAGTGTTCGGAGGAGGTTCGGACAGTGCTTTCCCAAGCTTTTGCTGAGGGTAATGATGCAGCAAAGTTTGCCATCCGGTGTGGACTGGACAGCGTGGACTCACTGGGTAGGGCGATTTCTATGACAGTGGCCCTCCGTCGCCACGCCTCGTTGCGGTCCACTGGGTTTTTAGGGAATGTTTTCTTATGGACATGCCCTTTGATGGTACTCGCCTGTTTGGCGATAAGGCAGATAGTGCTCTGAAGCGTTTTAAGGACTCCCGGGCTACGGCCAAGTCTTTGGGTTTCTCCACGGAATGGGCGCCTGACACGTTCGTTCAGCCAGAAGCCTGCGCAGAACCAACCTCAGCGCGGATGTGGTTCTCGCCGCAGTGGGACAGGGGGCCAGCGTGCGGGTCAGTTCACCTCCGCTGCCGCAGCATCCGCCTCAAAGCATTCCTAATCCGAACTTTGGGGTACACCCCACGCCGGTGGGCGGCAGGATTCGCCTTCACCTCCCCCACTGGCGTTCCGTTACCTCAGACAGGTGGGTGCTGCAAATCGTTCGAAGGGGCTACTCCCTCCCCTTCGAGTCTGTCCCTCCAGCCATGCCACATAAATTCCACAGCATGTCGGGGGACCATTTTCTCTTCTCCAGGCTAACGGGCGCCATCGAGCGCATTCCTGGTCCAGAAGTAGGACGTGGTTGTTATTCCCACTACTTTCTGGTCCCCAAGAAGGAGAAAGGGGGCCTGCGCCCCATCTTGGACCTCAGGAACATCAACCGTTTCCTCCGATAGGAGAAGTTCAAGATGTTGACTCTGGCTCAGGTCTTGGTTGCCCTCGACCCTGGAGACTGCATATTTTCATATCCCTGCCCTGCCGGCCCATCGGTGTCACCTGCGGTTCACGGTATGCCAAGAGCATTTTCAGTTTGCCGTGCTCACCTTCGGCCTTACCAGTGCCCCTTGGGTGTTCACGAAAGTGATGCCGGTGGTCACAGCTCATCTGTGCAGATCAGGGGTTCCAGTCTTCCCCTATCTCGACGACTGGTTGTTGAAGGCTGGCTCGCCCCAGGCCGTCGTCTCCCACCTCCAGACTATGGTTAACCTCCTACATTTGCTGGGGTTCTGCATCAACGTGCCGAAGTCGCACCTGAGTCCCTCTCAGAAGCTCCCCTTCATCGGAGCGGTTCTGGATCACGAGTTTCAGTCAGGATGACCCTCCGGCTCTCGGGCCTAATGACCTCCAGCCTCCTGCTAGTGCAACATGCCAGATGGCATATGCAGGCTCTGCAGTGGGACCTGAAGTTCCAGTTGGCACAGCATCAGGGTAACCTGTCCGATCACATCCAGATCTCGGCGGGCACTGCATGGCAATTGCAGTGGTTGCTCACGAATCGCGATTGGGTCAATGCAGATCACTCTCCATTCCCCAACCGGAGCACACAGTGGTAACGGATGTGTCACTCCTGGGATGGGGCGGCCACTTGGGAGAGGCGGAGATCAGAGACCTCTGGTCTCTGGCGGAGTCCCGACTCCATATCAACCTTTTGGAGCTTCGGGCGATCCGACTTGCACTGAAACCATTCCTTCCCTCTGTCCGGGGAAGTGTAGTGCAGGCGTTCACGGACTACACCACCGCCATGTGTTGCTGCAACAAACAGGGCGCGGTGGGGTCGTGGACCCTATGTCAGGAGGCTCTGGGACTCTGGACGTGGCTGGAACATCAAGGCATTGTAAGGGCAAGATTTCCGGACAGACCAGACGATACAGGCATTTACGCCTGTTACTTCGAATAGATATTACATGGAACCTCTACAGATGCTATCATCGAATCATCGATATATGCAGATACATAACACCCTGAGGAACCCCCAGGCCGGATGGCCATATAAAGGGGTGAAACGTGTTGGCTGCCTCTCACTCACTTTCATGGATAGAGTGAATATACCTAGGCCGTCCGGATTTCGGTTTAAACCGAGTCTGACCGAAAGTACACTACTGAATGAAAATCAGCTGACCTGGTTTAAACCGAGTGTCACTGATTTTTTACATTTGTTGCACTGCTTGGCCACTCGGGGGAGCCAAAGCAGTACAAAACCGCATCCAAGCTAGCATCGGTAATTCCCATATATGATCTCACCCTCCTCCCGCTGTTCATGGTGTTCTTTGCTCTCTTCCCTACTCCTCCTGCTATCCGTGGCCATGCTTGCTCTCATCCCGCCCCCTCCCAGTGTCCATAGCTTTCCTGCTCACCACCCCGCTCCAGTCCTACGCTGATTAGTCACCTTTGGCAAAAGAAAATCTGCTTTTGCCGACTCGAATCGGGCCGGATGCACACAGATCACTGCAGCAGGCGCCTTGATCACAATTCAGCCCTGCTATCTAGTCACTTAATTGGAGCGCTTCTAGCTGTGCAGTCGACTCTCCACCTCTCCTGCCCCCGTTTCTTTTATGAGAGGCGCGCCTTTAGCCCTCCAGGGGGTCCATTCACTGGTGGGAGAGAAGTCTTCAACGTTCACATCTGAGGAAAAGTACTTAATTGAACCCCGACTGCTGGCTCTGTTACAAATGAAAAACACTCTATTTCTTTGTTGGTGCAACAATGGTATTCACTACTCTTTTTTTGTTTTGTGCAGCATTTAATCTCTTAGGTAATTTCTCAAATTATTATTAATTTGGAATCGCTGCTGCTGGCTTTGTGTTGGTGTTAGGAAAGGGACCGTACGCAGCACGATGCCTTAGGTTCAGTTAATCCCTTGGGGCATTTACTGAAACTGGGGCTCATGTTACACAGAGGAATGCAACCTTATGTGAAGGTGACCAGGTCATTAAATCATTCAGATAATTTAAGAAAGCCCTCGCCTCACTGGCCAGGATACTTCTTTGGGCTGCTGGCTCGAGGCAAAGACAGCTGAAGCACTAGTGCGTCTTGCGGGAGGTGCAACGTGATTCAATGATTAAAACTGGCTCAACATTTCAGCTGCTTATGCTTGTCTTACAGTATGGATCGGTCCTTTTAGTTATGCGTTGTGGGATCAACATTTCAGCAGTCTATCTACATCTTCCAGGAAGGCAAAGCATGTTTTAGTTAGTAACGGTTAGCTCAGCATTTCATCAATCGTATTTACGTTTTACAAGAAGGGTGGTTTAACGTGTTTGGTAATACTGGTTGGCTCAGTATTTCAACATTCTTTGTATTTTGTTTTTATTCCCTGCCTCTCATATAAATACAATTCAATATAAACATTTCCTGTTTTTCCCGCGTGAATAAAAACCTGAGGTTAGGAAACATTAATGTCATGTGTAGGCAGAGCTTGGGTACATTTCAGTTGGCATCTGTACCTTCTACAGTACCTTGAGTCGTCCTCAGGGCCATATTAAGCAGGTAGCCACATTGGCCTCAGAGTATAGACACAAGCCAAACATACAAGCACAGCAGAGAAGTGAATCCCTATTGTAAAAAAATAATAATAAACACGCAAGTCAGAAAATAGTGGTGTAGTGCAATATATAAGCAAGTCACTAAGGGAGCATTGTAGCATCGAGGCACGTCACAAAAGGGAGTACCACTATCCATGTAAATAACAATTGGGGGATTAGTTGTGAAATTTGGCCAGGTCTTAAGAGGAGTGCTAGACAATATGCTGGCAACCCCAAAAGAAGATCTTTATAACACGCAAGCAGAGCACAACGCTAACTGTTACATATCTCAAGAGAAAACTTAAAAAGCGGCACTTTCTATATAAGGTCACAGAAAAGGGGTACATTCAAATATAGGCAAAGTCACAAAAGGGTTGCTTTATTGCTTACAGGAAGGGCATTATGGGGCAGGTGGCTGTCAAGCCACAACGGTGAAACCATTTCACATGCACATTTTGCCCTTATGTACACAGTTTGGTTTCAAAATTCAGTCTCCCATGCTATCCCTGAGAAGAGCTGGGGGCAGGAAGCACAAACCTTCGCTTCCATCTTCCTTTAACAGAAAGGTGGGTCAGTGCCGTTTAACAATTTTAAAATTAACTGCCTGGCTGCTTAGCACAACTTAGGAAGAAAGGCCACAGCCCCGCGCCCACACATTTACATTTCCTTTAACTGCACTTTCAATTACCAAAGGCAAATCTCTCCAGAAAGCTGCATAAATAGGAGAGGGGAAGAAGCAAGGCTCTGTGGGTGAGCTGGTTATGGGCAAAGCGGGCTAGTTTTTTGAAAGAGCACTTGTCACTTTCATGCCCAAAGTAGCATTTCAGAATCCCCATCAAGTGGTTCTCACAAGGCCACAGTGATAAAGTGTATGAGTGATGCTGTCCACCCTCCAGTAGTCACCACCAAGACCGCAGAAGGCAGTACTTGACTCGTTACTTGAGAGGACGGGATGGCTGCTACAGATGTTAAACCACTCCATCATCTGTCATTAACAAACGAGGTGTCGTAACGGTGTACCTTTCATATGGTGCTACACTTTTTATCTGTTGGCACAGTGCTTATATCCACTAATGGTGTACCTTGCATCTATATCTGTTGGCACAGTGCCTTGCATCTATTTGGAGCTCCCTGCACTGAACAACTCTGAATTTATTATTCATTTTCAGCTCATGCACACTCCTGGCAACTAGGGTCGAATCTTTGTCAACCCTCTTCCTTGGCCAGCCTCTATCAGGGCCCATTCCTGGAACAAGCAGCCTTTCTGGCGGCAACAGAAAACCTAGCAGACTAGATGTTTGAACAAGATAGCTGGTGCCTCACTTGTGGGCCTGTGCAAGAGTGGGTGTTTTTATGCTGACTACACTCCTGTCTCAGCTCTATGAGGAACAAGGATTTTAAGTCAGGTGGTACTAGATTGTGATCGTACCAACCCAGTAATGGAGAGATCATATAATGTCGCTCTGCACAGTACTTTGACACTTGGCGTACCCTCAGGCCTTACATTGGGGAAGTGGTCTCCAGCTGGAATGTGTCAGAAAAGCAGACAGACTAGGGATCCAACTAGGCCTTGTGTGGTGTAGCTACCCGGTCAGCACCATCAGGCATAATTTGCTGATTGGTCTTTTTGTCTGCTGCACTCCCTGAGCTGCCCAGGACTGGTATTCAGAATCAGGTAGCACTATGCTGTGATCTTACCAGTCTGGCAGCAGCTGTCCAAAGTTGATGCAGTCACGAAGTGAGCACAAAATGCCAATTTCCACTGAACATTAAGAGGCATATGCTGATATTGCTCTTACAAATTCAGCATGTCACTGCAATCGTGCTGCCATAGTGCTCTCCTACCTCTTGTAGAGGCCTCAAGGTGCTTTCTGGTTGGTCGAGTAAGAAGCTACTCTGTTGTGTATGACCGCAGGGTTGGTAGAGGCGCATTCTGTAGACAGACCCTACTGAGGCCCTAATCTACAGTTGGGCGTTAACTTTGGGGGATAGGGCCCCCAGCAGTAATAATGTTACTGCAATCAAGAGGTGGATTGAGAATTCGTCAGCAAATACATTTGGTAAAACATGCGCAAGAGCTGTCACTAGAGTAGGGTAGCCGTATGGTCCTCACTGAGGGCCTCTCCTTGCCTCTGCTGTGGACAAACCCTTCCCATGTGCCCTGGTCTGAGCCATCATCTGGCCACAGCCTGCTGCAGCCCTGGTTTGATGGTTTGGAACACAGGCTCCTTCCTGTGAAACAATCGTGCATCCGTCATTGTTGAGAGGGACTTTTCACAGATACATGGGAAGGAAAGAGTGAGTGAGCATTATGAAAGACTCTTGAAGAAGGTATTTTATGGTGTACTACAATAAGTTTGATTTGTAAAAATGTATTTGGACCTCACATACACTGTGGTACACTTTCTATATGTCATGCATTATCAGTGCAGAAAGCAAGCAATAATAAAAGCAAAACGTTCCATAAACACCGGAAAAACACTGTTTCTGTTGTTTTTAATGGAGCCAAAATGGGTAACCACTGATAACCACTGTTTTTCTAAGGTATTGAAATCACTGGAAAACACTGAAAAAACACCACCAGAATTTACCAAAAATAGAAACTGAAAACAGGAAAGCCTAAATATACCTTAAAGAAACTTCCAACAAAAATTATCTTTTGTCTGAAATGAACTTTTTTCCTGTAGGAATTACATAAAGAATCTTTCCCTTACAACCACTTTGAACCTTGTCCATAAATTAGGGGGTTAGGGGCTCTCCCCCCCCCCCTTCCCCGGTCAAGGGCAAGTATCAAAAACTAATTCTGCGCTCATTAAACGGCCAGTTAGGGATCGGGACCTTTTTACCCTTTTTTTCACAGAACATCAAGGCATTACCATGGTGGTTCAACACCAGGCAGGTTCTCGGAACACCAGGGCAGACGAAACTGGTATCCCGAGCTACTCAGCATGGTGATCGATCCCCCGATCCACCTGCCTCTTCGGGAGGATCTTCTGTCGCAACAGCAGGGGATGGTCCTCCACCCTAACCTGTCCAGCCTCCACCTCCATGCGTGGAAAGGGGCGACCGCTCGGTCCCCCCGAACGTATGGATGGGTGACCCGAACCTCCCGGGAAGCCATTTTGGGCGGGGTGGGCGTAGCCCGGCTGGTATGCCCAAAGCGGCGTAGCCGGGGCGCGCCTTCCCCCGCCCGAGAGGGGTTGTCCTAGACACCTCGACGGAAGACCACGCCCCGTAGGCGTATCGGGGACGGGTACACGCCCTCCCGCAGAAGGATAAAGGAGCGGGAACTCAGAAGATCGTCCTCTTGTTCCTCGGATCGGAAGGCTGCACCCACTCGTTGCTCGTGAGCCCTCGACGGAACAAGCAGCAATTTTGACCCACCCACCAGCCCCTTATAGCAAATGTCTAGAGGAAATAAAGTTTTGCTGAGTGATGAAAGTATAGGCCTTCTTTTTTAAAGATTTGGTTTGCATTGGAGAAATGTCTTCTTGCAGGAAAGATCAATGGATAACACAGTAAGATGATGTGGAATTTTTTTTTTTTAGTAGGTAAACAACTGTCGTATTTATTTGTCGGGCGGTAAGGTCATGATCGGTGAGCAGTAATTTCAAGGTCCCTAGAGTGGGGCGCCACCCACAATGGATGGGAGCGCCCGGGGGAAGACGGCCATTGGCCCCTTCCACGGGGAGGCGGCACCCACGAAGGATGGGGCGCCTATGGGGAGATGGCCATGGGCCCCTCCCAGGGGGGGAGGCGGTTAGATGCCCCTCCTTACTAATTTCCCGGGGGCCGGATATCCGCGACGGCGGATAGAGAGTGTGGCGTTGGGGGGAGAGTCCACGCTGTCCTTCCTACAGAGACCTCATACGGGAACTCGGACGACCCTTAAGATGGCGTCGAGTAGAAAGGGGGCCCCCACCACGACAAGGGAAGTTACAGTTGGCAATGAGGGTAGAGCCCTCTGCGCATGCGCCGCTCACACAGTGAGGGCGGGAGTTTGGTAGTAGGGATCTGACACCGGTTAAGACCTTGCCGTTGGCCCTTAATGCTAGGATGTACAATTTGAGTTAGAGTGTATGCATTTTCAGGATGTTAGCCAAAAGTACATGACTGCATCTAAATGTAATAAATGACAAATTGTACATAATGCATAATGATGAAACTTTTATTTAATGTTTTAAATTTTGTTTCATATTTTAATAAATACGGCCGGGAGGGTGACTCACTCCCGCCTTCCAAAAGTTCAACTATTGTCCGACTTCCCATCCTTGGGGATATGTGTTGGGAGGGGGTGGCGGGCATCCCGGCCATATGGAGATTGAGCGTCGACAGTTGACAGCTTTCGATCTTCTTCTCAAAGTCGGTGATGTCATTCTGGCAGCCAGGCGTCCCTCCAATAAGACGGTGTATGCCTGCAGGTGGAAAGTATTTATGGCATGGTGCACAGCAAAGGCTGTGGATCCCCTTCTGCCCCTCTTTCCGAAGTCCTCATATTCCTTCTCTCTCTGGCCCAGCAGGGCTCTGCTCTGGGCACTATCAAAGGTTATCTTTTGGCCATCTCTGCCTTTCTACAGCTTCCAGATCAGCCTTCTCTTTTTAAGTCCCTGGTTGTTAATCGCTTCCTCAAAGGCATTACACACGTTTCCTCCCATGCCTTTCATAATGCCGCAATGGGACTTAAATCTTGTCTTAACGGGGGGAGGAGCTTCGCCAGCGATCAAGATGGCCGCGTGAGCTCGGAGCTCCGAAGACCTCCCGATCCTCCGCAATAATCCTGATGCCTATCCTGTCCCACAATTGTGGGAATCGATTGCTGAGTGAGTCCTGATGCGGCGCCCGCTTTCGGAGTGAAAATCGGACACTCCTGGACCCCGTTAGCTCGACGGACCTCGGTGGCTCCGCCCGTGCCGCTGGTCTACTGCTGTGGTGCGCAGCGGTGCTCCCATGTGGGCGCTCCTTTGTCTACGCCTGGACCCTGCGGTGTGTGACTCCGATATCTGAACTCCCTGAGACTCGGTTGGTGTATCGGACCCTGGCAACATCATTGAATGTGTGGTGCACCTCCCGCTGGACTTCTTGGTCCCTGTTGATCATCTTGTTGGACGCGTCAATATGGCGGGCAGGGGGGACCTGGACAAAGGCAAGTCCCAACGGGTCAACAGAAAACCGTCCCAGTCCCAGTCTACCATCCCAGAGCGCTTCTTCCAGTCGAAGGGCTCGCCGGTTCTGGCAGGCCGTGCTAAAGACCCGACTAGGGATCGATCGCCGGAGGACTCTGAGATAACGCTTCGGGACGTTATGGGTGCAATCACGGGAGTGCAATCAGAAATGCATACTCTCCGAGAGGAACTGTCCAGTAAGGTCGACTCCCTGAAGATTGAGTTGAACCTCATCAGAACTGACCTCGGAAAAACCAACGACCGGGTCAAATCGCTGGACCTCAAGACGACTAGCCTGACCACTGATGTGTCGGATATACAGACGGAGGTGCGTGACTTGAAACTGGCGAACGGTATGCTGGCGCGCCGGCTGGACGATTTCGAAGGCCGTGCGCGACGCCAGAATGTCCGCATTACTGGGGTCCCGGAGAAGGCCGAGGAGGACTCGGTGGAACTTTTCGTGGAGGATCTGGTGCTTAAGAACTTGATGCCCAGAGGCCTAAGTAAATTCTTCTCGGTGGAGCGGGCCCACAGGATACCGGGGGGACCGCCGAAGTCGGGCGCCTTCCCTCGCCCTATTATCGCACGGCTCTTTAACTTTAGGGACAGAGACGCTATCCTGCAGGCATCGAGGACCGCGGGCCCTCCGCGTTTCCAAAACTCCGAAGTTAACTTCTTTCCGGACTTCACCCAGGCCGTGCAGAAAAAACGTCAGAGTTTTACTGGGGTGAAACGGCGACTGAGGGAAATGGGCCTGCGGTACTCCATGCTCTACCCAGCCAAGCTTCGGATTGAGCGTGACCACCGGACCTTGTTTTTTGACTTTCCGGATGAGGTGGGACACTGGCTGGACACCCTTCCCCAGGAGCGACAAGAACCGGCTGACCAGACGGAGGAGGCTACCGGAGGCGCGGAAGCACGGGAGTAATGGTTTTCAGTTTGACTTTCCGCTAGCTGGGTGACCGTATGGGACCTCAACTTCAGACATTGCTGCTATTGGTTTTGACTCTTTTTGTCATTAATATGGGGGATGACGGGGGGCGATAGGATGTCTCCTTTCTCCTCTGTAGACTTCTTGTAGATTAGTTAAGGGGCGACAGGCACACTGCTAGTTGGGGTGGATTATAGTCTAATGCAGGGGTGCAGGGTGGGGGGTAGTTGGGGTGTGATTTTTCAACTTTCTTTTCTGTCTTCTTCTTTGTTCTGGCTGAGGGTTCCTTGGACTGTTATGTCGGTGTGGTGGGCGCCATTGCGGGGGGTGGGGAGGGGGTGGAGCTTCCTTGACGATGGGGGGTAAATCTTTAAACTTGTTGAGTTGGAATGTCAACGGGTTAGGGGACCGCATTAAGAGGGGTGTTGTTTTGCAGATGCTTAAACGTTATTTGCCTGATGTCATTTTCTTACAGGAGACCCATCTAGTGGGACACACTTGTAAAGCACTGAGCAGACGTGGATTTAAAATGGTGGCACACTCGGGGTTCTCTTCGGGATCACGAGGGGTGGGCATCATGGTGCGCATGTCCCTCCCATTGGAGGTGGAGTCAGTGACTGCGGATGAGAGAGGCAGATATGTGGCTGTGGTGGGCAAATGGGAGGGTCGTACTCTGGTTTTGGTTTCAGTTTACATTCCCCCGGGGTTACAGGAAACTACTTTTAGGGACCTGGCTGCCGCCATTTTGGGTCTCCCCGAGGGCCTGTTGTTGGTGGGTGGGGACTTTAACTCTGTCGTGTCCGGAACCCTGGACCGCTTCCCATCCAGAGACCTGCGTCCTTCCCAGTCCTGGTTGCCTGACTTTTTGGGTTCAATGGGGATGGTTGATTTCTGGCGGTTGATGCACCCCTCCCAGCGACAGTACACGTTTCTCTCCGGCGCACATGGTAGCCTATCCAGGATAGACTACATTCTCACCCCGGCTGCCCAGGCGCAGTCCGTGTCCACGGCGCGTCTCCTGGCTAGGGGTATCTCGGACCATTCCCCAGTTTGGGTTTCCTTCGATTTTCAAATTCCCGCGTCATCGCGAGTGGCTCCCATTAACCCGTGGTACTTCCGTGACCCGAAGTCCAGGTCGCTACTGACCAGAGCAATGGACCGGTACTTTGCCGAAAACACTGGCTCAGTTGACTCAGCCGTCTCCCTCTGGGAGGCTTTCAAGACCGTGCTGCGCGGCGAGGCCTTCTCCTTGATTGCGGAGGCCCGCCGCCGGCGGGATGAGGATGTTGTTCGGCTGGAATCCGACCTTGCTGAGCTAAACTCCCAATTGGAGCTAGACCCATCTCCCGAACTGCTTCACACGCTCTCCCTTAAACAGTCCGAGTTCCGCGCGTCTGCCACGGATGCGGCGAAAGCCCTGAGTAGGGAGCAACAAGGTAGGATATACGACGCGGGGGACAAGGCTGGTAAGCTCTTGGCGTGGCTGGATAAACGGGAACTTGCGTCTCGAGTGGTCCCGGAGTTGGTGGGAGCGGAGGGCGTCACCTTGACGGACCCGGCGGCGATAGTTGGGTCCTTCGCGGACTACTTCGAGGAAGTCTACGCCTCAGCGGACCCTCTTCCGGAGTCTGCGTCGGCCTCCTTTCTGGAAGATATAGAACTTCCCTGTCTCTCGGACCTTGAGCGAGACGACATGGATCGGACGCTGACGGCGGACGAGGTGGCCTTGGCTATCAAATCCTTGCGTTCTGGCAAAGCGCCGGGGCCTAATGGCATCCCGGTTGAGCTCTACAAACTCAGGGCTGACTCGCTTGCCGGGCCCTTGTTGAACATGTTCCTTGAGGCCCGTGCAGTGGGAGAACTCCCCCCAGACCAGCGGTTGGCTACCATCGTAGTGATCCACAAGGAGGGGAAACCGCGCGATCTTTGCCGGTCTTACCGACCCATCTCCCTTTTGAACGCTGAGCCTAAGATTCTGGCTAAGATACTGGCTAACCGGCTAGTGGGCGTGATTTCGGACCTGGTCTACCCGGACCAGTCCGGCTTCATACCGCACCGGAACACAGCGCTCAACCTGAGACGACTTCATGCAGTAATGGCACGTGTGCACCTGATTCGTGAACCTGCTGTCCTCGCCTCTCTCGACGCCACTATGGCTTTCGACTCGTTGGAGTGGAATTACCTGTGGGCTGTACTGGCCAAGCTGGGGTTTGGACCCGCATTCATTGGCTGGGTCCGACTACTGTACTCTGCACCACTGGCCAACGTTGCGGTTAATGGTCGGCTGTCGGCCTCTTTCGCGCTACGCAGAGGCACTAGACAGGGTTGCCCGCTTTCCCCGCTTTTGTTCGCTCTGGCACTTGAGCCATTGGCGGCGTGGATCAGAACGCACCCCGATATCTCTGGCATATCGTGGTCCCCGGGGTTTGAGGACCGGGTGTCGCTCTATGCTGACGACATCCTTTTGTACCTCACTTCTCCCTGTCACTCACTCATAGTGGCTTTCGATCTCTTGAGGACCTTTGGGGCCCACTCGGGCCTGGTGATCAACTGGGCTAAGTCCTCGCTGTATGTACTGTCCGGAGATACGCCGCGCCTCCCCCGGGGATGCTCAATCCAGGTGGCCCAACAGGGCTTCCGGTATTTAGGCATCTACGTGTCGCGGGACTCCCGCGCCCGTTATTCACACAACCTCCTTCCACCGTTGGAGCGGCTGCGCCGGGACGTAGAGGGCTGGCGGAAGTTGCCGATCTCCCTTATGGGCAGAGCCGCCCTTTTTAAAATGATGGCGTTACCTCGCTTCCTGTATGCCCTGCAGAACACCCAGGACCCTGTGACGGCTAAATACTTTGCGCAAATTGAATCCCTCCAACGAACGTTGCTGTGGGACGGCAGGCCGCGGATCTCGCTGGCCAAGCTGACTATACCGAGTTATGATGGGGGTATTGCGCTGCCCGACGTGCGGCGATATTACTGGGCGTCCCAACTTGCGGCAATCAATCACGGCCTCTACGGCCCGGCGGTTAACCCAGGCTATGCTATGGATCGATGGCTAGTGGGGGACGGGAATTACTACAGAGCGTTATACTCTAGGTCTCTGGATCGGAAGCTTACGGGTCCCACTAAGACTATGGTTCATATCTGGCGTGCAGTTACAAAAACTTTGGGCTGGCACAATAGGGTTACCTTGGCCACCCCGCTGTTTGACTCGGACGTACTGGGGAAGTTGTGGCACACGAAGGGCTTCGACAGGTGGGACACCATCGGGATATTCATGGGGACATGGTGGCCAGGGGTAGGGTCAAGTCTTTCGATGTGTTGCAATCAGAGTACCAACTGGCGGCAACGGAATACTTCCGACACGCTCAGCTTAGCCATGCTCTTTCCCCTTATGTATCGGGGGCGGAAGCGATCCCCGAATCATCTCCCCTGGAAGATCGGGTGTTGGACGGCCATATGCCGGACAGCGCTATCTCCCTGACCTACAAAAAACTTATTAATGTGCGAGTTGACTTGCTGGTGCGATTGAGAGAGCTTTGGGTGCATGATGGAATTGAGGTGGATGATGAGGATTGGCAATCGGCGGTTTCCTCTCCCAGAGAAGTGGCAATTTCGGCGCGTCTCCGCCTGGTGCAGCTGAAGATACTGCATAGGGTGTATGTCACCGGCCCCAGACTAATACACATGGGGCTGTCAACGGATGGCATGTGCCGGAGGGGATGTGGAATGCTTGGGACCTTCCTACATATCTTATGGGAATGCCCTTGTGTGACCCGATATTGGGCGCGTGTACATGCCGTGATGGAAGAAGTAACTGGTGTGACCCTACCGGCTGAGGCCCGGAGATGTCTCCTTAACATCTGGGGCCCGTCTGATTATAGTGTTGCGCAGACTCGGTGGGTCACCCTGGGTTACATGGTGGCCAAAAGGGATATCGCCCAGAAATGGGGTGCGCCAGCTCCCCCCTCGCTCAGCCTCTGGGAATCAAATATGGACTGGTGCATGCTGCGTGAGAAGACGGTGTATGTGGCCAGGGGTAAGCCTAGAATGTGGATGTCTGTGTGGGGTGCCTGGAACTCCTATAGGGGCGACATCTGCGACCCTCCCGTGGAACTCGATTCCGAGACCCCGCCTTCCCCGTAGTATCCCCTACCCGGGACTCCACTTTGTCTCCTGCTGTGCTACGCCCCACGTAACTCACAGTTGTCATTCTTTTCGTGCACAACCTTGGGTGTCGAGCCTCCGACCCCCTCCCGCTGCAAAAGCCCGCTATATCTGTACTGTCCTCAGCCTCTTTCTCTTTCTCTTTCTTTTCCGCTGTTTATCGTGCTTTCTGCACGCCTTTTTCTTTTGGCCTTTTCTGGGCCTTTCTACCTCATGGTTTATTTATTTTCGAGTTCACTCTTATTTAAAAATTAAACCTGATTGCTTCTGATTATTGTGTTGTGCACGACCTTTCCTGTTGACTTCATGCTGCCTGGCCTCCGGGATGTATGGCTGAATAGCGGTGTACTTTTTTCTGCAAATAAAGGTTTTCCAAAAAAAAAAAAAAAAAAAAAAAAAAAAAATCTTGTCTTAACCTATCTGATGTGCGCTTCATTTGAGCTCCTTCACAACTGTCCCTTACGTCTTCTCACTCTAAAGATGGCGTTTCCTCGTAGCTATCACCTCTGCCAGAAGAGTGAGTGAGCTCCAGGCTCTTTCTTCTAAACCTCCTTTTCTTTCTGTTCATCCGGACAAGGTGGGTTTAAGGACTCATCCTTCTTTCTTGCCAAAGGTTGTCACACCCTTCCACATTGGGCAGACCAGCACTTTGCGCACTTTCTTCCCGCCTCCGCATCCTTCAAAAGAGGAAGAGAGGCTCCACCGTCTAGGCCCAAAACGTGCGCTCTCGTTCTATCTGAAGCACACACAACAGTTCCGAGTGGATGACCACCTTTTCGTTGGCTACGTGGGCGCCAAAAAAGGTCGGGCCGTGCCCGTGGGTCGTTCTTTCCATCAAAGCATGTTACTCGTTGGCTAAGAAGGAGCCTCCTGTAGGGCTGCGTGCCCGTTCTACCAGGGCAACCGCAGCCACTACTGCCTTGGGACAAGGCGTTCCCTTGCCGGACATTTGTCAGGCAGCTGCGTGTGCCTCGCTGCACACGTTTACCAAGCATTACTACCTTGACAGTCAAGTCCGGAGAGACGACTCCTTTGGCCATTCTGTTAACTGTGAATTTCTGGTGTAATCTTGTTCACAGAGGCTCCACCGGGGTTGGTATTGCTGGGGTAGCTATTCTAAGGTAAGGAATCTATCACTAACGTGTCTCTTTCAGATGCACACATTACTACTTGCGTAACAATATATCTGTAAGAGACATTAGTTAGTAAAAGATTCCTTACCGCCCCACCCATCCTCCCCATTCTGCGAACTGATTTTTAGGGTTAAGATCATCCCTTTCAGGGCCATAGTTTCATGGCACCAGTGGTCGGTTTCTTGCATGGCTCTGTGTTCTTGGCACGGAAATTCGTAGACAGAACTGACGTCAGCACGCATGGGTGGTGCCTTAGTAGTCTCCGTGACATCATCTTGGCGCAAATAACGCCAGCGACGGACGCGGAGCCTCAAGACTCCACCTTCCGACGCGCAGGGGTACTGCTGATGAAAATCTTTTCGAATCCTGCCTGGGGATATTCTAAGGTAAGGAATCTATCACTAACTAATGTCTCTTACAGATATATCGTTACACAAGTAGTAAGTTGTGCTATAGCATTCTTCCCTCCCACCTTCTCTTAATGCCACAATTGTGTTAATGCTGCCCCCTCACCTTCCCCCGGCCTCCCACTCCTTTGTGTGTGTGATTTGCTAACTTTTTTGCACTATTCGATGTGCACTGTCAGTTGGCCTTTTTTTTTGTTTAAGATATCTTTATTAGTTTTCACAAGTAGAACAATGAGCCAGTGTGCTCCACAATAATCGGGTAACAACCCGGCATGGTAGTATTATGCATCTGGCAAAAGAACAGTAAATGCAAATATAAAGCCCCCCTCCCCTCCTGCTCCTCCCCCCTCCCCTCCCCTCCTCCTCCAAAGAAAAATAAACTTGCGCAATAGAAATAGTGTAGACCAGCAAGGAGGCCCCAACCAGCTAAGGAGCAGATGTAGCAGGAGTGAGCGACGGTGGGAAGTCAGCCAAGCGTAATAGCCTAAGATATTTGGGACATGTGAGCTCTGTGAATTCAGATGTCAGCAACGTTACCAGAGGTGCCCAGAGTTCGTGAAACAAAGCCTCGGAGTTGGTCAAAGAGAGAGAAATGTTCTCCATCCCCAAGATAAACTACAGTTTGTGTAACCAGCCTAACCTAGTAGGAAGTACTGCGGAACCCCAGTGAGTCAAAATGTTCTGTACTGCCGTTCCCACCGTCAGTGCTATTTGTTTACCACTCCGAAAATGGAGCGGGAAGGTGATGGCGTTGGGGAGGCCAAGAAGAATAATAGGATGGGAATCTCGGGATCTTGTCTCAAAATGGGAATCGATCTCGTCCAGTATTTGTGACCAATACGTCCCCAGGGAAGGGCAATCCCAGAGCAGGTGAGTGAGAGTGGCCTGCGCGCCGCAACCGCTCCAGCACAACGGGCTGCGCGAGGAGTTGCTCCTATGGAGCCTAACAGGCGTCAAGTACCAGTAGGTGGCCAACTTGGTGGCCGTTTCAATGGATGCCACATTGCGAGCTGTACAGCGGGCCCGGTGGGGAATGTCCTTCCAGTCTTTCGGGGAAAGTTCCCTTCCCAGCCTGCCCTCCCACCGTAATTGCCCCGCAGTCTTCGCAGTGTCCGGGGGGACCCTCAGGAATTTATACAGAGCCGACATCAGGCGCGCATCACTGTCCCTCGAAATCAGCCACCTCTCCAACGGCGTTAGCAACCGCTCCGCTCCCTCCCGTACCCCTTCCTGCAGCACCCAGTGTCTGATCTGAAAATAATGGAATCGCTCCGTTTCCGGAAGCCCTAGATTGGTACGAAACTCCTCAAACGGGTGCAGGCCAGAAAGATAAAAAAAATGTCCGATGGAACGGGTAGCCTCGGTCGTCCACTGTTGAAACTCTCCATAGTCAAGGCCGGGCGTGACGTCCGGGGACTTCACAATAGGTGTGATGGGGGATGGGAACGTTGTAAGTCCTCTCGCAGTTGCAGTCCGATCCCAAGCTGCCCTAATGGGCCGGGTCACTTCAGATAAATACAAACTGCGATTGCGATGCTGACGGGGCAGAAGGGGAACCCCCCAAAGAGTGTTGGCCGCAAGAGCCCTGTCCATAAACAACCAATGCTTCTCGGACTCTGGCCGAGACCATTCCACCAATGCCCGCAGCTCAGCTGCCCACCAATATGTCAAATGATCTGGGATACCTAGACCTCCCTCCAACGGATCTCTGTAAGTGAGATCACAGCGCATCCTGGCTCTTTGGTTCCGCCAAATAAATCGCTCTATGTCCCTCTGCAAGGTTTGTAGAACCCCGGTGGGGGGCATCAGCGGAAGAGTATGAAAGAGGTAAAGAATTTGAGGTAACAGCACCATCTTCACTGCCGATATGCGTCCGAGCCATGAGAGGGAGTGGGGCCTCCACTTACGTAGTGAGGTACGCACTTGTTTCAGTAGGAGCGAGTGATTCATTTGTCAGGGTAAGAGAAACGGTAGGTACCACTCGGAGTCCCAGATATCAAATGGCGTCCTGGACCCACTGAATCTGAAAGTTCTGCCGGAGGAGCGCCAGCGTCCCAGGCTCTAGGGATAAGTTAAGAGCGTGTGACTTGTGCACATTGATCTGAAAGCCCGAGGCTAAGGCGAAGTGAGCTAATTTGTCCAAAAAAGCCGGTAGGGAATCGCGAGGGCGCTCCAGGGTCACCACCACATCGACGCCATAAAGACAAAGCTTATGATCAGACCCCCCGAAGAACATCCCTCGGATCGATGGGTCATCCCGAATGCGTTGGTGAAAGGGCTCCATATACAAGGCAAAAAGTACTGGCAACAGCGGACACCCCTGCCTCGTCCTCCTACGTATCGGAAAAGCCGCCAACGCCACCCCATTCACCCGTACTGTGGCTGTGGGATTCGGAGAACACTGGAAGATCCAGGCTATGAAACACGCAGGAAAGCCAAAATGAAGCAGGGTGGCTCGGAGATACGGTCAATGAACCCTATCAAACGCCTTCTCTGCGTCGACAGAGAGGACCATACGTTACGCTGGGAATCGCTCGGAACGGTACATAAGATGGAGAAGGCGCTTAGTATTATCCGAGCACTGCTGTCCGGGGACAAAACTGGATTGATCCGGGACTATCAGACCAGGAAGAAATCTAGAGAGCCGCGTCACCAAAATGTTGTTAAAAATCTTTAAGTCCACATTAAGAAGTGATATAGGGTGGTAGAACCGCAGAGACGATGATCTTTACCCGGCTTAGGTATAACAGTTAATAAAGCTTCCAACATAGAGGAAGGGAAGGGAGAAGACTCAGTTGACCCTACGGAATTAAAAACGTGCGCAAGTATAAAAACCCGAAGAGAACCCATCGGGACCAGGAGACTTGTTATGCTTAAGACGGGCAATCGCAGAGATAATCTCCTCAACTCGGATGGGGGCTTCCAGGTCCCCTGCCTGGAATGGTAGCAACGCGGAGGTGGCCGCTTTCTGAAGATACTGAGGCGGGGCAACGTCAGGCCACACCTGAGTCGAGTATAATGATGCATAGAATTGTCGAAAAGCTTCGACAATCGTCTCATCTTCACTACATTCCCGCCCCCCAGCATCTTGTGTCAATGTCACCTTTTGCGCTTGTCGCTGGGCACGGAGGCGATTGGCAAGTAGGCGCCCGCATCGATCGCCCCCAACATAGAAGGAATGCTTAAGGCGTAAAGTTGCATACTCCGCCCGGTCAATATCTAGCCCAGCGAGTTGCACTCGAGCGGCTTTCAACTGTCGCCAGACTCTCGGCGCTCCCGTGCGCTGGTGAATACTCTCTAGCTCCACTACTTTGGCTGACAGGTGTGCGCGCTTCTCCCTCCTGTCTTTATTGTCCGCAGATGCAATGCCAATAAACACCCCCCATATGAACCGCCTTCATCGCCTCCCCGAGGGTTGTCACAGAAATGTCTGGCATATCATTTAAAGCTAAGTAATCCGCTATGTTCTCCTCAATCTGTTGCACAACTGAGGGACGTTGGAGCATGTTCTTCCGCAGATGCCAAAATCGTCGGGTAGCTCGTCTTGGGGGTTAGGTCAGAGAGAGTCGCAACGCGGAATGGTCGGACAATGGGCAGGAGAGAATCTCAACCTCGCTAGCATGCTGTGTGAGCAAGTCGGAGGTGAAAATGTAGTCAATGCGGTTGTAAGTTTTGTGAGGATGCGAATAAAACTTGTATGCCCTTGTGTTCGGATGTTTATGTCTCCAAAGGTCAGTTAGCCCGGCTTCAGTCAAAAGGCGTTTCCCAGCATTGGATAATGTCGCCGTCTGACCCCAGCGCTGACCCGAGCGGTCCATGTCCCCACCTAAGACCAAGTTAATGTCCCCTCCTAGCAAGACAGTGTTGTCCGGCAACCCTGCAATGTCCTGAATGACCGTTTTAAGGAAACCCTCCTGACCACTGTTGGGAGAGTAAACTGAGGCCAGCACAAACGTGTGAGTGTCTAGTGTAAAAGCATGGGCCAGGAACCTCCCCTTAATTTCAGCTTGTTTGCCACCCACCCGGCCAGGAAAGCGGGAGGAAACCAAGAGGGCCACCCCCGCAGTTTCGGATGTAGCAGATGAAAACAGTTGGATCGGAAATGCCCGTGATCTAAGGCGAGGGGTGTCAGCCGAAAGGAGGTGCGTCTCTTGAAGTAAGCATATATGGGCGTTAGTACTCTCCAAATAAGACAGCAGCGCCCGTCGTTTAGTAGGGCTGTTAAGGCCTTTCACATTCAAGGACACAATATGAAGATCGAAGTCCATATGGGCGGTAGGGTAAGGCTACAGCAGTGAATCGCGCTCGGCTGAGGCGCCCGGGCAGGTACAGGGACCCAAGCTAAGGGCATGGCGCAACATCGGAGGAGGAGGAGGAGAGAACCCCATAAAGAAAAAAGGAAAAACTCCATTAAGAAACTACCCCGAACCAACAAACCCAAAAGAACGATCATGTGTAGAGTTCACAAAAGTCCCAGGCAACCTCCTGTGGTGAGACGTGGGATGGATAGCAGGGGTGCTCGCCACCCCCCCAACCCGGACCCATCCCAAGTTGCTAGAGTAGTCCCACCGGAGTTCAGACTAAAAAGACAGAGGTGGATGACATGCTAACAGAAACCAGCCATATCAGTCAACGGAAGTGAGGGTAGAGTCCTCCGACAAGGAGCGAAGAACCACTGATCGTTCTTTGGCCATAGTTTCGATATCCGGACGAGAAGTCGGCCGCGAGCTCTCCACTCTCCTCCAGCGGCCACGGTCCTTCCGCAGAGCGGGGTTTACGGGCTTCTCAGGACTGCCACTGGTCATCCCCGGGATGCACAGGAGAGAGGATGCTTCTTCTACAGTGCAAACTTGACGGAGCTTACCCTCCCATTTGAAAATGAGCCTGAATGGATGCCCCCAGGAGTATGCAACGTCCTTGGAGCGAAGAAATGCGGTAACAGGCCGGAGGTCGCGCCGCTTCTGAAGTGTGGAGGTAGCCAGGTCTTGATAGAGGAGCGCCTTACAGGAGCAGAACTCGATAGGATGCTTCGACGGTGCCTCTCGCAGGATACGCTCGTTAAGCTTAAAATCATGAATGTATGTCAAGATGTCAGACGGGGGGCGGGTGTTGCTGACCTCCTGAGGACCACTTGGTGCGTGCGATCCAGCCGGATCTCCAGGTCAGGAGGACCTCCTAGAAGTAGGCGTAACAGATCTACAACAAAGGTTTCTATATCGGGAGCCTCCAGACCCTGTGGAACCGCTCGAATCCGGATGTTGTTTCGATGCGAGCTGTTCTCTAGGTCTTCCGTGTGGGTTTGGAGATCTAAGTGTTGCTCACGAAGGCGCAGCACCTCTTGTTGAAGCTGGGACAGTTCTTCATCCCTGGCTGCAGTCTGGTTCTCTAAGTCATCCACCCTCCCCCCCACAGAGTCAAGATCCCTGCACATTTCTCGAATCTCAGTCGTTAGGTCTTTTTTCATGGTATGAATCTCTTTAGTAAGGCCTGCAAAGAGTGACTCCAGAACGGAGCTTGTGATAGGGCCATCGGTCTCCATCGGATCCTGCTTATCAGTTTCTCCTCTGGTCCGCGGCATGGCGTCTGCACTGCCCGTGCCAGATTTAAGAAATAAATCTTTGACACTTCTGTCCTTCCGATTCCTGGCGGTCCCCATATGGGGGTGGCAGTCAATGGGGGACAGAGTAGCTCCAGTTGGACCTGGCCACCGCTCCAGCACGTCGCAGTGTCCTGCTAAACCAATGTCGTGGAGAGAGCGCCTATGCTCCTGCCCATGCACCGATGTCCAACCTCGTCGCCTGTCTTGGTGGCGGTCCCCGATGACCAAAAGGAGCTCTCTCAACATTGGCAGGTCCCAAAATAGGTCAGGGTGTGAGGGTCATGCCGCCCGAGTCAATACTCGCGGGCCAGGATGTAGCTAAACCCCCAGTCAAGTGCCAGGGGCTCTGAGGTCCTACTCGGGCTCTCGGGAAGGGCCGCCGGTTGATTGCTATGTTCTACCCAGTCGCACCGAAGCCCCCAGGTTCAGAAGAGCACCCAAGTAGGAAACTGCAGCTCTAGCTGTTATGCCACTGGTTGGTTGTGCTACCAGCGAGGATGATAGGCCAGCCGGCCCCCGGCAAAGATATAGGAGCACCGCATCGCTCCTCCCACGCGGCGGGCTTCAGTTGGCGGCCTCACCAGGCCCCTCTCACCTCCGCTGGGCACTCCAGACCCTTCTGTGCCACCTCCCGCAACTGCAAACTAGACCCGCCGCGTGGGCCTAACAATGAGGGCGCCCCCTCCTGCCACTGCTCCTGGTAGAAAGGCAGGTCCCAATCACTGTCGCTATGGTCCGCTCATGCCGACGAATACTGCAGGGGACCAATCAATGTCACAGATAAGCTGCTCCAATGGTGCCCAGCCACTTAGCTGCCACTAGGCTCCTCTCACCTCTCCTGTCGTACCAGGCCCATCCGCTCCTCTGTCCACCTCTTTGGGCAGGCCTGGACTGCCACCCGCACCCCAGGGCCCTCCAGTCCACAACGCCGCCGGATCGCACAACTCAGGGGTACAAGCTGCAGCCCCCACAGCGCAGCGGAAGGCCGGCGTGCTCCACTCTCTCCGGCACACCAAGCAGTCACCTCAGTGACCCTGCATCCCTGGGTTGGGCCGCCATCTTAGCACGACCGGGAACTCAGCACTCCGGCAGCCAGGGCACCAACCTCCAACAGCCGCGACCTCCTCTGGACCGCCCGTACTCACCGGGGCGATCTCCGATCGCAGCTGTGTCCACCTGGAGGGACACGCTGGACAGTGCTGTGTAGGGAAGGCTCCGGTCACGGGCAGGAGCGGCGAGCAGAAACGTCCTACTCGTCCGCCATCTTGGACACGCCCCTCCAGTTGGGCTTTTTTGAGTATGATATTGGTTTATTTTGGGCTTCATTTTAAGGGCTATTGGGCTTGTTGAAGTTTTCTTCCTAAGAAGGAAAGATGCATTGGAGCCCCTCCCACACCTCCTGGTGCTCCGCACTCCTAATTTTGAGGCGACTCAGGCTCTCTGGGAGAAGGGTGAGGGGGTGGCACTTCCTGAGAGCACACAGCTAAGCAGTGCCCAGGCTCTAGCCTATTATTAATATTATTATTCATTTCATAAGGCGCACAGCTACCCAGAGGTATCCCAGCACCACCGGGCACGAGCAGAGTGAAAGAGATACTCTTGATTGAATACCCACATTTTTACACCTTTACGGAAATTCGCATAGATGGTTTTGTTCCGAAGTGACATTGGGAGCGAATTCCACAAAGAAGGGCCCAGGCAAGAGAAGTCCGCCCATTTGCGACAGTCTGGTCGTGGCAACCAAAAATTTAACCTGAGTGGAAGAACGGAGGAGGCGCGGTGGATGATAGGGATGGACGAAGACATTCAGATACTGAGGCGCCTTGCCAGATTTGATTTTGTGCATATAGCTCAACGCCTTGAATTTAATGCGGTTCTCCACCCTAAGCCAGTGAAGGTCACGGAGCGAGCCTGAGATGGAAGCCATTCTAGGAACCTGGCAGAGTAACCTGGCAGCCGAGTTCTGCACCACCTAAAGTTTACAAATTACCTCCTTATTGGCTCCTAGATACAGGACGTTGCCATAGTCCAGCCTCTAAGTAATAAGAGCTTGGACCACAGTTCTTTGAGTGGGACCAGGCAGCATCCAGAGCATTTTTTTGAGCCACTCCAGAATGGTGAAGCTGGTTGAGGCAACCGTAACTGCTTGATGCTTCATTGAAAGCTGGTTGTCAATGATCACACCTAGATTGCGGTCCTGGCGTGCAGGTTGGGTAAGTGTACCCAGTTGAAGAGGCCAATGCTGGGGGCCCCAGAGATCTTTATTTTTCCACAAAATTAGTACTTCTGTTTTACAGCCTTTAAGTTTGAGCAAGTTGGCTTGCATCTAACCTGCTATATTTTGTAGCCCCGTCTGAAGAGAAGATTTAATTGAATTGAATTGAATTGAAAATAATTTATACCGCGCAACCAAAACCCTAAGGTGTCAAGGCGCCTAACAAAATAAATCAAAAAGATGGCAAATCAGACTACACATATGCGAACGCAAAAAGACGGGTCTTCAGGGCTTTTCTAAAAAGCTGCAGAGTGGGGAGGGACCTCAATTCCATGGGAAGAACATTCCACCACTTGGGTGCCAGATTGGAAAAGGCTTTACCTCCCCATCTGGCTTTTCGGATACGCGGGACTGTTAGAAGAGCCTTATTAGAGGAACGTAAGTTCCTGCAAGGACTATAGCAGGACAGGATGGATCCGATTCCTATAAGGCTATTTTTTGCTAGAGTCCTATAGATTAAACACAGGGTTTTAAACAGAATACGGTCCTCCATGGGGAGCCAATGAAGCCGTTTCCTAGCCAGCGTGGCCGAGGTGCCCCGAGGTAGATCCAGAGCGAACCTAGCGGCTGCATTCTGGACCACCTGCAAGCGCTGCAGCAAGCTTTTATTCAGTCCCGCATACAGCGCATTGCAGTAATCCAGACGAGAACCCACTAGAGCCACTGCCAGTTGTTTCCTAGCCTGCTGTGAAAGGTAGTGCCTAATCCTCCTCAGTATGCGTAGAACACCCCAGCAGGTGGCAATAGTCCTGTTTACCTGTTGACACATACTGAGGGAAGGATCGATCACCACCCCAAGATTTTTAGCAGATGCCGCAGGGACAGGACATGCTCCAAGTGAGTCCGGCCACCAATCAGCTGACCATACCTCCTCCTTGCCTCCAAACACCATCACCTCAGTCTTCTCCCCATTCAGTTTCAGTGAATTGTGTATCATCCACTGTCCGACCGCCTCCATACAAGATCTAAAATTGGAGGCAGTCGGAGTAACTGACTGGGAGAGAGAGACGAGGATCTGGGTGTCCTCCGCATAGGAAACTACCTCCATCCCAAAAGATCTAATAAGTCTGGCAAGGGGGGTCACATAGATGTTAAAAAGGGTTGGACTAAGCGCCGACCCCTGAGGGACCCCACATTGCACAGACAGGGATGGAGATAGAAACTTACCCAGCTTCACTCTTTGCTCTCGCTTGTCGAGGAAAGAGGTGAGTAGAGCCAGTGCCTCCGCCTGAACCCCAATCTCCCTCAGGTGAGATGTTAGCACTGAGGGAGAGAGGGTATCGAAGGCGGCAGTAAGGTCTAAGAGGATCAGGAGGGAGGTCTGTCCCCCATCCACACACCTACGGATATTATCCAGTACTATGGTGAGGGCAGACTCTGTACTATGTTCCCTCCTGAATCCATGCTGGGAGGGATCCAAACAGCCAGAGTTTTCCACGAAGGCAGCGAGATGTTTATTCAGATGGATTTCTAACATCTTCGCGGGGGCTGGGAGCAGTGAGATGGGGCGGAAATTCTTTAGTACCCCAGGGTTGAGAGAGGGTTTCTTGAGTAAAGGTCTTACTACTGCATTCTTCCACTGCTGGGGAAAAATGCCCTCCCTCATGGCTCTGTTCATGATGTCTACAAGGGGGGGTAAAAGAGAATTTCCGCACTGCTTTAAGATCTTAAGCGGGCAGACATCTAGAGGAGAGCCAGATTTAATTTTACTGAGAAGTATCTCTGCATCCTGTAGGGAGAGAGAGGGGAAGGATTCCAGGCACCATACCGGAGACTTCTCCGAAGGGCCAGAGTCCAGGACAGCAAGGGCAACGGGCTTGGTGGTAACAGGTTTCAGCAACTCTAGAGCGGTATAAATGTCCAGGATCTTAGTCTGGAAGAACGTCGCAATATTGTTGCAGAACTCCTGTGACGCAATCACCGGATCAGGGGTCTGAAGGGTGGTAAGTGAATCTGCTATCCTAAAGAGCTCTTTAGGAGATGAAAGTGAGGAAGTTAGGGCAGTAAAGTATTCTTGTTTTACCCTAATAACGTCCAGTTTATACTTTCTTATCAAGATCTTATGGATTTCCTTTTCCCTTAGATCCCAGCTGGTATGCCATAGACGCTCCTGTCTCCTGGCTTCCTGTCGGAGTAGTCTTAGATGCTCCGTGAACCATGGGGCTGAAGGTCTTTTCCTAGCAGAATAGCATGGCCCTATAGGGGCCAAAGAGTCCAAAGCCTCTGTAAAGATCTTATCGTATTGTGAGACAGCCGACTGGACATTGTCCCCCAAGGAAGTAGACAAACTGGTGATCCAGGGTGTGAAGGAACCTTCTGTGATATTATTCAGATTCCTACGTAATTCCGTCTTGCTCGGAATATTTCTAAAACCATCCAGGATCAGACAGGACATAGTGAATGGTACGGCCAAGTGATCTGACCATGACAGAAAAAAGGAATCTTTTACTGTCAATCTCCGATGTTGGAAAAGATTCCATCAAGCGTATGTCCTGCTCGATGGGTGGCCACTTTCACCAATTGGAAGAGTCCACAAGCTAGCATAACATCCACCAGGGAGATGGTGTCATGGGCCTCTGACAGCTCAAGATGGAAATTAAAATCTCCCGGAACCGTCAAGTTTTCGCAGCCGAAATAAGGTTCTAGGATGTGAAGCAATTGCAATCCAAAATCGGCTCTAGGGCCGGGAGGACGATAGACCAGAAGTCCGTTAAATGTGAATTTATGGGGGCCTGTGAGAGAAAAATAGAGAGCCTCAAAGGCATCCATAGGAACCTTGATAGGTGTAATAAGGCATTGAAGGCATTCTTTATAAAGAATGGCTAACCCACCTCCCACACGGCCCACTCCGTCATGCCGTACCAGGCAGTACCCCTGCGGGACTGCTTCAACAAGGTCAGGACCAGAGGAGTCCTTTGCCCATGTCTCCGTGACGAAAACCAACGAGGGCTTCCTGTCAAGTATGAGCTCCCTAAACATGATGTTGTTCTTAATAAGAGAGCGAGCATTGACAAGAATACAGTCTTCGTGCCGCGTTTTAACTCCAATATCCCCCGGAGAGTATGATAGGTGAGTGGAGGGAGATAAATCAGAGCCACTGGGGCATGCCAGAAAGCAGCCACAGTGCGGAGATGAAAGAAGATCATCAGGAGAGCTTCTATGATAACACGAAAGTCTTGGAGGCTTAAGCCTTAGCATCTCCTGTAGTGAGTACCTACCAGTCAATGAGCCAGCTTCATTTTGGCCAGCCGTCCAGCCGTCAAGCCCGTCCTTAGCGCGGACGGGCGCAGACGGGCTGGACTCTGGCGTGACTCCGGCATAGCGACGGCTTACACGCTGCGCGCACACGCTGCGCGTCATAAGGCCGGTTTAAATAGGGCTCTAGCTACTCTGCCTGCCTACTAGAGCGCCCAATAGTGCAGCGCATCCCCACACCCACCCAAGATGGCGCCCACCAATTGAAAGAAGCGAGGGTCAGGGCCGCCTGAATAGCGGTGATGACACAGTTTAAAATGCAGAATTGCGGACAGTGAATAAAAACAAGGGATACTGTGCTAAAAGTAATACCAAAATAAAATGACAAAAACGGGGAATTTAAAAGCGCTAGAAGCGTCTCAAAGCCAGCGTAATGCGAGTAATATGCAGCCAACTAATAGGTTGGTTAGGTAATAGGTAATAGGTAATAGGTAATAGGCATCTAAGATGGCTTAGATGCCTCTTTAGTGGAGAGGGAGAAGATTAGCTGGGACGCGCGCAGAGTAAGAGGAGTAAGACGATTAGCCTAAGTCTGATAGCACATTGTACTTCCTGGCTGTAATGGCGTCCCTTCTGCTTGATGAGCTGCGCACTGCCCAGGGCAGGCCCAGCCTCCTCTAACAGGCACTTCCCACTCTCTAACCCCCGTCTGCCTCCCCACTTCCTCCCCCTGCCTTGGTTCTGAAGAAGTTCTTCTAAAAGCGGCTATTTTCTTTACTACATGGAGCTGCATTTCCTGTAAAAATAGATTTGAGAAATAATATAGTGGCTCTGCCCCCATATTGTCCTTAGGAACTCTGGGAACAGGCACTGTAAACAATGAGGGGGGGTCGGGGCTTAGACGGGACGCGCAAGGCATTCTTGCGTCCCTACTGCATGATAAACCATGCACCGCCCAGCGCAGGGCCAGCCTTGCAACAGGCACTTTGAAGTAACTGAGTCCACACTGGGTGGATGTAGTTCAAGCTGTTTATTGGAAGATATGTAGATCACGTGGAACAGCCCCGCCAGGAGCAGCCCGCATGCCGCTCCGCCACATCTCAACTGTGGGATAAGCACCCAGACTCCCAACCTTCTCATGGCATCATCCCTGCAGCATTCCACAGGCTGGGCAGGTGGTAGAGAAAGCATGTAAATAACATGGACAAGATGCTCGGATACTACATAGCCCCTTTTCTTCCATAATGAATGCAAAAAGGAAGGAACACTGGACAGAAAGAACCATAAAGGAAGGGAGGAACACATAAGCAGCACAACGATGCACAAAAATGAACAACAAAGAAGAAAAGTGAGAAACAGATGAACCTACCCATCCTCCTTTCTATAGATAACAAGAGAAAAGGAAGAAATGACACAGCAAAAGAAGATAACTGGAAAGTAAACTAAGCCTGGAAACACTAATGACTACCCCACAGACACACCTACTGGCCAGACAGGCAGGCGAGAAGGAAAGACACAGTGCAAGAACAATTGTAAGAAATAGTTCAACACTCAGGGATATACAGTAAAGTACAAACATGAGAGTGTGAATAATTTAAAAACACGAAAAGATGGATAAAACAAAAAAATTAAATATTACCCATCCTTACGCTAGAACATTTTTAACCAATGAATTAGAAACATTATGTCGCGTGAGGCAAAGGGTAAACAACCCCACAACTAGGATCCCCACTGTAAAGAAACAGTGTAGATAAGACTTTCCACGTAAGGAAAACAACATACGTTATCAAGATGGGGCTAAAACCCATCTTACACCCCTCATATAAGGGATGAACACCTGGGACTGTATCCCATAAAGTCATCCCTCTTGTAAGGGAATGTGACTTTAAACGAGTATTTGGGACTATAACCAATGACCACAAACCTTGGGACTATGACCCATAAAGTCATCCCTCTTGTAAGGGTATATGACTTTAACCATCTATATGGGACTATAACCCATGAAAGATTTGAAATGTAAAATAAATGGGACTATGACCCATCACCTAACCCTGTAGAAGGTTAACAACCTAAGATAGTGGGAATAATGTGAAACGTGGAAAGAGGGACTAAACCCCAAATTTCTGCCCCTCAGACCAGGGGCAAAATGTGAAAAACGTAGAAAGAGGGACTTGAACCTAAATTGCTGCCCCTCAAAAAAGGGACAATGCGTACGGTCCCTATGTAGGGAGAAAACCCATGAAAATATCCTGCCCCTAAAACAAGGGACGGTGCATTTGCTCCCCATGTACGGAGAAAACCCATGAACATTTGAGTAAAAAGGGACTGTAACCCAAAATCCTGCCCCTAAAACAAGGGACAATGGGAAACCCTCATGACATTATGAAATGTGGCATTGGTCATGCAAAAACAATAGTAATATAAGTACGATTAAAACCCGTAACGTAACTCACGCCGGTGAGCGACATCTCGGCCGAGTTGAACAACCCTGGTAACATTCTAGTATTGCGTAGCGCTGAAAATACAAAAACACTGTAAATAGCCAGCATGACATATAAGTGCAACCGTGACATAATGAGCATCAAACAAACTAAACCACCTTCCACAAAATATGGACTTATAAAGCGCCTCAGACACTGCAACTCCAGACACAGTGCGTTGAAAATGGAGCTTCCAGCCTCAGACCTGCTAACGCCATAAACAGAAACAGAAAAGAACGTGGTGAAAATAAACTTCACCCAGAGGAAAAGTGTGAGAAGACTGCTTGGAAAACAGCAACAAGTCATATTCCAACTTGGCACTAGATGGCAGTGTAACTCTGGGCAGAGAATACTGAAAAACCATACCTGCGTAAAGACAAAATCTCACCCTACAGTTTTGAACATTACCACGCTGCACTTGAGCAAACAACGATTAAGTGAGTCACTGTTCATGTTGTAAAGTCACCGCCGCTCCGATAAGCCTCTCAATCGTGTTCTGCCAATTTCAGGAGTACGTGGTTGGCAGAAATGAAGGTAACCATACAGCAACCGAAAGATGGTGGCACGTTAATCATTCCTCGCTGGATGGCTCACAGAGCGCCCATGCGGAAGTGCGACCTTCAGCAGTTCAATCCAGAGCACGACCGCCGGCGGCAGATCCTTCTGCCACCTCTCTGCCAAAATCTGGAACCCCCTCCCCACCACCCTATGGCAGACCCAAGACCTGCTGACCTTCAGAAGACTCCTCAAGACCTGGCTCTTCGATCAGTAGCAGCCCCCCTCCCCCCCAGCGCCTTGAGACCCTCATGGGTATGTAGTGCGCTTTATAAGTGCCTTGATTGATTGATTGAATGCGATCCTTAATGACGAAGACTTCGAGACAAGGATCCACTCTTCAACAAGATGACGGTAGGTTTGCACGCGCCCATGTAGCTCGTGCCTCTTTTTACACAAACATGATGGCGGTTTGTTAACACCAACATCGTGAAGTCCCAACTGTCACCAACAATAATAGACCAACATTTTCTCCCATAACTTTACTCCATAGACTGCTAAATTAAACTATCAACGCGGCGAAAAGGAAGAGTGCCAAATGATGGTGCTCTGAGACTAAATTAGATACACGCCTTACTGCTAAGTCCAACTTGAAAACTGTTGATGAACTTATGAACAAACATCAACATTGCTGGTCACAACTGAATTCCCCATGTAACTTGTGTGAAGTCTGTGCTGTAAACATGCTTACCATGAAATAGAAAATAACACTGCATACTGCCCTTGACTGTGCAGTTCTTGACTATGAATCCCAGGTGACAATGAAGGTTGTCTTTTTGCTATGTGAAGGCGCAGTTCTTAATTTATCGATACGTCACAGTGTACAGCACGCTTGGGCTGGGGCTGTCCGATGTAATGGACACTGGTGGGCCTTCAAAGCGGGCTGTATTTTTCTGCTTTGTTTCCTTTGCTGCAACATGTGTTTCAAAAAGTCTTGTTGGCAATCAACTTCCGCTGTGAGTGTGTCCTTTCGTGACAGCGACTTGTTGCTCTTGAAAGTCGTCTGCTTGTGTCGATTGTTGCTCCTATGTCTCGTCTGCGCTGGTCGATTGTTGCTCCTATGTCTCGTCTGCGCTGGTCGATTGTTGCTCCTATGTCTCGTCTGCGCTGGTCGATTGTTGCTCCTATGTCTCGTCTGCGCTTGAAGGCCGAGAAACTTCTTCCAATCCTGTTGTGTGTTTGTTGAAGTCGTCTTGATCTTTTTCCAGGCCACTTGTACCAATAGTAGAGCATGGGGCCGTCTCCAACTCGTCGCCATAAATAATGTAGTAACTGAGTCCACACTGGGTAGATGTAGTTCAAGCTGTTTATTGGAAGATATGTAGATCAAGTGGAACAGTCCCACCAGGAGCAGCCAGCATGCTGCTCAGCCACATCTCAACGGGGGGATAAGCACACAGACTCCCAACAATCTCATGGCGGATGTATGATTGAACAACTACTTCCCAAACCACGAATTCCTAAACCACGAAGGCTAAACAACGAGTATAGCCAAACAACTACATTTTTAACCACGAATTCCTCAACCACGATAAAAAACACCGAGTGGGGGCGTGGCCAAGATGGCGGCGGAGTAAGACGTGCTTCACTGTCCCTCCGGCGCTGGGCCTTTCATAGCCTTGTTTAGCACTTACCACGGCCTCCTTCACGGCTTTCTGTGCGACCCCGGATCCACTGGGGGTCGGGTCCGGCGATTGGTATCGAGCGAGGGGAAGATTGGCTTGAAACCGCCGTCGACCCGAGGCGGCCTAGCGGAGAGACCGGCCGGCGCTGCTGGGCCTCCGTGGTGTGCTCCGGCTGCATTGTGCCTGCTGCGGGCCGCGGCGGTCCTGAAGAAGAACTGCTTGGGCCGCCGGTCGGAGGAGAGTCGCATCGGCGGCGACCAGTGCAGTAGAGAGAGCCGACGCTGGTGCGGAGGCGGAGCCTTGGGGACGACGCAGCGGCACCTCCCGACCCGGCCTGTGAGGAACGCGAGCCCGGGGACTGTGGCCTAGCTGTGGTGGGAGGACCCGACCGCCGGATACCGCGCTGGTGGCACTCGCTGGGACTTCCGCGGGGGCCTGCCCTGCGAGCCCGGGAGATGTGGAAGTATCGCATCCTGCAGTGGAGGGCGCCTGGGCGTCCGAACTCACGAACTGCCTGGGCCGGTACCACCTGGAACTGCGCGACGGGCGGAGCCACGGTCGGTCGGGGACCGGGCCTCCCTGCGTCACCAGGGGAGTTGCGGTTCTCCTGGGCTGATCCCTGTGTGGAGCGAGGAGGTGGCGCACCTGGGGACGCGAGCCCCCGCTGGGGCCCCCCGTGCAAGTTGGAAGCTGCCGGTTAGCAAGGAGCCCGACGGGGCACACAGCAGCAATCCTGCTGGGGTCGGGAGCGGCCTAGTAACCATCGCCTTCTGGGACCGAGCTCTGGCCCCCACCAGCGGGGAAGGAAGACGGTCTTGAGGACCGAGGTGCCACGGGTTGGGGACCGGATCGCTGTTGAGCTGAGGACCCAGAGAAGTGTGTGGGGCGCCCCGAGTGGACCCCGGGCTCTGTGGCACTTGGCCTGCGCTACTGGCCAAGCCTGGAACAGTGACTTGTGAGACGTCACGCACCCTCCTACATCGGGCGACTCATCTGGGTACGGGCCCGCGGGTGGTGCTGACCTACAGCGCCCGGCTCTCTCTCGCCCGACTCAGGTCAATTGGACCACCGGCGGCCACGGGAGCAGCGCCCCCACTTGTGATCAGCTACAGGGGCCCGACGGGGTTCCGCTCTCCTGCACGGTGCTTTTCCGCTTTCCCCACGGACGGAGGGGTGCAGCAGTGATGGCAGCCTCGCAGCACAAGGGGAAGCCCGCTAAGGAGGGTACGTCCAAGAGCTCCCAACCACCGGCCTCACCTGGCCCCAGTGCCTCACCCGGGAGGAGCGATGATGAGGCTCCGGCCACCAAAGCTTTCATGACAGAGCTCTTCACCTCGATAAAGGAAGATATCTCGGAACTTCGCGCCTAACTTGCATCGGATCTACGCGAGGTGCGGAGAGACGTCGACGGTATCGGGGAGCGTGTGGCCACGCTAGACGATCACGACCTTAGCATGGCCAATGATGTCCATCAATTGCAGCAGGATGTACTCCGTCTCATGGAACAGAACATAGACCTCCAGGCCCATGCGGAGGACCTGGAGAATCGTTCCCGAAGGAACAACATCCGCATAAGGGCGGTGCCGTGGGATGGCGAAGCTGGAGACCTCTGAGGATATGTGCAGGCGCTCTTTTTACAAATACTGGGCGAGGAGGACCTACACGAGATCAGGTTGGATAGGGTCCACAGGGTTGGGTTGCCCAGACGTAATGGTGGCCCTACCCCTGACATTCTTGTATGTGTGCATGACTTCCAGCTCAAGGAAATAATCCTTAGAAAGGCGCGGGACATTCCCTCCCTACAATTTCATGAACATCGTCCCCAACTTTATCAGGACCTGGCTGCCACGACACTCCAGAAGAGGCGCGAATTCCGTCCGGTGACAGCCTACTTGCGAGAGCACAACATCTCCTACTCGTGGGGCCATCCCTTCCGCATAGTCTTTCGATGGCAAAATAGACTGGCTCAGATACGATCTCTCCGGGAGGCAAAGGAGCTTCTGGGCATTGACGACGAGACCCCTGCACCTGACCCCCGCAGCCCGTCACCTCGGAGGAGGCGTCGATCCTCGTCATGGCACAGAGTGGGTTCAGAGGCGAGTCGCAGACGACCGGATCGCAGAACTAGCCTACAGGAGAGAGGAAACGCGGTGGCGTCCGTGGCTTCTGTGACACTGATGTCCTCTCAGCAGAGCTCCGGGGCGGCCTGATTTTTGGGCAGCTGGCCCATGGTGCCGGAGGGACACGTGTAATCAGGTACCGGGGGTATGCTTGTACTTTCTGAGAAGACACCCCGGTCTTCGGCCTTGGGAGCACCCTTGTTGAACTCCCGATCCTGCCCCCTGGGAAGTTGCCCTCAGGGATGGTTTATTTCAGGACTGTATCATTTTGTTTTGTGGGTTTTTGGTATGTTGGGGGGGAGTAGGGTGGCTGGGCGAGGGAGGGGGACTGGGGGAGGTTTTGTTGGGGCGGGTGTTGGGGTGGGTGGGGTGGTAGTGGCGACAACTGGATGCTTGTTGACGGTATTGCGCGTGTGGGGGATGAGATTGGCTGGCTCTTGCATATGTTCTTCTCTACCTATTGTGCTCCAAAGGGGGGCTCTCTGATGGACTCCTCTCCATGCTTGCTCAGGGACCGGAGGGGTTGGAGGCGTGGGACTGGATGCGGGGACAGGCGACGAGTGGGGAGGGATATGAACAGGTGTGAACAGGGGGGACCTGTTGCGGGCAGGGAAGATTGGAAGTGTGTGATGTGGACGAGGTGGGGATGTGTTGCTTTAGCGATTGTGGAGCGTTGGGGCTTGCTGTGTCCTCATGCCTCTTAGCATTGGCACATGGAACGTGAAAGGTCTCAACTCCCCACAGAAACGTCAAAAGTTATGGAAATACTTGTTGGACCATCATCTAGATGTGGTGGGTCTCCAGGAGACCCATCTAGCGCGTAAGGATGAGCTCCGGCTCCGTCACAGGCAATTCCCCCTCATATATAGATCCTCTGCCTCTACTAAGCACAAGGGAGTGGCTCTTCTTTTTCGGGCGTCCCTCCAATTCCAGCCTTTAGGAGTGAGTTGTGACAAAGAGGGCAGATGGTTGATGGTCAAAGGATTGCTTTTTGGCCGCTTGTGTACGTTTGTGGTAATGTATGTGCCCAATGCCCAACAGAATAGCTTTCTTCAGGGTTTGTTGGATAAGGTGGGAAGTTTTGTAGAGGGTCATTTGTTTGCCATGGGTGATTTTAATATGGTGTGGGATAAAGCCCTAGACAGCTCCCGTGCCCAGAGGACGGACTCTGGCGTCTTTTCCGCTGCAGCGAAGGACAAGGTGGAGGAACTAGGACTGATAGATGGCTGGCGCACTGTACATGCTCAGACACAAGACTATACATTCTTCTCCCATGTACACCACACCTATTCCCGCATTGATCATATTTTTTTAAGCCAGGCGCTCAGGGGAGATGTCCACGATTCTAGGATCTTTCCACTCTCTGTCTCAGATCATAGCCTCCTGGTGCTTATGCTACAGTGGTCGGCGAGGGGAGATGGCTTTCGGAAGTGGTACTTTCCGGCGGTGCTAGTTAGAGGTGATACACCCTGTAAGGAACTCAGGAAGGCCATTAGGGAGTTCCTGAATCTTAACCCGACCTCGGATACGTCGGTGTTCAACACATGGGACGCCTGTAAGGCTTCCTTGAGGGGCACCTGCATAGCTCTCAATGCGGCTCTTAATCGCTTGAGGAGGGAAGAGCGGGAGAAATTGGAGGCGGAGCTAGCGGAGCTAGCGGACTTAGAACGGGCGCACAAGCTGAACCCCTCTCGAACGACTCTCCGACCGCTGACGGCTGTCAGGGGAAAGTTGAAGGCCCACTACAACAACCGTGCTGAGTTCACTCTCCTGAGACTGCGGCGAGTATCGTACTCACAGGGGAACAAGGTGGGACGGCATTTGGCCCGTCAACTTCGTGAAAAAAGGGAGAGAGAATACATTGGGGGGATTCAGGACCCCACAGGCTCCGTACGGCATCGGGATGTAGAGAAGGCGGCCATCTTTGGGCAATTTTACGCGGCCCTTTACAAGGGTGATCCCCTGGATCAGAGTGCGCAGGATGCATTTCTATCTGGCCTCCCCATTCCGCAGGTCTCTAAGGAACGAAACGAACAATTGACGGCCCCCTTCTCCAGGGAGGAGGTGCTGGAGGCGATTAAGGCCCTGAAGCCTAATAAGGCGCCCGGCCCGGATGGCTATACTGCTTACTTCTACCAATCGTTTGCGTCTGAATTGGCTGACTGTTTGGTCTCCCTCTTCAACGAAATGGCAACCACTGGGCAGACCTCTGGCACTATGGCCGAGGCCATGATCACGGTGATCCCCAAACAGGGAAAGGACCCCTCCAGATGCGCGTCATACCGCCCAATAGCCCTCCTAAATGTGGACGCTAAATTATACTCCTCTATCATTGCCCGCCGACTACAGGATCTGATGCCGGCCATTATACATCCGGATCAGTCCGGGTTCATTAAGGGGCGGCAAACGCATGACAACCTACGGCGGGTGATGCACCTGATAGAGAAGGCCACCAGATTCCGCATTCCGGCGGTACTGGTGGGGCTGGATGCCGAGAAGGCGTTTGATCGCGTCGACTGGGGATTCCTGTTTCGCACCATGGCCGCCTTTGGTTTTTCGCGCCAGTTCCTCACGATGATCCGTGCTAATTACAGTTGCCCTACTTCGCGGGTGCTGATTAACGGACACAGATCTGCTTGCTTCTCTCACTCCCGGGGTACGAGGCAGGGGTGCCCTCTCTCCCCTCTCCTCTTTGCCTTGAGTATCGAACCCTTAGCCCTGGTGATACGGGAGACTGAACAGATCAAGGGCCTTCCTTTTACAGGGGAGCAGCACAAAATATCCCTTTTTGCGGATGACGTGCTGTTATCATTGGGAGACCCGGCTCACTCCCTGCCGCATGTCAGCGAGGTGCTTTCCCGCTTTGAGGCGGTTGCGGGGTTCAAGGTCAACTTTGACAAATCGTACATACTGAACCTAACTCTTCCTCCGGCGGAAGTGGAGCAAGTGAGCTTGCTCACGGCCTTACCATGGACTCCTACCTCCCTATTGTATCTGGGGGTACACCTGACGCCTAATATTGGAACCTTATTTGCGGCCAACATTACCCCTATGCTAGCCGCGGTGCGGAATGACATGGACCGGTGGAAACCGAAATTCCTTTCATGGCTCGGCAGGATCCATGCCCTCAAAATGGTCCTCCTGCCTAAATTTCTTTATCTTTTCCAGGCCCTCCCTATTCCTTTGGACATGGACTTTTTTCGCCGCTTACGGACCCTGATGCTGAAATATGTCTGGCAGGGTGGCCGAGCTCGTATCCCCTTCGCAACGCTGCGACGACCGCGGAGGGAGGGTGGGGTGGGATTCCCTGACATGCTCCTCTACTATAAAGCTGCGCAGCTACGGGTGGTGGTGGAATGGTCCCAGCAGCTTTCAGAGAAACACTGGCTGCATATGGATAGGAGCGTGGCTGGGAGGTCGATTTGGGACTTGATTTGGAAACCCAGATCAGACCGGCCGAGAAATGCCTACATTAGCACCCCCCACTAGCACTGTTCTGAAGGTGTGGGACACAGTCACTGGCGACGACCGATGGACCACGTTTCCGTCTCCCTTCACCCCCATTCACTTCAACCCGGCCTTCCCACCGGCTCTGCAGGAGGGACCTTTTAGGCTATGGAGGGAGGGAGGCTGTAGGGCAATTACGCATCTGTTCCACGGGGCTACTCCGCTCACGTTTCACAACTGCATGCGTGATTATGGGGTTCCAATCACTGAGCGCTTTCGCCACGCCCAGCTTCTCCACTGGGCTACATCGGCGGGGACTGCAGGAGCCGCTACCCGATCACTTTCCCCTTTCGAATCCTTTATTCTCCGCACCTCCACGATGCGGGGGACGATCTCCTACTTATATGGGCTGTTATTGACCACTGCGGTCTCCCCGCGCCCCCGCTATATGGAACAGTGGGAAGTCCATTTGGGTCGTGACGTCTCCGATGTCGAATGGAAGCACCTCTGGAGCGACATTGTGACGCACAATCACTCTGTGCACCTTAGGGAAGCCCACTTGAAGACCATGCATGATTGGTACCTTTACCCGTCCAAACTTCACCGAATATTCCCAACTTCTTCGGATAGATGCTGGAGGGGGTGCGGCCTGTTGGGGGACTTCCACCACATCTGGTGGGACTGTCCGGTCATCCGCCCCTTCTGGGCTGAAATTCTCTCCCACATCAAGGATATCTTGGGATATCCGATTTCGGACTCTATCGCTTGCGTGCTGTTGGGTCTTCGGGATCCACTATTGGAGCACCAGACTAAGGCGGATAAACGCATTCTGTGGCTTTGTTTAGGGGCGGCTAAGCTCACACTGGCGGCAGCATGGAAGAAACCTCAGGCCCCGGCTATCTCATTGTGGCATGCGAGACTCTGGAGCTTACTGAGCATGGAGAGAATGGCGGACATCTCCTTGGGCAATTTTAAGAATTTTCTGTTCCGTTGGGGCCCACTGGTCTGTTTCTTGTCACGTGGCCTGCCGTCTGCGGTGTGCCCGCCTACGCTACGTGCGCTCCATCTGTTCCAAGTTTAAGCGGATTGTATGCCTATGACGCTCGGTATGGAGAGAGAATGTCTGTGTTGTCACCACTGGGGGCGTGGGGGTGGGTGGGGAACAGTTGGGTAAGGGGTTTGTTGACTTGTTGACTATTGCGAAACTATTCAGCCTTTTGGGGATTCGGAGCTTCTGTACTATTTACTGCACCCTTCTTCTACCTGCCCTGAGCTGGGTTGGATCTGGGCCTGGGAACTCTCAAGCATGCACTGGACTTGCGTATGGACTTGGTTATCATGCTTGACACCTCATCCGGCTACCCCTCGCTCATGACTTCAAGTGCTTCTTGCAGCTCCCCTGTGAGGGTTTTTTTTTTAGCAGAATTGTCGCCTTTATGATTCTCTCTATGCTTTCCTCTTCCCCTTCCCTTTCCCTTTCAACAAAATTTTCAATAAAAATATATTTTACAAAAAAACACCCAGTGACTGGCCAATAGATGGCTCTATTGATTTTATTTTCCCTTCTTAAACGTCCTTGTCAAGAGTAGATGTGCTCCTATAAAAAAATGTATTCATAACCTGCACTCGTAGTTCATATTTTGCAATGTGTTACAGCTGCAAAGTGTAATGCATCTGTCAGCCTAGTTTCTGCCGAGTGAGCACACTCGGATATTTATCGTTTACAAGCTATAAATGGTTTTAAGCATTCTGCGCTTTGCAAATGACATGCTTCCAGGCCCCGGGTGTGGAGTGAGGTAGGATAGAACTGCACGCGAGCAGATAATACAACATAGAGGAGAAGTCATCAGCAAAGCGAAGGAGACAAGAGTAGTCACAGACCTGAGTCAACAAAGGACCATCAGCGAAAAGGTGTGAGATGCAGAGCGAAAGAAGGACATGATGGTGAAGCTGCATTGAGAGTAGAAACAGCACCAAAGGGATACGAGTTAAGGTGGAGGGTGAAAGGTGAGGAAGAGGGAGGTGGACTCAGGAGATGAGAAATGTAGGTAAAGGAGAAATAAGGCAGACTAATAAGAACCTGAGGAGGTCGGAAAAGGGCATCAGGAAATAGCTAAATGTTGGTGTTAGTAACTAATTTATCTAAAGCTTGATTAGATGCATATTTTAATTTGTCTGGAATTGAAGGAGATCTTTCTAGTGGGAGTGAGTTTCAGAGTTTCATCCATTGCAGAATGAATGTCTTGCAGTCTGATTAGGGAACATTAAACAGGTGTTGGTCTGAAAAAAGGTTGGGATAATCCATAATTTACAGAGGCCTTTGGGTGTCTGGTGGGGCTGAAGCAATTAAGTAATATTAATATGCAGTTATAAATCCCTGTACTTCATATTAAGAGACTTGTCATTTTAATGTCAACAGTGCCATCTACTGGCCAGTCAAAATGTCTTTTTTTTCGTGGTTAAGGGAAGTCGTTGTTCGAGTAAGTCGTAGTTAGGAATGTCGTGGTTATGGATGTCGTCGTTGTTCAAGTCAGTCGTTTTTAAATCTTCGTTACAAAGGCTGTTTCCCCTCATGGCATCATCCCTGCAGCATTCCACAGGCCGGCAGGTGGAGGAGAAAGTATGTAAATAACATGGACAAGATGCTAGGATACTACTCACTTCCACTCTAACCCCCACCCGCCTCCCCTGCCTCGGTCCTGACGCCGATCTGATGCTAAAATGGTAAAGAAAATAAATAAAATTTTAAAAAAAGTGCTGTGAAAGTGACCGTGAAACACACAACGCGTATTATTGGATTATTGGAGTACCTGTTAAAATGAACTTGAATTCAAAGGAGGGCATACACAGCTAAACAATGTAATGTACAGAAAACTGTGGTAAAGTTGCGGTTTCCATTCACTAGCTAGTCACTCCTGCCACCTAGTGGAAATGATCAGTTTTCCTTTTAAAAACAAATGACTGAGAAACAGCTGAGGCTGCTTGGCAGTGAGCAGAAGAAATCAATACTATTGATAAAGGACTGGGACCAGACACCGATCCATTACCTCGGCTGACTGCAGCCTCATCCAGTATCAATATTTCTCAAGTCTCGTGGTTTTGCAGATAAAATGCATCTCCCTACTTTTATGATTTGCAGATAATATTTTTAATGCTCAATTTCAAAGCACCGCTTATATATCGGGCAGGTGTGACCATTAACAATGTGAAGATTTTGTGTTAAAGAAGCGCACTGACGCCATGCCAATGGCCAGTTTGCGCTATAAAATTACAGGGTATTAGAAGAGAAAAAAACAAACACAACGCTCCTTTAAGTTTATTTTAAATATCGGTTCAGCACAGTCATTGTAATTAATATCTCAACTCTCAGTATACAATTCCCAAAAATAGCAACTTCGCAGGGGTAGATGCTGGCAGCTCACTTTGCAGAGCCACCGTGGAGCTGTTCTGTGCCCTGCATTATCTACTGATGAAGCTCGAGATAGCGCTCAAGGCGGCCTTTCTAAAGATGCCAAACAAACCAGGAGGTCTCCTTACAAGTCCAATTAGGGACAAGGGGAAATAAATGAATAACAGAACAAGTCCCTATAATTCCAGGAAGGAAAGAGAATTTTTGTGCATCCACTGATCACTCAAGAACCCATTAGTACTACATAAATATAATCACAAATTTGTAAAAAAAAAATACCTAAGAACAAGTCAATATTTAAAAACAAAAATTGCACAATTTATTTCATAAAATATCATATTTTGCACAAGAAAAAGTGCCATACAATAACATTAAAAATGTATCAATACACTTAGAAAATAATAAAATACAGATTGTCAAAATGTGTCAATGCACATAGGAAACAATAAAAACATGCACTGTGTGACCGTAGGCATGGGTGTTTGCACCAGCATAAAAACATGCTAAGAGCAGTCCGCTTACTCTGTGCAATCCTTCAAGACGAAAGATCCCCACGACAGCTGATAAAGATGCATTTAGACCTAAAGGAACTTGATTTCAAGAACCAGGGCAAGAAGATGCTGTTCGTCCCAATATCACTACAAGAATTAAAAGGTGCCATGGAAAGCTTACGAAGAGGGAAGGCGGTCGGACCTGAAGGGATTCATCCTGAATTCTTACACAATTAAATTCTCTTATAGTAACATTCTTTGTGCCACTACTAAGAGGGTCCAAGAAGGCTTATTTGTTCCACAGTTGTCGACACTGACCAATATCATTGTATTTCTTACCAAAATACAATGCCCACCAACTCATGTGCCCATTTCCCTAGTTACCAGTGATTTGAAACTGTATTCAAAGATTATGGCCTGGCGTCTGAGAGGGATTATTGCCAAGGCGTATCAGCATGGAGCATGGTTTCATACCCAGCAAAGGAACAACCAGTCATATTCACTGGGCAGTCACTCTTTTTGATTTAGCAGCAAACAGCGGCTCTTTCCTGGCAATGATCCTGCTCGTCGCAGAAAAAGCCTTTGCTAGAGTGGCATGGATATATTTATGGAGAGTCATAAAAGAGATGGTTGTTCCAGCACATTTCATTGAATCAATAGAGATTCTTTACAACCAACAAGAAGCCAAATGACAGGTTATGGGGAAAGAGAGTATACGGATAAAGCGTGGGACCCAGCAGGGCTCCCCCTGCCCCCCCCCCCCTCTACTCTTTGGTATACACTTATACTCGCGTACGTGAGCGGTTACAGCCACATATGGGCACATGACTGAGGTGCTAGCATAAGCAGATGATATTGCCATAATGACAAAACGGCAGAAACATCCATTGGAGAAATAGAACACGAGGCAAAGAAATTTGGTGCAATTCTGGGCATCGCCAATAGAACTCAGATACTGGCAGATATATACACCAAAATACAGGATTCCAGAAAGATACAAAATAAAATATATGTAGGGGTAATCTTGATGGGTATTATTGATAAAGTAGTATCTCTGAATCATGATGATCCACTAAAATGTAAGACAAAAAATCCTAAACAATTGATTAGTTTACATTTTGCTCTAATTGGTGAATGCAATGTTATTAAGATGACAATATTGCTTATGTTTTTTTTACTTATTTAGAGCATTACCTCTAGACTTGCATACTGCTTGGGTCAATAAAATAGATTTGATGTGCGATATCTTCGGGGTTGTAAACGATTTAGACGACCCTTGAAATATCTTAGACTACCATTAACGAGAGGCGGGCGGCTTCTACTAAACTTCGAATTTTATTATTTTTCAATTAGAATTCAACATATGAGCTTTCTACTTATGAGCCACACTGATAAAAATTAATATCCCATAAGCCTTCCATCTGTATGCGAATTATGGGCCATATGTATAAAGCTAATTAGCATTCGCAAAGGCCGAAATTCTGCGAATTTCGGCCTTTGCGAATGCTAATTTGATAAATGGTATGTATCAAACATTTTTGCATCAAAATAAGGAATCGCAAAATTTGCAATTCCTTATTTTGCAATTGCACTTAAGGAATCACAAATTTAGCGATTCCTTAAATGCAATGTATCAAAGAAAAAATATGCAAAAAATGCCCATAAGGATTCGCAAATTAGTTGCGAATTCTTTTAAAAAAGTTTTTTTCAAAAAAACCAAAGGTGCCATATGACGCTCATACATGCCCTTAGGGCATGTATGTGCGCCATATGCCCCAACATGTCATTTTCAGGGGTGCAGCAGGGTGTTCTTGAGACACCCCTGCACCCTTGAAAAAATTCCTATTTTGCGATTAGCAAATTGCCAATCGCAAATTCCCCCTTCATTCCTATGGGCCTCCTGGCCCATAGAAATGAATGGGTAATTTGTGATTAGCAATTTGCTAATCGCAAATTAAGAATGGTAAGGAATCGCTATAAAAAAGCGGTTTTGTACATACATACCGTTTTGCAAATTCTAAATAGCAATTCCTTAAAAATCGCCATTTAGAATTCGCAAAACGGAACTATGATACATATGGCCCTATGTCTTGGTAAAGATGCGAACAGCTTTGGAGTTGGATTCACCGAACAGAACCTTACTAAAGCGTGTGCTTCAGGGTTGCACAATCAGGTACTAAGACTTGGAAATATGTGGCTAAGAATGTTCACAATTCTGAAGTATAATTATTATACCCCATAATGCATATCAACACTAGGTATAGAAATCTTTCATGATGATCATTCAAGGGTGTGGGGAAAAACCGGAATCAAATGGCTAAGTAAATATGTACCGTTAAAACAATCCATACATTTTCTTACCTACAGCTAAAAAAGATGCTCTTCCTAAAGAGATATTTTTAAAATATTTACAAATTAGAGATTAGATATATATGAATTGGTTAAAAATACATTTTGTATAGTAAGCTATTCCATACTATAGCTACTGGAAAGACCACAACATCAAGTTAACATATACATTTTTTCTTGAAATAGAAACGAATGTCATGGAATCGCAGGTATAGAGCTGGAGTGAAAAGCTGAACTTAGTTGGGGAAAAGTAAAGTTTCCGTAATCTGTTAGTTTAGGGAATTTTCCTCCTTTTTCTGCAAATACAGCACTGCAAAATTAAAAACAACTTGTATTATACTCCTCCTAAATTATTTAACTGGGGCTGCCAGGGTAATGATGATTGCCACACTGTCATCAGGTGGGTGCTGACATTGTACATATGGTTGATAATCGCACAGTACTGCAAGGCTAACGGTATAAAATATTTGGTTTTATGGAAACACTGCATAAGCAAATTATGCCCACTTCAGATCTCATCGTGGGCACAGATGACTCATTAATTGGCTTACGTGGATTTCATGATGCTTTATTTGTTGTTAAAGTCATCAGTGGCACGTGCATCACTTCAGCCTGGCTGGACGCGGATCCCCTACTTTTCATCAGTGGTGGACACGCTGCCTGGCCGGCTTTCATCTGGAAGCATCTTATGAATGTAAAGGTAAGATGGCAAAGAAAAGGGGATAATATCAGGGGACCTCTAGAATATTAGATTCATCAATTGTAGCTCTTAGGAAGATGGAATTTTTGAATTGCTATTCATGGCTTAAATTCTATATATTGCAGATTCTCAACTTTGCATTGATTTTAAATGTTCCACTCCCCAAAAAATAATACTGAATTCCTAGACTCATTCATGACAAATGGACATGGTATCTCTATAATAATCAAGTACAGCTATATGGCACCGCACGCCATCGACTCGTCATGCCTTGCAGTAGTACAGCAAGGGGACTTTGTCGGCTCCTCTCCAACAACCAAACTGAGGATGTATTTGTACAATTCACTGTGTTTGTTCCACCTGTGAGACAGGAGCCTGCAGGGCCATTCCACAATCTAATGTCTAACTCATCAGAAAAACGAGGAAAAAAGTGATTGAAGACAGAATCTCCACACAGGCACATAACAGCAAAGAACTCTTCAACATCATCAAGGAGTTCGCCCAACCTTCCAGCAAGTCTACCGACATCCCTCCCTCACAACACCTCTGCAACAAACTCAGCACCTTCTTTCACCACACAATCAAGAGCATCTACGACCACTTGGATGAAGACAACCAACACACGGAACCCCCACCAACCACCCTGAAGCCAACGATTGACATCTGGACAGCCCTCACCACCGAAGACACACTGAAGACCATGAAGTCAATACACTCCGGGGCCCCCACAGACGCCTGCCCCCACCACATCTTCAACAGAGCTGCCGACACCTTGGCACCCATGCTCTGCCACACTAGCACTCAACCCCTTCCAATCCGGCTTCAGGAAAAACCACAGTATGGAAACCACCCTCCTCGCCGCAACAGATGACATCCGCGCCCTACTGGACAAAGGAGAAACAGTAGCCATCATCATCCTCGACGTCTAAGCGGCATTGGACACGGTCTCCACTGCACCCTAACACGCAGATTTCACGACGCAGGGATGCAGGACAATGCCCTCGACTGGATCAGCGCCTTCCTCTCTGACAGAACTCAGTGGGTCAGACTCCCCCCTTTCCACTCGGACCCTACACCAACAACCTGCGGAGTCCCTCAGGGGTCTTCCCTCAGCCCGACGCTCTTATACGTTTACATGGCTCTGCTCGCCCCCATCGTCAAAACCTACATACTCAACATTGTGTCATACGCAGACGACACCCAACTCATCCTCTCCATATGCAACAAACCCAACACCGCCAGACACAACTTTCGAGGAGGCATGGAAGCCGTCGCCAAATGGATGAAAAACAGCTGCCTAGAACTAAACACCAACAAGACAGAAGTACTCATCATGGGCCCAAACCCCGATGCCTGGAACAACACCTGGTGGACCCCTGCCTTCGTAAACACGCCCACGGACCACGCACGCAACCTGGGAATCATCCTGGACTCCGAGCTCAAAATGGACAGCCAGATAAACTCATTCTCGTCCTCCTGCTTCCACACCCTCCGCCTCCTATGTAAGATCTTCAAATGGATCCCCCTTAAACACAGAGAGACAGCCATACCTCCTGATCACCAGCAGACTCGACTACGGCAACACACTCTACACCGGAATAAACAAAAACCTCACCGCAAGCTACAGAACATCCAGAACGCCACTGCAAGACTGGTCCTTAACCTACCAAGACACTGCCACATCTCTCAGCATCTGCACATACTCCACTGGCTCCCCATTGAGGCAAGAGTCACCTTCAAGATGCTAACCCACGCTCACAAGGCCCTCCACGACACTGAACCGGCATACCTCTACAGCTGACGCAAATTCCACGCACCCCAAAGGACCCTACGATCAGCCCAGCTCTCCTAAACTGTGGTCACAGTGCCAGAAAAACCAGAGCGGGAGGCCGCTCCTTCTCCTTCCTCACGGCCAGAGCCTGGAACGCCCTGCCCCTCCACCTCGGTCAGACATTGCTCTCCATCTTTGCAAGAACCCTCAAAAGCTGGCTCCTCGACAGACCCCCTCCTTGATGGACTGGAACCTGGAAAATCCCGTCCCCCTCCAGCTCCTTGAGACCCTTACGGGCGAGTAGCCGCGCTTAACAAGCGCTTGATTGATTGATTGACTGTATTTGTTATCATTCTGCTTCAACTCTTTTCTCGTGTTCTTAAGTAAACCTATTCTTTGGACACTTTCTTATATACACAATTGTCATAACACAATTTTCGCAAGAGATAATAAACAATCTTTTCTGTACATGGGGGGTATTCCTACAGGTGGTGTGTCTGCAGGATCTATAGGTTCACAAGAGTGTTTACAGATCCTCAGCCCAAGTATGGAGAAGCAGCGCGCTGCTCGTGAGTTTAGGAGTCTAGTGATTATACCAGTAAGGGTAGACTTCTCTTATCCACCTGTAAAATGAAATTTGTCTGCACCAGGGAAACCGTGCCCTTTGCTGGCTGTATTGACTGTTTCTTCCCATAGAATATACAACACATAAAGTTAGCTCCTCAACTCATCCCTTTATTTACTCATTATCCGACAGTAGAGCAGGTTTTCGTAATAGAAACTGCATTATGGCAATGCCAAGGCACGGCACTGTATACTGACTTCAGACTCTGGTAGAAGGTCTTCTTTCATTGGCATTGATTGGTGCACATGCTCATGGGCCTGGCTCACATCCCTTCCTGAGTGCAGTGGAAGGACCAAACTGCACTCAGGAAGTGACGCTGGACCAGGTGGAACGCGGCACTCTAGATCTCCTCAAGCCCCCAACATTCAGTCACTCCATGACCGTAATGGCCACTCAGGAGGGTCAATGTCTCTTAGTTAAAGGGTGGATGAGTCAAGTGTAAGGATAAGTGCAGAGAAAAGAGAAAGGTGGAAGGAGGAAACAGAGAGTAAGAACAGGCAGAGAGTGGCTTGCTGTTGGCAGTGAGTCCAATTCCGTCTGATGGATTGTCCAGGCTGGCCTCAGCACCGCAGGATGGGGTTAAGAGGTATAAGGTGCTTTGACCAAGAATAGTTCACTGGGTTCCTTTGCTGACACCTGTGGGGATCAGACCATAGGATGTAGTGATAGCGTCCATAACAAATAGTTAGGGTTTAGATGTAAAGCAATTTGCTTGGACATATAAGACAGTGCTTGTTAATTATGCCCTATAATTTTTCTTACACACTAGAGCGGGGCCTCATATTCCCGAGCGGTTGCCGGGTGAGGTGAGGTCGTCTCCCACAAAAAGCTGGGTGAGTATTACGGAAAGGGAATTTCTTCCTGTAACGGAGCTAGTATGCTCAATTGAAAGCGGAGTATAAAATACTTACGCCACTGTGTTGTCTGTACAGTTTCTATGTAACTATGTGGATATACATGTAAATATGTGCTTGTTTGTGTATGTTTTTCCAACAGGAGAAAGACAACTTACTTCTTCCAGTATACATTGGGGCTCGAAGTTCCTGGTAGATATAATTATTGTAAAGTATATTATTTACTCTTCATTCTTTATTTGCACTGTTAGACGGACCGGGAGGGTCGGCCGAGATTACGGGGAGAGGTCTCCAGGGAGAGCCGTCTCCAACGACTGTACAGACAAGTAACTTCCCCCCCACAGACGGACACCACACAAGACTGAAGGTTAACGAGACTTTATATGCAATTCTTAGGTTACGATGGTATGATACAAGGAGGTCTGGACTCAGGGGTCCCCTCGAGTCTAGTCTTTGGTTGAGGAAAGGGGTAGCGGGACAGTCTTTAGTTACCAATGAGTACAAAATAGCTCTCAATCCTCGAGCTCGGCGTTCTAGATGATCGGGCCGTGGCGGAGCCAAGCAGGTCCCGAGATGGACGGATGAAAGATGACGGTCCGCGGCGGAGCCTGCAGGTCCCGGTGAAGATGACGGTTACAACGGTCCGCGGCCACGCCAGCAGATCCGGACGACGATGAAGGATGAAGGTTACGACGGCTGTGGCAGCGCCAACAGGCAGGACGATGGTGCACAGGACAGAGCTATGGCAGCGCCAGTAGTCCGTCCAGGATGAGTTCCTCTTTACGTCTCTCGACTCCAAGATACAACTCCTTCCTGCTCTGGAGCTGCCCCAGTTATAGGGCTGGCGTGCTTTGATGTCCGGACCCTCGCACTTGGAGGTCGGGAGGTCCGGGATGAGGGAGTCCAGACACCCAGCAGGGGGGTGGAGCCAGCGCCCGGGGAGGCGATGGGCGAGCGGCACTTGGCGGGGGAGAGCCATCGGCACCTCTTTCTCCCATTGACTTGCCAAGTAGCCCGCTCACCTCCTGGGTGGAGGGTGGTGCCGGAATGTCTGAGGCCGGGCTAGGCCCAGGGTTGAGGTCGATCGGGGGCCAGGCGGCCTCGTGGTGAAGTGTCCAAGATGGCGGCCCAGGCTGGGCGCGTGGGCCGGCAGTGGATCGGACCCACGAGGTTAACATGCTCGAGGGCAGGGGTCCCTGAGGGGACGGAGGACGTGCAATGGTGGTGTGTGGTACTTGCGTGACCGGGCTCGGGCCTGGTTGAGCCGGGGGAGAGCGGCCCTTCATGTGGCCTGTCCAACATGCGTCCCCCCCAGCTGAAGGCGGGGAGAGTTACCCATCCTCTTGGGGACTCTCTTCGTCGAGGTGGAAAAACCGGGACAGGCCATCCGCGTTGGCGTGATCGGGCCCAGGCCGGTGTTCGACTGTGAAGTCCATACCTTGCAAGGAGATGGACCAGCGTAGCAACTTTGGGTTTTCCCCCCGCATATGCATCAGCCACTGCAGGGGTCGGTGGTCGGTCTGCACCCGAAAGTGGGTGCCAAAAAGGTAGGGCCGGAGCTTCTTGAGGGCCCATACCACAGCGAAGGCTTCCCTCTCTATGGTGCTCCAGCGTTGCTCCCGGGGTAGGAGTCTCCGGCTGATGAAGGCCACCGGTTGATCAAGGCCTTCGGGGTTCACTTGAGACAGGACCGCCCCAATGCCCTGGTCGGAGGCGTCCGTCTGGACGACGAACTCCCGGCTGTAGTCTGGGGCCTGGAGCACAGGAGCGGAACACATGGCGGCCTTCAACTGTTCGAATGCCGTTTGACACTCTGGGGTCCAGTTCACTTTCTTGGGCTGATTTTTTGACGTGAGTTCTGTGAGAGGCCCCACTATGGTACCATAGTCTTTCACGAACCTTCGGTAATAGCCCGTGAGGCCCAGGAAGGCCCGTACCTCGGTTTGGGTGATAGGGGGCTGCCAGTCCTGGATGGCGGCAATTTTCAGCTGTAGAGGGGCCACTAGGCCGCTTCCCACCTGGTGTCCGAGGTAGGTCACAGACCCTTGTCCAATTTGACACTTGCTGGCCTTGATCGTGAGGCCAGCTCGCTGAAGGGCTTGCAGCACTGCTCGGAGGTGGTGGAGGTGCTCGGTCCAATGGTGGCTGTACACAGCGATGTCGTCTAGGTAGGCGGCGCTGAACCCTTCGAGCCCCGCCAGGACCTGATTGACGAGCCGTTGGAAAGTCGCTGGGGCATTCTTCATGCCGAAGGGCATGACCGTAAAATGGTAGTGGCCATCGGGGGTGGAGAAGGCAGAACGTTCTTGTGCTCGGGGTGTGAGGCCGATCTGCCAATAACCTGCTGTCAGGTCGAAGATGCTGAGGTAGCGGGCAGCTCCCATTCGGTCGACCAGTTCATCTGCCCGGGGGATGGGATGTGCGTCTGTTCTGGTGACTTCATTCAGGCCCCGGTAGTCGACGCAGAACCGGAGTTCTGGTGTGGTTCCGGGGGCGGCTGCTTTGGGGACCAGTACGACCGGGCTGGCCCATGGACTGTCTGAGGGCTCGATGACCCCGAGTGTGAGCATCTTGGCCACTTCCGCCTGGATGCAGGCCCGTACCCGATCAGGTACGCGGTAGGCCCGGTGGCGGATAGGAGGGCTGTCTCCGGTGTCCACATCGTGCACACACCAGGAAGTGACACCTGGGGTGAGGGAGAACAGGCTGGCGAACTGTGACAGGAGGGCTTGGCACTCTTGGCGTTGTTCTCTGGTGAGGGTCTCCGAGAGTCGGACCCCATCCACGGAGCCGTCTTGCTCCTGGGTCCGCAGGAGGTCAGGGAGAGGCTCGGAGTCGTCTTCAACCCCATTGTCTGTGGCCATCAGTAGGCTGAGTTCTGTTCGTGCAAAGTGGGGTTTCAGCCTGTTGGTGTGGAGGACTCGGAGTGGGTTCCGGGAGGACTCCATATCGATCAGATAGGTGGCAGGACCCTTGCGCTCGATTACCTTGAAGGGCCCCGTCCATTTGTCTTGGAGAGCGCATGGCTCTGTGGGGGACATTACCCATACCTGTTGCCCCGGTTCGAATTCAATGGATGAGGCGTTCTGGTCATACCATTTTTTCATATCCTCTTGACTGGCCTCTAGGTTGGCTTTTGCTAGGTCTCTGAACCGCCGGGACTGGTTGCGGAGGGTGAGGAGGTACCGGAAGACATCTGGAGGGTTCTTGGCCGGAGGCATCTCCCAGCCTTCTTTGATCAGGCTGAGCGGCCCCCGCACTGGGTGCCCGTATAGCAGTTCAAATGGGCTGAAGCCTAGGGATTTTTGTGGGACCTCTCGGTAGGCGAAGAGGAGGCACGGCAGCAGCACATCCCACTGGCGACGGAGGGGCTCTTCCAATCCCCCGATCATCCCTTTTAGCGTGCGGTTGAACCGCTCAACAAGTCCGTTCCCTTGGGGGTGATAGGGGGTCGTGAATCGGTAGGTGACCCCACACTGTTGCCAGAGGGATTTCATGTATTTAGAGATAAAGTTCGTGCCTCTGTCGCTGACGACTTCTCGGGGGAACCCCACACGGGAGAAGATCCCCATCAGGGCCCGGCCGACCACTGGGGCTGTCACGGTCCGGAGAGGAACAGCCTCAGGGTAGCGGGTGGCGTGGTCCACTAGCACCAGAATAAAGCGATGGCCTTGTTTTGTACGCGGGTCCAGGGGTCCCACAATGTCTATTCCGACCCTCTCAAATGGGGTCGTGACTACTGGAAAAGGTTGCAAGGGGGCCTTTAGTTTGCGGCCGATCTTCCCACTGGCTTGGCACGTGGGGCAAGATCGGCAATGCTGGTGCACATCGTTTCTCATTTTGGGCCAGAAGAAGTGGGTCACTAGGCGACTGTAGGTTTTATCTTGTCCCAGGTGCCCTGCCAGGGGGACATCGTGGGCCAGGTTTAGCAGGAAGTCTCTAAAGCGGAGGGGCACTACTAGTACTCGGTTGGCCCCCAGCTCGGCGATTCTTTGCTCGCTGTACAACAGATCATTGTCCCAGTAGACCCAATGAGTTCCGGAAGTATCCCCTGTGCTTTGGGCGAGCGCTTGTTGGCGGAGTCCCTCTAGGGAGGGACAGGTCTTCTGTTCCTGGCGAAATTGTTCTTGTGTGGGCCCCCCCTCTTGGGCCCACTGGTCAAGGTTAGCGAGGTCGGAAGGTTGAGCAGGTTCGAGGGGGGTGTCATGGTCGGTGGTCTCGGCTGGGGCGACCGGAGGCGGTGGCGCCGGCCATTCTGGTTCTTCCGGGTGATGGTTGGCACGGGCGGCCATGGACCGGGTGGTGACGCACGCCCAGTCCGGGACGCCTAACATCCCCAAGTGTTCTTTTCGCTCCACGGCTGCCCACGGGGAGCTCTCCAGGTCATTTCCGAGGAGGCAGTCCACGGGGGAGTCGTCTCGGACCGTCACCTTCAACATGCCGGAGACCCCTCCCCACTCAAAGGGGACGCAGGCCATCCGACACAGACTTTCCGAGTTGTCGGCTGATCGCACAGGGCAGAGAATGTTCGGTAGATATTGTTCTGGGGTCACCAGGTGACAGCGGACGGCTGTCACACTGGCCCCGGTGTCCCGAAGGGCTTCGGCCCGTCGTCCATTGATGCTCACCCATTGGCTGTACTTCTGGGTGTTAGCGGGTAGGGGGACCCGCGGGACCATGTCTCTTCCCCCTAAGCACGCGAGAGTCATGGCGGCTGGCTCCCACTCTTGATACTCTTGCTCGTCTGTTTCTTGTTCCTCGGAGATCTGTTCTTCCCCTAGTGCCGCGGCGGCCACTTGGCGGGGTTTTGGACTCTGATACTGCGGGCAGCTTGGGTCATTTGCATAGTGGCCGACTCGTTGGCATCGGTGACACGTGACATTGGCTCTGTACCCCGGTCGCGCCGGGGTGCTGCCCCGGTTGGCCGGGGGGGTGGTGCTGGTAGCGGGGGCGGCCGGAGTGTTGTCTCTTCCTCGTCCTTGGCCCCCTCCTCCTCCTCTGGGTCGGTGGTGACCATTGTTGTTCCTGTTCTGCTCGTAGGACCCATTCCGGCCCACTCTGGTGATCTCCCACCGGTCAGCTTCGGCTGCGAGCTGCCGGGGATCGGTTAACTTACTGTCGAGGAGGTGTTGGCGTAGTTCAATGAAGCAATTGTTGGACAGATGCTCCCATACCATCAGATTGAACAGCTGCTCGTAGGTCGTGACGTTGTTTCCTCTGATCCAGCCTTCGAAAGCTCGGCTAAAGTACGTTACATAGTCCACCCAAGTTGTACCCGGGATGCGTGTGCAGTCTCGGAACCTCTGACGGTACATCTCGGGCGTGAGGCCATAGCGGGTGAGGAGGGCCGCTTTCATATGGTCGTAGGAGGTCATCTGGTGGTCTGGGAGCTGTAACAGGGTATCGCGGCCTTCATTGAGGAATCTGCCCCATAGGCCGGCTCCCCAGTCGTTTCTATCGATCCGGTGCGCAGTCATAGCGATTTCATAGGCCTTAAACCATTGCTGGATGTCGTCCTCTCGGAAATATTCTCGGACAACATCCTTGGGGATGTGTACTCTTTTCTCCGTGGTTCCTGGGGTGTGTGATCTCTCGGGCACCCCTAACTCTTTATTCTGCTTGCGCAGGTTGATCTCGGCTAGGTTCCGTTCGTGCTCGTACGCCAGTTTCTTTTCCTCGAGCTCCCTTTGTCTCTGTTTCTCCTCTCTTTCTTCTCGGAGACGTAGGTGCTCTAAGTTGATTTTTTGTTCGGCCAACTTGAGTTCTACTTCCATCTTGAGTCGGGCCATTTCTAGCTCGTGTAGTTGGGTTTTTTCTCTTTCTTGGATCTCGTCTTGCGAGAGACCGGTTCTTTGCCCTTCAGGGGCCGTGTTGGTTTTTTTCCCGGTGCTTTGCTCAGGGGCTTCGGCATCCCCGGTCTCTGCCCAAGATTCTAGGGCATGCTTAAAATCGTCCTTGGTGCTTAGTCCGGTGGTAGCGATACCTAGTTCGATGCAGAACTGCTTTAGTTCACGATGGCTGTACTCCTCTAGTTTTTCCATTTGGAACTTCTCAGTTGCTCCGCTTTCTTTAGTTGTCATTGTGGTTCGTTGTGGGGTGAGCTACTCTCTGTACGTTATGCGGTGATTCGGACCGCGCCGCTGGCCACCAATGTTAGACGGACCGGGAGGGTCGGCCGAGATTACGGGGAGAGGTCTCCAGGGAGAGCCGTCTCCAACGACTGTACAGACAAGTAACTTCCCCCCCACAGACGGACACCACACAAGACTGAAGGTTAACGAGACTTTATATGCAATTCTTAGGTTACGATGGTATGATACAAGGAGGTCTGGACTCAGGGGTCCCCTCGAGTCTAGTCTTTGGTTGAGGAAAGGGGTAGCGGGACAGTCTTTAGTTACCAATGAGTACAAAATAGCTCTCAATCCTCGAGCTCGGCGTTCTAGATGATCGGGCCGTGGCGGAGCCAAGCAGGTCCCGAGATGGACGGATGAAAGATGACGGTCCGCGGCGGAGCCTGCAGGTCCCGGTGAAGATGACGGTTACAACGGTCCGCGGCCACGCCAGCAGATCCGGACGACGATGAAGGATGAAGGTTACGACGGCTGTGGCAGCGCCAACAGGCAGGACGATGGTGCACAGGACAGAGCTATGGCAGCGCCAGTAGTCCGTCCAGGATGAGTTCCTCTTTACGTCTCTCGACTCCAAGATACAACTCCTTCCTGCTCTGGAGCTGCCCCAGTTATAGGGCTGGCGTGCTTTGATGTCCGGACCCTCGCACTTGGAGGTCGGGAGGTCCGGGATGAGGGAGTCCAGACACCCAGCAGGGGGGTGGAGCCAGCGCCCGGGGAGGCGATGGGCGAGCGGCACTTGGCGGGGGAGAGCCATCGGCACCTCTTTCTCCCATTGACTTGCCAAGTAGCCCGCTCACCTCCTGGGTGGAGGGTGGTGCCGGAATGTCTGAGGCCGGGCTAGGCCCAGGGTTGAGGTCGATCGGGGGCCAGGCGGCCTCGTGGTGAAGTGTCCAAGATGGCGGCCCAGGCTGGGCGCGTGGGCCGGCAGTGGATCGGACCCACGAGGTTAACATGCTCGAGGGCAGGGGTCCCTGAGGGGACGGAGGACGTGCAATGGTGGTGTGTGGTACTTGCGTGACCGGGCTCGGGCCTGGTTGAGCCGGGGGAGAGCGGCCCTTCATGTGGCCTGTCCAACATGCACATTATCACTACACTAGATTTTCTATATGCTGCAGTAGCCTACCACCATTGAGGTCCTGAAGAAAGCCGGATAGAGTTTCCATTTGGCTGAAACATGTTGACCGTTCTGCACAGCGCCACAGTGTAGTTATAAATTTAGACTACCAGGCGTGGTTTTAACTTTGACACTTGTACAATCTCTAATAAACATATTTTTTGTCCAAGTAGTTAATTTTAATTATCACTTCACTAGAGCACTGCACTGCACGCCATTAGCACCACTTTCTGAGTAACAATCTGGCTAGAGTTTCTTCTGATATCCATATCCGCACCGTCAATTGATGGTTTGGGCGGTGTTTGGACTGATTCATAAATCCCACATGATGAGATTCCGCCAGAAGGGTGGACTGATGGGAATTTCTCAGCCAGATGTAACTCATTTTTTCTATACATGAATCCTGTTGGTTCTTAGTCACTAGTACAGAAGTATACACAGTGGACCGGTCATCTCTGTTTATATTTTGATAGTTCACTGAGATACCTTGAGGAGGTCTGAAGTAAAATGGATTTTGTGTGATGCCAAGATAATTAAATTCAACAACAAAAGAGTGACTAGCGGCGCAAATCAAAGGGACCAGTGAAACGACTAGTGATTGCAACCAAAGAAAAAAAGGAGAGGTGTAATTGGTGGAAAAAAAATCTATTTTTTAAAAGAACCCTCACCCACCAACCTAGTTGGTGACATGCTTCATCATCGGGTTCCCACCGGGAAGACCGAATGTCTCCCCGGTGTGCTACAATGCCTGATTACAGCGGAGCAGGTTTTTTTTTACTGTGAAGTAGAGCTACGATTGTGAATGGTCATTTTATAGAAGGCAGACTCATTCCCAAACTAATTTTAATAAAGGGACAACATGCGATCGTTAAAAACAAGTGGATCGGACACGGGTTGGTTTTAAGATTGAACCAGCTGTATCCTAAATATGAGTAAAGGTCGACATGTTTCTGCTCATGTATGCTGATTCAGCAGAGCTTTCATCAGGACCAAAGGAAAAAGACCCCGCGGGTGTTATACACACTCTAAGACGTATCCTGACCTCGGGTGTGTGTGTGTAATTGGATAAAACTCACGGTTTTACCCGAATGGGCACTCCAGGGATTGCCCTAATCTGAAAGAGAAAAGAAATGCACAAACATAAACATATCAAGGCTTTCAAATTGCTCTCTCTTACAAGATAATCTAACCAGGCTGTGCCCATAGATCCTTTATTGTTGGTGATGAAAGAAGTCTGAAAGTCATGGTTCTGCTCATCCTCTGTGCCTTACCAGATCTCCTTGATGCAAATGAGAGAACTAGCGTGCAGTCGGCTGTTTGCATAAGATCTGATCTTTTTTTTAAACTTTTTTTGTTGTTGCAGTTTTACAAAGCGCAAACTTGGCCAAAAGGTATTGGAGCGCTTTACATGAGCACCGGTTATATTACACAACACATTTCCTTTTTGGTAGGCACGGGGAGATTAAGTGACTTGCCCAGAGTCACAGGATGTGGACGCGACCCTGAGGCACGAACCTTGGTTGCCAGCACCGAAGTCGGCAATGTAGCTGTCAGACCACATCCTCTCTTTCTTTGCAGAATCACGAAACAGTCTAGAGTGGTTCTTCCTAAAGGTGACATACTTTGTTTTTGTTAAACACTATATTCTACGTATGAGTCTCCACTAGTGCTGTGTAGTGTCTGTATAATAACGCAGTGTTTTGCAGAGAGTGTGTGATATGGAAGACCTAGTGGTCTTGTCGTTTTTTTATGTTATGTTGTATAGATTTGTAGAGCGCACTGTCACCCAGGAGCGTATCCTGGTGCTGAGCAGGTGCAAGTCTAGCCAAACCCATCGCCTAGTAGAACTTCTCGAAAAGCCAGGTTTTAAGCATCTTGCAAAATTCAACAAGTGAGGAGCAGGCTCCTATGTGTACCATTAGTCCATCCACTTTTTAGGAATGATGTAGGAGAAGTCTAGATTGCCGGATTCTATTTTCTGTATGCGTGGGATTTGTCCACGTAGGAGTCCGGACGAGTGGAAGTGTCTGGAATGTTTGTGAAAACAGATGTGATTGTTGAGGTCTGCGGGGCCAGTGGTATGTAGTGCCTTGAATGTGTGGGTGAGTGTGTGAATTAGGCTTGTTTGTGGACGGAGAGCCAGTGGAGCTCCTTCAGGTGTGCTGTGATATGAGTGCGGCATGGAAGTAATATTGACTGCCAAGTTCTGAATTGTCTGCATTCTTCTGTTGAGATTTTGTTGATGCCAGCATAGAGGGTGTTCCCGTAGTCCAGCTTGCTTGTGACGAGGGCGTGTGTGATGGTTTTCTGGGTGCTGATTACGAGCCATTCGAACATCTTCCTCAGCATCTTCAGGGTATGGTAGCATGAGGTGGTGACCGCATTGAGTTTCGGTGGTCATGTTGAGTTTGCTGTCGGTGATGATATCGATGTTCAGGGTGTGGGTGGTTGCGATTGGTGTCAGTCCTAGCTCTGTTGGCCACTAGGTGGAGTCCCCTGGTGATGTGCTCGTCCCGGAGATCACAATTTTCGTCTTGTTGGTGTTCAGCTTTGGATACTGGTCATCTTGTCCATGAGGGAGAGAATGAGTTGCATGTCGACGGCATAGGAGAGAATGTTGATATTGTGAGAGAAGATGATGCTCGCTAGTTGGGTCATGTATGCATTGAAGAGGGTCGGGCTCAGGGAGGATCCTTGCGGAACTCCGTAGAAGAGATTACAGGTGTCTGAGGTGTCCGGTGCCAGGCTGACTAACTTGGTACTTCCAGTCAGGAAGGAGCAAATCCATGGGAGTGCGTGTCCTTCAGTTCAGAGGTTGTGTAGGCGTTGGATGCGGATGGAGACTGTTAAATGCTGCAAAGATCTGCAATGCTTTCTCTAATGTTCCCGTGCATCTCTCTGAGATGCCACTACTCTGGGACAACAATACAGTTATTTTCTGTTTAAATCCTAGGACTGTTGCAAAATCTTTAAATCTTTTCAGCAAAAGGGTTCATTGTGGTATATTATTGCATAGGGGATGCCGAAGGTGGAGGACATTTTCTTCAAGGCAGGTATGAGCACATATGTTGCAATACTGCAAACAGCCATTACTTTTGTTAAACGTGAATATTCATCCATCCCCACCAGTAGATTACACCTTGTAGTGATGGGTCCAAAGTCGTCAATTGTAACCCCTTCCCAGATGTTTGTTGGCAGCATTGACACTTGTAGCAGCTCTGGAGCCATATCCTTCCTCATTGTCTGACAAAAGTCCTATTCTCCCCATTACTTCATGCACGATCCTCAACAGCAGGAAACCAATACTATTTGTTGCGGTAAATGTTTTGTGCCTCTGTGGCCCTCATGCACCGATCTTGGCCTTGGAGAGAACGAGGAACGGCCAAACAGGTTTCTCGGAGTGGAGGACTGAGAAACGCCCTATGGGATTGGGGTGTGCAGCGGGTTGTTCCTCTGCTAAATAGGACGGCTAGACACCATCATTGACTCCTGGGGTCATTTGGGATTTAGGTGTCAGTACAGTTGTGAAAGGGGTGTGCGCGTAGGGGAGGGGGGAGAGAGAGCTACTGGGTACAGGTGATATTGGTTCTGCCGCTATTGTTTCCTTCTTCCTTTTTCCTTTTATTGTTTACACACAGTTGTTGTATAAAAGTCATCTTTGTGCACAATATTGGAGTTGGGAAGATCCACCCCCGACAATACTCATACAGATAACCTCAACGTGCAGACAGTCATGGACCTACTTTGGGGCGGCTGCCCCGGCATCATGTGTTTTGCTAGTAAGGGGCGGGTATCCTTCTTTCTTATTTCACATGTGATCTTGCACCTCTTACTTGTATGTTATAATGTCTCTAAATGCGTACATGACAAGACCAGTTGTTGAACTAATACTGTTGAAATGTCCAATGTAATGTGATATTTTTATAATCTTCAAAAGGTAAAAAACAAAAAGCTAATAAACAGATTTGACAGAAAAAACAGGTTTCTCGGAGTGTGAGCCCTTTGTGATGCTGAATGAATTCGAGTCGCTTGATGCACTCGTGTTATTCAGTATGCTTCCACAGTTCATTATTCACTTGTCATCCTTCAAATGACAAGGTCGATGTAACTTAAAACCTCTGATTATAAATAGAGGTGTGCGAAAATCGCGGAGTTTCACTCCATGGAATTCTGCGGAGTTACATAAAAACTCCATGAGATTCTGCTGAGTTGCTTGAGTGGACGGAAATCAGCATGTCACGCTGCTCGTACTGATTTTCGGTTCTAGGAGCTTGTCGGGCAATAACCACGCCTCACGCCAAAGTGGGGTAAAAGGTCGCTTTATTGGACAGGTAGGCAGAATAATAATAATGCATACATATCATATACAGACATTTCCCCAGCTAACACCCCCATCCCCTAAGCATGACCCCCTAACCACTATTTCCCCACCTTGTCCATCCCAAAGCTCCTCCCATAATGCCTAACTCAGTCTCCTGCCTACCTCTTGGCTCCAACTACTCTCCCCTGCTTCCCTCTGCCCAAACCTATTCCTAATGCCCCCAACCCTTCCTGCCTGTCTTGCTTTCTTCCAAATCTGCCACCTGTCCAAGGGACGATAAAACTATAAAAAACATTATTAACACAGTAAAAGGCATAAAAAACAGATATGCACAAAAATAGAAACAGAGGGGTGGGAGAGAGGGCCAAAAATGCAGCTCCCTACAGCCCCTCCTGACAGAAAGGCTGCCTCGAACACGATGACACTGGAGAGCCGGCTCTCGCGCCTTGCGCCACCTGTGTGATTAACGATGACGTCAGAGCCGGCCTCCGTGTCCCGTGCCCCTGCCAAAACTGCTGCTCCCAAACCCACGGGGTTAAGGGTGTACCAAAGCCCGAAATCGCCAGGGGGTGAACACTCTGCGAGTGTCACCCCCAGAAGCCCATCAGGCAATAACCACGCCTCACGCCAAAGTGGGGTAAAAGGCCGCTTTATTGGACAGGTAGGCAGAATAATAATAATGCATACATATCATATACAGACATTTCCCCAGCTAACACCCCCATCCCCTAAGCATGACCCCCTAACCACTATTTCCCCACCTCGTCCATCCCAAAGCTCCTCCCATAACGCCTAACTCAGTCTCCTGCCTACCTCTTGGCTCCAACTACTCTCCCCTGCTTCCCTCTGCCCAAACCTATTCCTAATGCCCCCAACCCTTCCTGCCTGTCTTGCTTTCTTCCAAATCTGCCACCTGTCCAAGGGACGACAAAACTATAAAAAACATTATTAACACAGTAAAAGGCATAAAAACAGATATGCACAAAAATAGAAACAGAGGGGTGGGAGAGAGGGCCAAAAATGCAGCTCCCTACAGCCCCTCCTGACAGAAAGGCTGCCTCGAACACGATGACACTGGAGAGCCGGCTCTCGCGCCTTGCGCCACCTGTGTGATTAACGATGACGTCAAAGCCGGCCTCTGTGTCCCGTGCCCCTGCCAAAACTGCTGCTCCCAAACCCACGAGGCTAAGGGTGTACCAAAGCCCGAAATCGCCCGGGGGTGAACACTCTGCGAGTGTCACCCCCAGGAGCCCATCAGGCAATAACCACGCCTCACGCCAAAGTGGGGTAAAAGGCCGCTTTATTGGACAGGTAGGCAGAATAATAATAATGCATACATATCATATACAGACATTTCTCCAGCTAACACCCCCATCCCCTAAGCATGACCCCCTAACCACTATTTCCCCACCTTGTCCATCCCAAAGCTCCTCCCATAACGCCTAACTCAGTCTCCTGCCTACCTCTTGGCTCCAACTACTCTCCCCTGCTTCCCTCTGCCCAAACCTATTCCTAATGCCCCCAACCCTTCCTGTCTGTCTTGCTTTCTTCCAAATCTGCCACCTGTCCAAGGGACGATAAAACTATAAAAAACATTATTAACACAGTAAAAGGCATAAAAACAGATATGCACAAAAATAGAAACAGAGGGGTGGGAGAGAGGGCCAAAAATGCAGCTCCCTACAGCCCCTCCTGACAGAAAGGCTGCCTCGAACACGATGACACTGGAGAGCCGGCTCTCGCGCCTTGCGCCACCTGTGTGATTAACGATGACGTCAGAGCCGGCCTCCGTGTCCCGTGCCCCTGCAAAACTGCTGCTCCCAAACCCACGGGGTTAAGGGTGTACCAAAGCCCGAAATCGCCCGGGGGTGAACACTCTGCGAGTGTCACCCCCAGAAGCCCATCAGGCAATAACCACGCCTCACGCCAAAGTGGGGTAAAAGGCCGCTTTATTGGACAGGTAGGCAGAATAATAATAATGCATACATATCATATACAGACATTTCCCCAGCTAATACCCCCATCCCCTAAGCATGACCCCCTAACCACTATTTCCCTACCTTGTCCATCCCAAAGCTCCTTCGATAACGCCTAACTCAGTCTCCTGCCTACCTCTTGGCTCCAACTACTCTCCCCTGCTTCCCTCTGCCCAAACCTATTCCTAATGCCCCCAACCCTTCCTGCCTGTCTTGCTTTCTTCCAAATCTGCCACCTGTCCAAGGGACGACAAAACTATAAAAAACATTATTAACACAGTAAAAGGCATACAAAACAGATATGCACAAAAATAGAAACAGAGGGGTGGGAGAGAGGGCCAAAAATGCAGCTCCCTACAGCCCCTCCTGACAGAAAGGCTGCCTCGAACACGATGACACTGGAGAGCCGGCTCTCGCGCCTTGCGCCACCTGTGTGATTAACAATGACGTCAGAGCCGGACTCCGTGTCCCGTGCCCCTGCCAAAACTGCTGCTCCCAAACCCACGAGGCTAAGGGTGTACCAAAGCCCGAAATCGCCCGGGTGTGAACACTCTGCGAGTGTCACCCCCAGGAGCCCATCAGGCAATAACCACGCCTCACGCCAAAGTGGGGTAAAAGGCCGCTTTATTGGACAGGTAGGCAGAATAATATTAATGCATACATATCATATACAGACATTTCCCCAGCTAACACCCCCATCCCCTAAGCATGACCCCCTAACCACTATTTCCCCACCTTGTCCATCCCAAAGCTCCTCCCATAACGCCTAACTCAGTCTCCTGCCTACCTCTTGGCTCCAACTACTTTCGCGTGCTTCCCTCTGCCCAAACCTATTCCTAATGCCCCCAACCCTTCCTGCCTGTCCTGCTTTCTTCCAAATCTGCCACCAGGAAAAACCCCATCACGGGTGTTTTTTTCCTGTCCCCCCCCCCTCCCGTAACCGTTGGTTTCGTAAAAGTGTTACCGACAGAAAACCACTGTCGCCAAACAGGAAAACTTTATTACTACCACGATAACGTGCGCCAACAGAAACGACAACTGAAACTGCCGCTAAAACAGCCAAAAACACATTATTGCACTACAATTGTAACAAAATAGCAAAGACCCCCCTTTCCGACGGAAATTCTGTAAAAACTGCTCTTATAAGGAAAGTGAGAAAGGTAATGAGAGACTTGGAAAAGAAGGAGGGAACAAACATGAAAAACGGAGGAAGGCAGAGAAAAAACAGGATTTGCAAAAGGGTGTTGGATCCGGAAAGGAGAGGGGACAGAAAGGTGAAGAAACCTGGATGAAATGGACTAGATAGAGAAAGGGAAAAATAGCAAAAACTAACAAAGCTATTGATAACAATATAAACCTGGCCCGCTGTCGCTATAACAGTACCCATTTACCACCATGGATTAATGCACAAAATTCCGGCCAGCATGTCTTTAATGTTCAACAAATAAATGTAATTCCTTATGAACGACAGGTGAACACCATCATGCCGGAAGAATTGAAAATCCGCAGTTTGAATTTCATCATGTACTAACCAAAAGATTCTGTTAATGAAACAAAAACGTTGCATTTCCTGGTTGACTTTCCTACGTGCTCTCTCCACGGCAGTATGACTGTCCGCCCCTCTCCACACTCTGCGGGGCAAGAGAGCAGTGAATATGAGTCGTGATTGCGGCCAAGTTTTTATGAAGAGCTCTAGATCTGTCTTCATTTCTATTATCAAACCTAGACCTGATAGCTGTACTAGATCGTTCTCCCCCAGGTGTATTAACAGAATGTCTGGCATATTCTGGGGAGGGAATTCGGCAACCAAAGGTAAAAACTGACCCCATCGCATACCACTCTTACCCCACCATGAGATAGCCACTGCATCAGAGGAAAACCCCAGGCACGTGCCAAACTGTCTCTTATTTGCCTGTGTAGCCGCCCATTTTATAAACGAATGGCCGATGACCCAAACATTCTTGCGAGGTGACTTTGTGCCTGGAAAGAAAGGACAATTAGTATCCTTGAAATCAGATTAAAACTTACAAATGTCTAACATAACGTAAAAAACAATCAGAAGACCACCTTCCCAGCTTCTTAATGTCACCCACAGAGAAACCCCACCTAGCTGCTTCAGAAGCCGCCCCAATACGAAAAGAGTGTGTAACAAAATGCTGGGGATTCTCTCCAATAATGTTCAAAGACTTCCTAAGGATACCAAGAATTTGTGGCGCTGTAAGTCTGGAGCCATTAGGGTGGCGGAAAACAAAATTGGACTGTGCACCACCTATGGTCAAAAAGTCAGACCAGGCCTGTACACGACAAAGGGGGCCTCCTATAGCCTGTAACACAACCTTAGAACCTCTGCCCGTCTGATCAGTTTTGGATTGTTCAAGAAAAACTTTAATGTATGAGGAAAACCTTGAAACGCTGGGTAGTTTTAAGTCATCGTAAAGAGTGGACCCCAAGAGTTCTGAAACCCTGAATGCTCCAAAAAAGAGCCAAACCATGCACAATTTGAACAAATGATATTTGAATTTAGAAAAACAAATTTGGGGAAGAACCTTGAGAATCCTGGCAAGTAGGTGTAGTGATATAGGTTCTCTTTGACATGAACCCCGTTTTTTGGACTTAGCCCAACCTTGAAGTATGTGCTTTCCCATCTCCCCAGCTGAAGGCTCATAACCCCAAACTGATTTCCCGTAAAAGGAAATACCTGCAAGTATACCAGCAATAGTGGTGGAGGAAACATTCTTTTTGATATTAAGCAGAATGAAGTTTACTACATCATATCTACGCTGACATAAACCTGGTCCATTGCGACTTCTAAATGTGGCACCTGACCCCAAAAATTCCAGCCAAGCTCTTCTGTAAGCCAACTTGGTGCTGTGTGCTAGAGCGTTCTCGACGAGCAGATAAGCAGTCATATCCCCAAGCTCCATATCTCGCTGGTAATGGGAGTCCTGTGCAACTCTGCTCCGGGCGCCAAACCACGGAATCTCTCCCACTGAAAACGAGACAGGGCATCCGCGATAATATTAGCTGTACCTGCATTGTGTTTGGCCTTGAAAACAATGTTACATTTTAAGCATCCCAACATAAAGATCTGTAACAACTTCAACATCTGCTTGTCTTTTGCTTTATGCCCATTTACCAAACCCACCACTGTTTTGTTGTCCACTTTGAATAGTACAGTTTTATTAGCCAATTTGAAACCCCATACCGTGAGTGCTACGAGGAGGGGAAAAAACTCCAAGAAAGCAATGCTCTTTTTCTCAGAAACCCAATTGTCAGGCCATCGTTCTGCGCACCATTTACCGTCCCAGAATAGGCCAAAACCATGTGCGTCAGAGGCGTCCGAAAAAAGTTGCAATTGCCAAAAGAAATCTTCGTCAAGAGACCAAAGTGTAATGCCATTGAAATCTGATAAAAATGTGGACCACACTTCAAAATCAGTTCGCATGTGTGCCGTCACTCTAAGCCTATAGTGAGGAAGCTGTATGCCAGACATAGAGAAGCCAAGTCTCCTACAAAAAGACCTGCCAGTGCGTATCACTTTACAAGCAAAATTCAAATGACATAGCAAACGTTGTGCTTCCACCAGCGTCAATTTCTGTACAGAGCGTGCATGTACTAACAGTCTTGTAATTTCCGTAATCATCTGTGGAGGGAGTCTAGCCTGCATCGTGATAGTATCTATCTCTATGCCCAGGTACGTGTGGCAGCAACAAGGGCCCTCAGTTTTGTACTCTACTTACGGTTCACCCAGGGTCTCTGCAAGTAGTTGAAATTCCCTTAAGGCAAATGTGCATTGTTGTGAATTAGCTTGTCCCCAAAAAAAAAGAAAATCATCCAGATAATGTGTAATTCCCTTGTGACCTGTGCGGAACGAAAAATACCACTGGAGAAAATAACTAAATGCTTCAAACAGTTTACAGGATATGGCACAGCCCATAGGAAGGGTCTTATCAACAAAGTATTAACCTTCAAAAAAGATGCCTAGTAAAGAAAAATCTGAAGGGTGTATGGGTAACAATCGGAAAGCGGATTTAATATCACACTTAGCTAACAGTGACCCCACACTCATGTCTTTAATCATGATCAAAGCGTAACCCACTGGCTCAAAATGCACCATCTCCTTTGCAATGAAATCATTAATTGAAGAACCTTGTGGCCAAGGCAAGTGTTGAATCATTCTGTATTCTCCTTCAGCCTTTTTGGGAACAACGCCCAATGGAGACACAATTAGGTTGTCCAAAGGGCATTGATTGAAAGGTCCCGCCATCCTGCCTGAACTAACCTCGGACAAAAGTTTCTCCCGTACTATGTGAGGGAAAAGCCTAGAAAATCTTAAATTCTGTGCAAACCTGGGACTTCGTGGACCCTGATAACCTAGCCGAAAACCTTGGAAGCCCCAGTGTAGCATGTTAGCAACTTGAGTATCAGGGTATAAACGCAACCATTTACATAGTATGCCCACCTTAATTGGTGTAAAAGCCTTTGTTGCCAAACTGTGGTAGAAAACCTCGCCCTCTGCCTGGAAAACTGTTCCCCCACTGCATATTGTCCCCGAAACATTGTGTGACTGCCTGTCTACCCCCACATCTGGAACATTCGTGTTTGTATTTGTAAGGGTTCCTAGTGCAGGAGCCTTTGTTGAAATTCCAGCATGCGCCGGATGACATTGTTTGAGGTCTGTTCCATACCCTCCCCCCCCCCCCCCCCCAGGTGGGTCTAGACAGAAAGGGCCTGTAAGTAACCGCTAAGCCGCTGGCCATGTGTAAGGAAGGGGGTGGCCTTTGAGGATACATCCATTGAACCCATAGTTCATTATCCACTTCCCCCCAAGGTTTGTCCGGCATCAGTGATAACCTGGCCCTGAATTCCTCGTCATAATGAAGCCATGCGTACCCACCAAACTCGTTAGCTGCCTTCCTAATGATATCGATATATTTAAAAAAGGGAAACAGATCTGTCAGCAAATTGTTCGCCGTATACGCTAGCAAATATAAGAAAAGCAGAAGTCCACGAACCTATATTGGTACGAACCCTTGGCCGTTTAGAAAGTTCCCAAGCCTCTTCTTTGGAACCCTCTTTCGCTCGTACGTCCCTGTGAAGAAGTTTAAAACATCAATGAAATCCCCCTTCCATAGCTTATCCTTTGTTTTGTTGCTCAAATGTGCCCCCAAAGGCATAGCAACACCCATGTAGGGCAAACGTTTGAAATGAAAAGTCTGTTGAGAGGCAGAATCTGTTTTTTTGTCAGTATCCTTAGCTGGCAATGTTGGAACTATGTTAGACCGTGTATCCCCTTGTTCAGTGCCCACACCCTTGTGCAATCTTATGCGTTTCACATTCTGAAAGTGTTGCTTACCTGACTTATTCAAAGTGTGGTATTCTGCCACGTGAGCCTCCATCGCCCCTTTGTTCCTCTTTTTTCCTTTGGCAGTGTCGTTGTCCTTTGCGCTAGCCTGCAAGAAATAAAAACTGGACAGTTCTCTAGAAGACCCCCCCGGACCCCCAAAATGTTTTGGTAAAACCACTTCCCTGTCTTCAGACTCAGACAGTTCCCCTTCTTCTAAAAAGACAGAGCCCTCATCTCTTGAACAAGAGGCTACCACCCCGTCCCCTCTGGACCTGCCACCTGAACCGCTACTACCAGGGAGTTCTCCATCCCCTACACCTCCATCAAATTTCCTCCAATTTACCGCTTTCTGAAAGCGGGCCGCTCTCTTGCTGGCCACTGGTGTCGGTAAAGTCGCCGAAACTGCCCACATGTTCATATTGCTGGAGGAGCAGGACGCCTGAAACCTGACTGAAGCACTCTCACTGCCCTCTGCTGATTCTGACAGTGTTGAACCCTCGTGGGACTGCACACCGCTTAATTTTGCAGCCGGAGATGTAAAGTCCTCTTGCAGTTTCTTCAATCTGGCCTCATCAGAAATACCCAGCGGGATCCAAACCCAATCTCCTTGCACTCCAACTTGGGTAGAACATGGACCGGTATCTCAGTCAATGGAGCGATTATGTCTGTGGCGGGGTAGGTAAAAGTTCTGGAGCTGTAATGTGAGACGCCTTAGAGGCAGCCGTGGCGCTATTACTGGTGAATAAATGCTCACATTGTGCTTGCTGTGAAAATTGTCCCTGCCCCACCACAAAATCTCCATGTACATGGGAAATAATGGGAGATAATCCCCTATCACTAGTCGTTGCAGAAGAAAAAACAGTGTCATTATCTTTAAACTTGCCAAAAATAAAGAGTTTGTTGGAAACATCCTGTGACGTGGCAGGTAAAGCAGGCCTATTCTCAATAAAACCACTAGGTGGAGACGAAGGCAAAGGAGAAACTTGTGGTGTAGAAAGTATTAACGGAGGTTTGTTGCTCTTGGAAATCGATTTTGCAGTCATTTTCTTGGCATGTACAGTGTTAGTACGTGGCCTGCCAACCTTCCCCTTCTGCCGTGGGGCGGGGGGTGCACTGGTAAACTGGGCCACAAGCGGGCTTTCCTGCTGTTTCTGAGGTAAAACAGCATTAGAAACATCCATAGGCGAAGGCTCACCTTTTTCCGAACCTGCAGGTGAGATGTCACTGGAAAAACATGCTGCTACAGCTGCTGGTACTCCTCTAGCAGCCGGACGCTCACCCCTGTCCAGGCCGACCCACGCCTGAGACAGTGTGCCAGGAACCAGCAGGTCCTCTCTCCCTGCCTCAACCAGCATGCGTAGCGCTTCTCTCACCGAAGCAGAAACTTGCTCCATACTGTCAGATAAAGCGATAAATTATCGCACAGCAGCGCTGACAGGAATGCCAAAAATGCAGCTCCCTACAGCCAGGGCACGAGTCGGGGTACCACGCGGGTGGACGGCATCCCCCCACTTATTTTCGAGGGTTTTCCAGGGTGGACGCCGTCCACCCTGCACAATCAAAACGCCGTCCACCATTCTGAAATCGGAAGTTTTCTCGGACTGCCTCAGGACACCACGCCGGTCACCACGCCCCTTCACCTACCAGCTTTGGGGCTGGGGGCTGGGTCGGGGAAAGGATGTGCAGCCGGAAACGAGCCTTGTACACTACCCCAGTCAGCTCCCACCAATGTCTGTTTAACAGCCCTTCGGGACCTAACCCCGCGTGCACATCTCTGCCTTCTTCAAACTGCCGGCGTCCTTAGAGTGCTTTCTGCCACTAAACTGCAGGGTCCTCCTACTTTTAGTCGCCCCCATGCAAACACTGCCCTGAACACCTTGCCCCATGTTCGGATTTTTCTCTGCTTACACATTCCATGCCCCTGCCTCCGCTTACTTCCCCTGCAACCTAGCACAACGCTCCTTCCGACCCACACTCCGTTAAATATCCTCCACACGCTTCTCCTACCACTAACTGACCATCACACATCTTCCCCAGCCCGTACTTTTTAAACACTGGTCACCTTTCCTTGCACTGTAAGCGCTGCACTTGCCCAACATGCTGTGTTCCTGGATCCCTGCACAACAGACTCTGTGTAGCATCTTTGCCACTAACTTTCTACCCAGACCTTTAAATAACTCGCCCCAAGTTCCCTACACATACACTGTTTGCCCAGTTCCTGTGTATGATTGCCTTGTCCAACACCCATAGGTTGTTGATTTTAAATTATAAAAGCGCTACACCAACTATTAAACACATACCTATTTTAACAGTTTTTTTCCTTTTCGTGACGTCACTTCCGGGCGTGACGTCACTTCACATATTTGAGCGTCCCCCCACTTCTAGGTTTTTGCCTTTCGTGACGTCACTTCCGGTCGTGACGTCACTTCCTGTCTGTGAGCGTCCCCCCACTTCTTTATTTAGGACTTGTGCCCTGCCTACAGCCCCTCCTGACAGAAAGGCTGCCTCGAATACGATGACACTGGAGAGCCGGCTCTCGCGCCTTGCTCCACCTGTGTGATTAACGCTGACGTCAGAGCCGGCCTCCGTGTCCCGTGCCCCTGCCAAAACAGCTGCTCCCAAACCCACGAGGCTAAGGGCGTACCAAAGCCCGAAATCGCCCGGGGGTGAACACTCTGCGAGTGTCACCCCGAGGAGCCCATTCTTCTCTGCCAAGTTTGCACATATGGCACCCACCACGTGGCTCGCCAGAGGACAACGATTCTTTGCTGTGGCACGAGAAGATTTTCTACTCAAGTGGCAGCTTTCTCACCGCGAACGGTCGCAACTGCAGGCATTTATAAAATCTTGCCCGGTACACTCCTAGCACCTGAAAATGGCTCTAGGGGACGCCGATTCTTGCTTACAATTGGCAAGTTATCCTTGAGAAAATACTCTGCAACAATTGTCGGAGTTTAGCCGAAACTCTGCTTCATAAGTGTAAGGAGGAATGACCAAAGCCTTTCAAATTCTGCCAGCGGAGTGGAACTTATCACCCACCCTACATTATAAGAAAAAGATTAGATGCTGCCTGCAAAGTGGGCTCCTTCTTCGATGCTTGTGTTATGATCTTTTCACTTAGTGCTCATGGACGACTCTCTTCAATGATGTGACAAAGGAGTTCTTCAGCAACAGATGGTTTTGTTCCACACGTAGCAATGTAAAGTGCAGCTTTCACTCCAGAGAAGGTTCTTAGTGCTGTTATTTTAAACTTATCGTCCTGTGAATGAAGGCTCCATCTGTCAATCCTTCTGGCGTTTGGATCATCAAAGATGGAACCTCTCATATGTCCATCCTGGATCAATGTCCTTCTGAGACAGGATGGCGCCCAGACCACCTGGACTCGCGTCCACTACAAATCGCAGAGTAAGGATGGGTCTTGGTAGGCCAGGCTCTGTCCCCATGATCTCGAATGCCCGCGGATACCCTCAGGACCACGCGAAGACCACGCTGTCTGTGAGTTCTCTCACTGCTTCACTGATCAGGCATGGACTGAGCACAGCTGCTTGAGAGACCTAACAGGAGCGAAGAGCAGCTACATTTATTTTGAGGCAGGCTCAAAAATGAAAGCTGAGCTTCCTCTGTGGACCGTAGCGCATGGCGTCCATGAACAGATGTGCCATGCAAGCTATGTCCAAAATGACATCTGTCTCTGTGAAGCATCAGGCCTGCTGTGCGCGGTGCTCTTTGGACCTTGCGCATCTCATCATGCTGTTTCTGGGGGTTTTCAATATTAGTTTGTCATCGCCATATTTCCAGCAGCTCATGATGCCCCGTATAACATGACATTTTGGAGCCTATTACCAACAACTAGCGATAATTATCGCTATGTTGGATTAGCGGCAATATTTTTATCGCCGTGCTGCGGCGATTTTTATTGCTTAGGAACTTTGCTATTATTAAGGTTTATCTCCTAAGCGATGAAAAACGGCCGCAATGCATGAATATCGCTGAAAAGTCAGCGATATTCATGCATTACCGAGCTAATGCTCTTAGCCATGTTATCCACCTCCCATTGGATAACATGGCTAAGAACTGCTCAGGGCAGGTGTTAGCTTTTGGAGATAATCGCGCTTAGCGTGAATATCTCCAAAAGTTGGTAATAGGAGATAGCGATGTTAGCGACTGTTTCCAGTCGCTAACATCTTGGCACGCCCACTTTGCATGTCATTACTGATAAATATCACTGACATGCAGGGCGGGGCCCAAGATGGTCGCTATCTCCTACTAGCCGTCGCTAACTGGTGTTAGCGACAGCTTGGTAATAGGGAGATAATTTTATCTCCGCTTTCTTGGCTTTTAAAGCCAAAACAGCGGAGATAAACCCCCTTGATAATATGCCCCTTTGTTTCTGTAAAACCACAGCACCTGAGCTGGGTCGCAGTCAGCACCAACAGTTGTACGATAGCATGAGTCTTCTTCGGGTTCAGCTACTGGTGACCCCTTTCATAACCAGGCGTTAGGAGTCCTTTGTTCGTTTAATTGAGGTGTCATGTCCTGGATTCTGGGTGCCACACGTCTGAGGCCTTACGGCTACGTTTCAACAACACAGATTCAACGGAGGAACAGACTCTTGAGTGGTCGTCGGAGCCCCTCCAAGACTGACAATCAACAATCAAAGGCACCAAAGCAGCGCAGGGGAAGGAACGGCCAGAGAGACACCAGGGGAGGCGTGTGGGCACAAGGAGCAGAACAGAAAGAGCATCAGAGAAAGACAAAGAAAGAAGTGTAAGATGTGAACAGAAACTCAGGGACTAGGGAGAGAGACTTGCTGTAAAAAACTCTGCTGATATGTGTAGGTGACGCTGGGGGGGGGGAGAAATATTTCTGAGGGTGAAGGAGAGACCAATAAGACTAAGACTCCTGTGCTGAGCCTCACAGGGCTGGACCAGGCTCTGAGAGCACCGGCAAACAACGCCAGGTAACACCGAAGACCTACTGTGCGTAATGTATTACCGCATTATTGAGTGAGGAGCGCCACCTGGTGGCCATTCTCGGATCCTGCAGCAGGGACGCCCAGGATCCGCGGCGGGACCTTTTATTGTCGATAAGGAATTAATAAGGGAGCAGCTTTCTCCTTTTAGCCACTCTTTGCCATGTGACAAGTGAGGTTTTGAAACTCCAGTATCATCTGATGACCAATGCCACATACTTAAAACTGGTTTTGTAGCCAAAAAAATAGAGTTTTATGACCTTATTTTCAGCTTCTAAAACTCTCCCGTTCCAGTGCATGTCATTAAAAAATATATATTCTCACTAGCGCTGCTGCGAAATACCCCTGTGTGTTGTTAAATACTCTGTGGAGTTTCGTTATATTAAAAAACTATGAAATAAACTCAGTGCACAGTGCTGCAGGCTCATTGCCATACCAGAGGCACATCATGCTTCATTTATTTGTAAAATAATAAGGGCTCTGACCAGGAGGCCACTGCAGCGTGACCTACCTAACTCCCGTTACCGCTGACATAACAACTACTAACCATCTCTCTCACCAGCAATTTCTACAGTTCCGGTTATTCCAGGTCCCAAAGCAGAAAGAAATGGCCGGGGAAGCAAGTATTAGTAATTTTTTTTATGTATGTTGTATTCATAAACAAATAAATTAGGTGAGCATCGCCACCATGTGGCAGACTGTCATAAGTGTGGTGGTGACAATTAAGTGCCGGTGCCTAGCACTGGAAGACAATTAAGTGCCAGCATAGAGTACCAGAAATCACCGGCTCAAATTAAGCACTGGTCATCAAGCTGGTGACACCAGACCTCCAGGAACTGGGAAGTGAGCATAGCAGGCAGACGCATGACATCACTTCCTGCAAGGGCTTGGGAAGTGCAGGAAGCAGTGGCATAGCAAGTCTGTCATGGGCCCTGGTACACGGGAGCAAATGGCCCCTCTCGCCTCTGTTTGTGTTATAAAACTCAGCAGTAATCAGGGTCCAGGGCGCTGCACGGGTGATGCACGCTGATAGTGCTCCCTCGCTTAAAACGATCGAGACGTGGAGGGTTTTCTATTTCAGTCCATGTTGCCACAGACTGGGACCATCTCCTCCTCCAACTTACAAATATGACTATTGAGACTGCCTTTCGCAAACTGCTAAAAAACATTTGTTTACAGTGGCGGCTTCTCTGCTAAGGCGGAGGAGCGTCGCCTCACTGTTCGTTGAGCCGTGCAAAAGAAAGAATTATAATAAGAAGCTATTATCATTTTATTTTTCTTTGCAGGACTCCAGCCGGGTCGGGTGGATCAGGGCGGGGCTCGCCGCCGTCAGAGGGAGCAGCAGTGGTTTGCACTCCTTCCCTAAGCGTCCATGGCGGCTTGGGGCCCCCTGGGGCTGCCCAAACAGTCATGTGCACTTGCCATGTTCTCCCCTGGGCTTGTTTGCACAGCTGAGTGGAGAACATGCCCAGCCTCCCACGTACTGCCTGAGTGACTAAACAGGCCACCCAGACCAATCACAGCGCTGCTCCTGCATCGTCGTGATTGGTTGGAAGAGTCCGGGAGCCTTGGTGCCTACGGTGGCAGAGAGCGAGGACGGAGGAGAAACATGGGGTGGCGGTGGTGGCAGCGACGAAAGTACATTTATTTTTTATATTTATATATGTTTTTTCATGCCTCCCGCCTCACCACCCCATACAGAGGCAGCCGCCACTGTTGGTTTAGCCTGAAGCGTTAATAATCTGTATTTAGCCTTAGGGCTAGGGTACCCTCCAAGTAGCCGAGCTCTGTGTAAGCCTAGTCATCCATTCATTCATTCAGTGGGCCCCTCTGACATCTGGGGCCCGGTGCCACTGCACCTGCTGCATCAATGGAAGCTACAACCCCAGCAGCAAGTGAGGAGGACAAACGGGGAAGTTCATGACGAGTGGGGACCAGGATTCATGGTGGGCCACGCTTCTCCAGTACTCTGTATCCCTATTGAATGCACAAAAGACAAATTGTAGTTTCTTAGGTGCTACCTGTATTCATGACACACTGTGCCCGGATGTGAAACCATGATTCTGTCTTCCTGCTCAGAGGGGCCCGTGGAGAATGGGGCAATGCACGCTGGACGTGGGCAGTTGATGTGAGTTTGCGCGCTCTCCGTTCAGTAGCGCTATATAAAACCTTTGAAATAAATAAAATGACTGCTGGGGCCAGTGAGTGTATAGAACTCTGAATTGGTGCAATAAAGGTCGTATGTGCCCTTTCTATTTATTTATGTGATTTCATTTAGCGTGGACATGGCCCAGAGGCATCAGAGTGCTTCCCAATCAATCAATCAAACATTTATAAAGCTCTGCACATCACCCGTGAGGGTCTCGAGGTGCTGGAGCTGTTTGCTGCTGCTCGGAGGTTCATCAGGGTTGTTGGTGCATCCTGGGTCTAGGGTTCGGAGGTCAGAGGGGGTGTAGCTTAGTGGGTGGAAGCCAGGGGTCCTGGTGCTCTATAAAACCAGAGCATATCAGTAACAAATAAACATACATGTACAAAAGGCATCCGAGCGCCTCACGATGAAGCAACAAAATGACATGTACCTAAAGTCAGCTGGTGGTCCCAAGCTTCCGTCGGTCGCGGATTGGTGGTCAGTCTTTATCAGTCAAAGCAGCTACGATGTGGAATTCTCTACCGGATGATCTCCAGCATATTCAGGATTTCCGTATCTTTAAAAAACATCTTAAAACTTTTCTGTTTAAACAGCTGCCTTAATATTTCTGCTCCCTCCTGCCATTGCCCACTTACGCGCCAGGACACTCCAGAGCATTAGTGCTCGATATATATTTCCCTATTTATACAAAACAACAAGGGCACCCAATCGAGTCAGCACAGGACCTCGGGGAACATATTAATGACAACAACAGTGGTCCCATGCGCAAAACAATATAAAGTACAAAATAAATATAGACACAATGGAAGCTATATTAAGTCTTGACTTGTCCAGGTAGAATATGGCGAATTTATGACTTCGACCAGGAAAGCGAGTGCAGCCCATTGACAGGCTCCTTCCTTAAGCGACCGAGCCATCTGCCGGCGCGTCCCGTTAAAGTTTGACAAATACAGGGAGATCTATCCCAACTCGGAAAACTGATACCTATCACAAAACGGAACACATTCCTCGTTGTTCCTACCCTGAAATAAATTTGCCGTATTATACCTGGCCGGTATCAACCATGTCCAGTCCGCCCATTGCGGCTATGATGGCTTGTATTATTTAGGCAATACTCAGTCCTGATGATGATCCCTATAATTATTTAAATGGGATCGAAACGCCGTCGACAATTTACAACACCACATACTGTGAAATGTATAAATTATTATGGTGAACCAGTAATGGTGTTAATGGAATTTCTGCTATTGTTATATTGACAGAAAACAACAGCTTTTGCCTAAAAAACTTTGTTCTATTCTCTGGTCACCTTATTTTCTGTGACAATTTGTACATGTGTGGGTACAGGCTTGTGCCCCTCTCTATGGAATTGTTGAAGGTATCCTTTTATTGCATCTGCTCTCTAAAGTAAAAATTGGACCTCTGTCCGGCTGGACAAGTCAAGACTTAATATAGCTTCCTTTGTGTCTATATTTATTTTGTACTTTAAATTGTTTTGCGCATGGGACCACTGTTGTTGTCATTAATATATTTCCCTATAACATATAACATATGGTGGAGTGAATGATGAAGCGCTTCACACATATTCATGTTAAAACATGTACAGCACCCCGTAAGGATCATGAACAGGATGTGTAGGTTGAGGTTGGTTTGCGATTGGTGGAAGCATGAGGAGCGGGTTGACCAGGAGTCGTTCCAAAAGAATACCTGTCAGGTCTTTTTCTGAGGTGACATGACATCGTCGGTGGGAGGGAGTTTCAGATTCTTGAGGCGTTTCCAGAGAAGGATTGGTTCATGCTTAAAGGTGGGGGGTTTGAGGAGAAGTGATGGAGCATTTCTTGATTTTAGGTTGGTGCTTGAGATGTTCAGTTTGTCTGAGAGGTACGAGGGTAAAGAGGAGTGAAGAGCTTAAAGAGTGATGCGGGTGGTTTTAAATCGAGCTCTCGCCTCTATGGGAAGCCACTGAAGGGAGCATCGAACCGGGGAGATTTCAGTGAATTTCTGGTGTCTGGAGAGCACGGGCGCCTGGACAACAGATTTAAGGTCTTGTGCATGGATGAGATTCATGCATCTCCAATGCAGCCTTAGCTGGAAGCGGGCTCCCTTATCCATGGAGGAGCTGCGGCTCTGGAGGTTAAGATATCTGTAGAGGGTGAATGTAAGAGATGTGTCCTTCTGAATGATGGAGGGACCGCCGTCAATGTCCGGGAGGAGATCCATCCAGTCTTCGATCGAAGAGTTTGCTTTCTCTGGGGAGTTGAGAAAATATTATATCTTCACTTGGTTACATTTGAGGTGGTCGTTTACCATCCAGGCTTGAATTATTTCCATGGAATTGTATAGGCGGGTGAAGTCTTTTGGGCATTGGATCATCTGGTAGATTTGGGTGTCATTGATGTATGGGTGGATGAGGGCTCCTGAGTTCCTGAGGATAGTGTAGGGGGGTTCGAGGTGGAGATTGAAAAGGGTTGGGTAGAGAATCGAACCTTGGAAGATCCCTTGTTTTATGCTGACTGGTTGTGGGACGGTGTTACCAATTTCGACTATTTGGGAGCAGTTTGGTAGCTATGAGGTGAACCCCTTAAGGACAAAACCATCAATACCCATTCCCTGCTTCAGGGTGTCTGCAAACCCTGATGGTTGATTGTGTCAAACACGGCGGAGCGGTCGAGGAGCATGAGTAGACGAGTTACGAGTGTTGAGGATGTGGCGGGCGTTGTCTACAGTGCTTAGAATGGCAGACCCAGTGCCGTGACCCTGGTGGAATCCGGATGGAAGGGCGTCAAGGAGGTTGCTGTCCTCGATGTGGGATTACCGTTTGGAGGCAACAGAACTTTTAATCACCTTGTCTAAGAGAGGCAGGGTGGACTGTGGACAGAAGTTGTTAGGGTCATCTCAGCCCAGAGATAGTTTTTTTTAGGAGTGGAGAAATGTGACCCCTTTTTAGACAGCCTGGGAACAAGTCTGTGATAAGTTAACCAGGGTTTTCCACATGAGGAGAAGCAGTTTAGATAGAGATTTGCTGGTGGAGCTCCGAATTGCGTCACAAAGATGGTTTGAGGGTTTCACCTTGAACAGAGTTCATAGAAGATCTGCCTCTAAGATTTAGGAGGAAGAGAGCCCTGGCTGGAGGGCATTAAAAGGCAGATTTTCTTTGACTATTTTGAGATTGACCGGAAGGGGGATGTTCATTTCTTTGTCTTTTTTTGTTTAAGAATTCTGCAAAGTTATTGCAAAGGATCTCAGATGCCTTAAATGGGGGAATAGAGGGAGGGTTGATGGCTTGATTAATTATCTCATATGGTCGTTTAGGTCTCTTCTTGGCCGTATCCAGGAGGGGTCTGATATGTCAAGCCTTCGTTTTAAAGATGTGGCATTTGTTGTTTTGTCTGACAGCACAAAGACTTAATAATGAGGCTGCTATGTCGCGAGGCGTTCTCCAGCTCTCTGCTATGTCTCCATTCTCCATAGAGGGCTGTGGAGAGGGTTTGAGTCTCCAGAACTTGCTCCTGATGGATGCAAAGTCCTTGATCAAGGAGTCTATGCAGGAGTTGAAATTGTTCATGCTTAGTTGATGTCAAGTTTAGGAGCTATTGAGGCAAGGGTTGAGAGGGCTCGATTAGCGATGGTTTCAGTATTGATGATATTGGTATCTCTGAACGAAATTGTTCTCTTTATTCAGTTAATCGAGGGACTTATTGTTTGAGAAAGACATTTCTAAGGGAATCTGCAGGTGACCCGACCAATCAACCGTAATGAGGTCACTGGTCGATGGGCGAGGAGTTCTGGAGATGCTTAAGTTGAGAGTGGCGCTTTTGAGGTGTGCGGGTATCTGGCCGGGTTTGTGAAGGTCATTGTCTTTTAGAAAAGCAGGAAAAGGAGCACAGTTGTCCAGTGTTTTATTTCCTTTGGAACCCCAATGGAGGTTGAAGTCACTGAGAAAGATGATGTTGTCAGAGCTGATTTATTTTATTGAGCAGTGAAGAGCTCACTGCTCTCTAAGGTGAAGATGCTGATCTTACCGGGGTGGAGAGCGGTGCGTTCAACCCGATGTTAGAGAATTGAAAGTGGGTATTGGGGAGAAGCCTACAGCTCAGAGAGTTTCCATAAAATGATTCTAGGCCTCCACCTTGCTTATCTACCTGGTAATTTCTCAGAATGGAGTAGAAGGCGGGGTGGGCAGGAAAAGAAGAACACTGTTTTTAGTGTGGTTCAGCCTGGTTTCGATGAGGATCAGGATGTCAGTTTTGTGGTCGATGATCTTGAGGCGGTGTTTGACTGCAGAGCGACTACTGTGCAGCATGCAAGTGAGGGGGGAACTGACGATTTTGTGCTCAGTTTGGCTGATAAGAAGAGTGGTAATATGGATCAGGTTAGCGGATAAGTTTTGATTTTGGATGGGCATGAGAAATGGATCACGAGTAATGTTCTAGATAATAGGGGGGATAGGAAGGCTGTTTGGGGTTTCGCTGTGGATCTGAGTGTCGGAGGTCTTGGTGTTGTCCTTTTTAGTGAGGTGTGAGCTCATGTAGGTCTGCGTGAACGACTGTCCATAGAGATTGTGTTTGAAAAGGGGCTCTTGAACTGCACCGGCTGTGGTGGGTACCATTTGTGGGAGGTAGTGAATTGCTGGAATGAGGGAAGGCCTGGGTAAAGATGTCTGTTTTCCTTGTGATGTAAGACATAGAGGACAGAAGGGCAGAGGCAAGGGGCAGTAGTGCACAGTGGAGAGCTGAGGCTTATGTTGTTCTTTCGTGGGAGTTGTTGGGGGATGCTGGTCGAGTGGAGAGGCCATAACTGGAGAGATAAAGTGAGTAGGTTTCAGAAGGTCATTGTTTCTGTTGGAAGTGATGGTGGGGGGACACGTTAATGGCATGGAGAGTTGTCAGTGAGTGAAAGGTGTGGCGAGAGAGTTAAAGGAAAGAGGTAGGTTTTTGTACATTAGGTGGAAGGGTGTGCCAACACGTGTTGACGATCCCGGTAGTAGGGGTAGGTTTCTAGGTCTTGCTCAGGTGTTTGGCAAGTGGGCGATGGAGGCAGGGGAGTAGGAGGATTTATGAGGGCACGGAGAATTGTAAGAGGTGTTGAAGTGGGATGAAGGTGTGTTGGGTGGAGGAGAAGTCCGAGGAGATGTGTTGCATGATGGCGGGTGAATGGTAAGAGGGTGAAAGACACGATGAGTTGGAAATTAGTTAATTTGGAGGGATTTGAGAAAGGGCAAGATGTTGTCAACTAAAGCCAGAATCTTATTGTTTGCTTGGAAGAGGATTTTCCTGTTATCGACGATGGATATTGTGAGGTTACCGGGTCAAGGGAGGAGGTGATTTTCATTTACATCCAAAGGGGATGTTTGACAGTGAGGAGGCTTGAAGCTTATTTTGCAAGGAGATGTATCAAAGGTCGGTGGACTGTGTAAAGAAGAGGAGGTCTGTTTTAAGGGCTTCTTTCCGCCTACAGTGGTATTGGACTGCAAAAAGTTTTTTTTAGGGAAATTGCTCAGGATTTTGTGTTCCAAATCTTTCTGCGAGCATTTATAGAGGTTTGAAGGGTATGTAATCTTAAAAGAGTTGACACCTGATTTAGAAATGCATTTCAAAAGGGTGATGCAGGGTCGGGTAGGGTCACTACCATGATTATGTGGAGTGTGGATCGGGCAAAGAGAAAAGCATCAAGACAAGAAAACACTTAAAATGAGATCTACAGCTGGCTAAGTGACTGCAGAGGGATAGTTAAAGTGAACAAAAAGGAAAGGTCAAGTTAAAAATGAATGCAAATGATTTCATACTTGTCCGAGCCTTTGCAGAAGGTTATTAACGAGACCAGAAGCTTGGTATTTTCCTTCAGGAAAAGTGGTATCGCTAAGCGGGAGGAATTCAAAGGGGCAGAGTAGGGTCGTGTCCATAAGAAAATGGAACAGCAGCTGACTATGTAAGGTGGTGTCGGCCGCTGCTCTCAACATTTCAATCTATAGTAATATAATAAAGAGAGAGCCCAAACCTTTGAGGCGGGTAATCTCAGGAACCACAGCACTAATCATAACAACCAATTCAGCGTTGGAAAGGGCAGTTGCAGCAGAAGGACATAGGCTATGCAGACGCCCACCATATACATTTAAAAGGTAAAATAACCGTGCCAGCAATGTAGTCCCTTGTGGGCGTGTCTGTGTTGTGCTATGGGCGTTTGCTGGGGGCGTGACAAACACTGGGGGCGTGTGGTACGTTCCGCCCTTCATGCCATGTCTCATATCGTGTGCTGTGGGCGTGTGCTGGGGGCGTGTGCGTGTGCGGGGTGCGGGATTACGAAAAAAAAGCGAGCAGTGTGCCCAATATTTCATTGTTTTTTCTTCCCAGGTTCTGTACATTCCAGCTCCGGGTGTCCACCCTGCTCCCTTTAAATACCCCTGCACCCCATAATCATAACCTACCCATACTCCTTAAAATACCCCAACACCCTTAAATACTAACCCATCTTAACCCTATAAATATACCTTGTACCCCAAAACCCAAACCTATCCCTAAACCCTAAAAATACCCCTGTACCCAAAAACCCAAACCTAGCCCTGAACCCTATAAATACCCCTGTACCTCAAAACCCAATATACCCCTATACCCATACTTACCTTATCCAAACATTTAAAAAAAAACATGCTTTTACCATTCATGCATTTACAACGAATTTCGTTGTAAATGTATGCGTGGTAAAAGCATATAAAATGTAATGCCATGCGTTATAATGGCATTGCGGAGTCATGGTACTTTCGTAATGAAAGTATGCGGAGTGATGGTATGCGGAAATAAATTTGCGGAATAATGGGTGTTTACCCTCCCCCGGTAACTACATTAGTGGCACGGCGGCCCACATCTCCAGCAACATACCCATATTTTTTCACCACCGATTTGAAAAATGCACAGGTCTCTCTCATTGATGGCCAGCACCGACATACTCTTTTAGGCACACCTCCCACCACAAGTTCTAGAATTGCGAACTTTAGAGCTGGGGAGCTACGTTCGAATCTCGGCATCAGCTCAACATCTTGTGATTCCATGCAAATCGCTTTGTCGCCCCGTGCCTACCACAAATAAATGTGATCTTCTGTAATGTAAATTGTGCTCATGCCATGTTGTCGAGTTCGCGCTATATAATATTGCAAGGAAAAATAAAGTAGGGAAACTCGAGTTCACACACTACTGAACTCGCACTCTTAAGTGCATCAGCAGTGCACTGTGAATCGGAGCGTTTCACAGGCCTGTCACAGATAAGAAATGCTATCAAAACGAAATCCTACAAAACAATATACTACTGGCCGGCAGCAATTCATACCCGGACAACGTCGGGACGGGCTGCTATTGTTCTAATAAAGAGCCTCTTTCTCCTGCCTCTCCAAGTACATAGAGTAGCATGGGAAAGTGAAAGGCAGAGGCTGCGCTGCAGGGCACACTGTGGCCTGCCCCCGCCCTCCTCCCATAGCTCACAGAGTCCCTGGAATCTTGGAAGGAGGGAGGGTAATACTGCCCAGATTGTGGGCCCCCCTGGTTTGACTTTAACCCCTTTCACAGCTATTGTTGTGAATGTTCAACAGCTCAAAGCCGTGGCCGGCACATAGCTGTTGAATAATCACAGCAACATCTGTGAATCATGTGTTGGAGCCTCTGGGATTTCAACCCCCTTGGTCTTCGATGCCTTTGTTTTTCTAATTCGAACATTCTTCCCTCTAGGGGTGGAATGTTCTAATAGCCTCATTGCCCGCCATAGTGGGCTATACTGCCATTAAAGGCCCGATCCCTTGTTAATACTGGAGCAGGCCTTTAATGGCTGGAATAGCCTGCTACAGTGGGCTATAAGGCTGTAGCAGGCGACCAACCCTAATTGTTTTGTTAGGGAAAAGGATTAGAGTTGGGTGTCTTTTGATACAGGATTAGGCTTGTTTTCGGTTAGGCTTGTTTTAGTAGTAAGTCGGTTTTGTGGGCTACTTTTGACAGAGTGTTGTTCATGTTATAAAACTAAGAACAGGAGTTCTTTGCAGTTTTGCCCTAAGTAGATATATGCTAATAGGCTTTCTCTATTATATATTAGTCATGTTGAGCTTCCTAGAACAGTTCTGTATTTCTTTTTATTCTCTAATATATGTGTGCCAGTCAGGAGTCTTCTTTAGTAGTCCCTTTTCTATTGTCATGGATCTGATGGAGTACTTTACAAGTAGTCCTTCTTCTATCTTGAGTAGCTCTTGTGGGAGTCTCCTTCAGTAGTCTTTTTTCTATTGCAGTGGACCTGAGGGAGACCATAATGGGTAGTCTTTTTGAGGGACTCTAACATGGGTTTATGGTTGAAAAGGAAAGTTTTAAAAAGATATTTATGGCCATATCGTGAATTCTTCAGGCGTGAATCAGAAAAGAATGAAAATGACTCCTTGTGCAGCCTACTCAGCTGACCTCAATCCTCTTGACCAAAGTGCAGCCAAAAAGAGGGCCTCCTGGCCAAGCACCCCGGCTCGTCGCACCAAGGTCTGTCTTCATCAGTTCAACCCCGCTTCCCCAATGCCTTACCATCAATTTTTTTCCAAACAGCTTTACTTTCTCTTCAGAATCTCTGCCCTCTTACCACACCATGGGTCCATTCTCCTTTGCACAAACAAACGCTCAAGGAGTCTTCTCATGCCGGGTGGTGTTGGGGGGGCACCCTCCACCACTTGGACTTCTGCCAGAGTCTTTATCGGGCCGGTCCTAGGATTTTTGGAGTCAAGGGCAGAAGGGCAAAGTATGAGGCAGCTTTAATTTGCATATGATGTGACATCACAGGTAGTGCTATCGATTGACTATCCGCTGCCATTCTTGAAGCAACATTGCAAAAAGCAACTTTGGTGATACGGATATCCGTAAAGCAATACCAACATTAAAAATAACCCATATAAAATAAGTATTAATATTTTAATGCTCTATTGCGTAGAAATACATTGCATTAGTCTCTGATGAAGCTCTGAGCCAACCTTTCAATTGTGTTGAAGTCAACGGACCTTTGTTATTCCTTGAGAAGAGAAGGGGTTACTGAAGAGTTTAGACGCATTATCGATGTGACCAAATATGACCACACATTAAGGGTCAGAGTAGGTATCGAAAAGTTGGAAAAGGATTTATTATAAACTCAAAGTCGAGATAATGTAAATCAGATGCAAAAACATGAAGTAAATATACAGAATTATTAAAGGAAGACCAAATCGAAAGAACAAATCGCGATTTCCATACCTGCAATGCAAAAGATTAATAATAATAGTCTCATGAGTGGACAAATGGTTTTGATCCTTTTCCCCATACATGGGAAATAATTGCAGTATCTAGCCATGTCTACACTAAACTAAGAGTTAAGGAAACCCTATTAATCCAGAAGCACGTAAAGGTATCAGTATCACAACTTCTGCAGAACCTTTTGCCCCACATGCTATTAGCATATCTTTTATGTGTGTGTGTTTTTCTCTATTTTTTGTCTTACCAGGTTGAGGATAGGTACCTACAGTGAGAGTCGCTATCAGCGCAAGGACGCTAAAACTCCTTAAGACTGAGGTATTACAGGTTCACAGGTTATCTTTTTCCTGGACCCTGTTCCGTGTTTTCTGTTTTTCACTCACAATTCGGTCCTGACGAAGCGCTAAAGGATCCTTTAGGGACCGCCTGAGAGCACGAAACATGTTGACCTTGTGTTATGTATGATTTATTCACTACAGCACTTATCCTGAGAGCAGCGGTTAGTCACACATCCACCCTCTGTATTTGATTTTAAGAGGAGCTCCAGGATCCACACCATTTTAATTTTACATTCGAACCCCTGAATAAACACAGGTTCTGGGTACCGTTTGGTAATTTTAAACATCCACTCACCTTTTTCCCTAGGCCCACGGACCCACATGCACAACGGTGGCGTCTCCTTAAAAGATCTCCGCTAAAGAGCCCTTTCGCGGGACCCTTGAGGGACTGCAGCGCCACCCCCACGAGGAGCAACGCCCGATGATGAAGCATGACACTCGCAAGGGTGTGTGAAGGCACTAAATCCAAAAGGAGGGATTCCCCCCATCACAATTTGAGAACCAACCTATTGTCAGTCTGACCACTTAGCACTTTTTTCTTTTACAAACCATAATTTGGTTACACTTCTCCTTGATCTGAGGAACAGTTACCCCCCAGAGGATACACATTACCTGGAGGGAGCAGGGGTACTGGACCTCTTTTCTAAATTGCTCCCGGTCCCCAATTCTTTTTGTGTGATATAGTGGGAGACCCCAGTCATGTGTCCAGCCTCATGGTACATACCCTGGGCTGGTGGACCAGTTGCAGGATAGCACCCCTGAACTGGTGGGAGAATTGTGCAGAACACCTGCCAGAGGTGCCCTGACAATTCTGGAATCGAGGGGGACTGCTCCCAGGGGGGGAAGGGGGGTGGGGGGGGGGTACAGGGCCCGTTTGGCTGGGGGAGGACATGGTGTGGGAGAGCCCATCCCAGTCTCCTGTCCGGCTGCAGGGTACAGTCCCTGGGTTGGGGGGCCAGTGTCAGGATGCCATACCTGACTTGGCGGGAGGAAGAGTGGAGAAAGGTTTCCTCACACCTGGGGCTGCCGCCCCCCACTCTCTGATGCCACAGAGATTAGAGAGGCCTGAAAGGCATAAGGCCTGGCTCTCATCACTGACAGTTGTCAGTGGCCACTGTGGCTTGCTGTCCTCGTGTACAGAGGTGCCCCTGGGAGAGGGACAGGATCACACCCTGGGGCGGACTAGGCCACACCACTGTGTTGGCCTCAACATCATCTCTTACGCCGACGACACCCAGCTGATCCTCTCCCTCACCAGAGACCCCGACACCGCCAGAACCTGCCTACACGAAGGGATGAAAGACGTCGCCGAGTGGATGAAGGACAGCCGCCTGAAACTGAACTCGGACAAAACGGAAGTCCTCATCCTGGGATCTTCGCCCTCCGCCTGGGACGACTCCTGGTGGCCCCCAGCCCTGGGCACCGCACCCAAGCCAACCGACCACGCACGCAACCTGGGCTTCATCCTGGACCCCTCCCTCTCGATGACCAGACAAGTCAACGCCGTCTCCTCATCGTGCTTCAACACCCTGCGTATGCTTCGCAAGATCTTCCGCTGGATCCCGACCGAGACCAGGAAGACTGTCACCCAGGCACTCGTCCCCAGCCGACTGGACTACGGAAACGCCCTCTAGGCCGGAACCACAGCCAAGCTGCAGAAAAGACTCCAGTGCATCCAGAACGCCTCCGCCCGACTCATCCTGGATGTCCCCCGACGCAGCCACATCTCCAGCCACCTGAGGAACCTGCACTGGCTCCCCGTCGACAAGAGGATCACGTTCCGGCTCCTCACCCATGCACACAAGTCTCTCCACGACCTGGGCCCCAAGTACCTCAACGACCGCCTGACCTTCTACACGCCCACCCGCCATCTACTGTCCACCAGCCTCGCCCTCGCAGCCGTACCACGCATCCGAAGAGCCACCGCCGGAGGAAGATCCTTCTCTTACCTGGCTGCCAAGACTTGGAACTCCCTCCCCATCCACCTTCGGCTGACCCAGGACCATCTCGCATTCAGGAAACAACTCAAGACCTGGCTGTTCGAGCAGTAGCATACCCCTCCCCCCAAGCTCCTTGAGACCCTCCCGGGTGAGTAGTGCGCTATACAAATGGCATGATTGATTGATTGATTGATTGATGTGGGCACTGTCCTGCTGTTGGGACACATCTGTGAGCAAAGTAAGTTTAGGCGCTGCACAGATGGGGTCCAGAGGTAAGCAGAAGAGTTCTCCTTGGGTCAGTTTAGTGGGCCCTGAGAGTATGGACAGAGGGATCCAACTGGGTTCAGGAAGGCGTAGAACGGGAATAGACCCCTGCTGTTGCAGGCCATGTTCCATGTTGTGTCGCCCCAAGCAGGTAAACCCATTGAGGTATGGATTGGTCTACCCTGACTTTAGGCTGGAAGGGGGTTGTGTTGGAAATGGCCCTTTTTGCAGGGTTATCCCCAAACATTTTGCTTCTTCTTCCTATTTTTTCCTGACCTGCAGTTGTTGGTTTTAGGACTCCCGGCACTTTACCACTGCTGATCAGTGCTAAAGTGCATATGCTCTCTGTGTAAATTGTGTTATGGATTGGTGTTTCCATGATTGGCATATTGGGTTTACTGGTAAGTCCCTAGTAAAGTGCACTGAGAGTGCCAGGGCCTGTAAATCCAATGCTATTGTGGCTTGCAGCACGGGTTGTGCCACCCACAGAAGTAGCCGGTAAAAAGGTAACTCTGATTTGCCACTGCAGAGTCTGCGCGCAATTTGTAACTGCCATGTTGACCTGGCAAGTGCACCCACTTGCTAGGCCCTAACCTTCCATTTTCTACATGTTAGTATGCCCAAGGTACCCCTGTGGACAGGGTGCAGTGTATGTGAAAGGTAGGACAGACCCTGATGTGTGTGGCATGTCCTGATAGTGAAATACTACCAATTTCGTTTTTCACTATTGCAAGGTTACCTGCTCCAATAGGATAGAATGGGGAGTTTGTTTATAGCAGCTTATAAACATAACTGTCCCTTGGAACTATGTAGAAAAAGTAAGTTTAGTGTCCCCGAACTCAGAATCTAAAGATGCATCTTTTAGTGACAGTGGTTTTTACATTCTGTGTTTGAAAACACCACTTTTACAAAGTAGGTATTTTCTTTCTCAGCCATCCAGTAGGCCTCCGCTAGGTTTGTGGATTGACTGTCTGGGTTTTGGATGACAGGGGCTGGGTAAGAGCTGTGTCTCCAGATAATCTAGGTGGGTCTGGAAATGGCTGACCCACCTGCATTCAGAGTAGTGGGAGGAGTTGTCACTAGCACCGGAACGGGCCCAGTCTGCATTTAGAGTGGTGGGAGGAGATTTCCCTTGCACCTGAATATGCCCTACCTGCCTTGGACAATGCTGTCTCCACCTCCTGCCATGAAACTGCAACAGAGAGGACAGAACTGGTTTGGGCTAAGTACAGACGCTCTCTGACCTCAGAGAACAACAGATTGGGTGGTATGAATATTGGGGCCTAGACCCGAGAACTTTAGAACTCTTTTGGACCAAGAAGACTGCCAAGAAGAAAAGCTGGAGAATCTGTGAGGAGGAACTATAACTTTGCTGAGGGCTTTGCTGTGTTGGCCTGCAGTGGTTCTTCTGTCTTGGGCAGTGAAAGGACTGGACTGAATTTTCTGCAATCTATTTTTGTGAGTTTCTCCAAGGGCTGGAGGTAGAGCTTGCCCCCTGTTCAAGAAGTCTCAGTAACAGCTAATACTTCAAGTTCTTCTGCCTTCAGCACTGGGGACTGGTTGTTTTGTGCTGCAACAGAAGACAAAGCAACCCGACGCCATCTACGCCGCCGCTGCCGTCTCCGTGTCCTTAAGGCACCGCAGAGGGCACGGCTGCAATGCTGCACCGCAACCAATGTCTTACGATGAAGTCTGCTGACGCCGCCACCGAGCCACTGTTCGCACCGTGACCTGTAGGCACTGTACTCTGCATTGCCTCGCTTCATGGCACCGCCCTGGTATCCCAGATGACACCGCTACATGCCGAAATCGACGCCACTGCTTGCACCTTGGTTCAAGGGCACTGCTCTTACAGTTACACGATGCACCGCCCTCATCCTGCACTGTAGCCTTGGCCTACCGACGCCGGCGCCATCGACTCCAGTTCATCAGCTGACAACAGCACTTCAGCAATGACGATGCCGCTACTTGCCCCGTGACCTGTCTGCACCGCGATGAGCACCGTATCACTTCACACTGCGACCCTGGTCTCGCCGATAATGCCATCTGATGCTGCCACCGAGCCCCTGCTAGCACAGTGACCTGAGGGCATCGCACGCCACACTGCTGCTCTTTGCACCACAGCATCCGATGCCTGTCAATGCCAGCGCTCCTGACTTCAACCGTGAGGAGTTCGACCTGCAATGCATGTGGCTTCAAGGACCCGACGACTCCTGCACTGACCTCCGGAACCGACTCCTGCGGACGCCGTGCTTTTGGAAGCTCAACAAGAGGTAGCCGATGCCCTGCATTTCTAAAGGTACTGTTTTGCTGGTCTTCCTGACACCATAGCTGGCCCGCGACGCCGCGGTCATCCAGAACTGTTTGGATTTGTTTGTTCACGACGCCGTGATAACCCCGGACGGAGCTATCAGATTCAAGGAACTGTATTTCAAGGTTATTTTGATAACTGAAGATTTCTAAGTACTGTATTGTGTATTTTTTTAATCATTTTTGGTCTTGTCTTGAGTATAAAAAAATATTGGATAATTTTTCTAAATTGGTGTGGTGTCCTTTTGTAGTGCTTATACTGTATTACTGTTGGTTATGTGCAAATGCTTTACACACTGCCTCTAAGATAGGCCTGCCTGTAGCTCATGCCAAGCTACCAAGGGGGTGGGCATGGCTTATTTTAGGAGTGTAACTCCCTTATCCTGACTAGGAAGAGGGGTCTCAATTTGGACAAAGGTATCTACCTCTGCCAACTAGACACCCCCATTTCTAACAGGTGCTTCGAAGCTGTGGTGTGCAAGAGACTTTGGGCTGTAGATTGAGTGTGTGAGTGTGTGTACTTGAATGTTTCTGGAGTTCAGGTGGTGGTGTGTAGTGCTTCAATGCCGCTGTGTGTGTGTGTGCAGATAATCTTTGGGCTGTAGAGTGAGTGTGTGTGTAGTAGAAGGTTTCTGGAGGTCAGGTGGTGTGCAGTGCTTCAATGCTGCCATGTGTGTGTGTGCAGGAAAGATTTGGGCTCTAGAGTGAGTGTGTGTGTACTCGAAGGTTTAAGGAGTTCTGGTGGTGTGCAGTGCTTCAATGCCTCGGTGTGTGTGGGCTGTAGGAAAGCCTTGGGCTGTAGAGTGAGTGTATGTGTACTGGAAGGCTTCTGGAGTTCAGGTGGTGTGCAGTGCTTCAATGCCGCTGTGTGTGTGTGTATGTGTGTAGGAAGGCTTCGGGCTGTAGAGTGAGTGTGTGTGTACTTGAAGGTTTCTGGAGTTCAGGTGGTGTGCAATGCTTAAATGCCTCGGTGTGTGTGCATGCTAGAAGGGTGTGTATGTGTACTGGAAGGTTTATGGAGTTCAGGTGGTGTGCAGTGCTTCAATTCTGCAGTGTGTGTGTATGTGTGTGTGTATGTGTGCAGGATGGACTTGGGCTATAGAGTGAGTATATGTGTAATGGAAGGTTTCTAGGGGGTCAGGTGGTGTGTGTGTGCAGGAAGGCTTTGGACTGTAGAGTGTGTGTACTGGAAGGTTTCTGGAGTTCAGGTGGTGTGCAGTTTTTCAATGCTGCAGTGTGAGTGTGTGCAGGAAGGCTTTGGGCTGTAGAGTGAGTGTGTGTGCTGGAAGGTTTCTGGCGTTCAGGTGGTGTGCAGTGCTTTAATGCTGCAGTGTGAGTGTGTGCAGGAAGACTTTGGGCTGTAGTGAGTTTGTGTCTACTGGAAGGTTTCTGAGGTTCAGGTGGTGTGCAGTGCTTCAATGCCTCGGTGTGTGTGTGTGCTGGAAGGGAGTGTGTGTGTGTACTGGAAGGTTTATAGAGTTCAGGTGGTGTGCAGTGCTTCAATGCTGCAGTGTGTGTGTGTGTGTGCAGGAAGGACTCGGGATGTAGAGTGATTGTGTGTGTACTTGAAGGTTTATGCAGTTCAGGTGGTGTACAGTGCTTCAATGCTGCGGGTTGTGTGTGGGCTGTAGTACAACTTCGGGCTGTAGAGTCTGTGTGTGTACTGGAAGGCTTCTGGAGTACAGGTGGTGTGCAGTGCTTCAAAGCCACGGTGTGTGTGTGCAGGACAACTTTGGGCTTGAGAGTGTGTGTGTGTGTGGATGTATGACGTTATAACGCATACTATTACTCCGCATACCATTACAACGCGACTTTTACTCCGCATACCGTTACAACGCATAGCGCCTTGGGGCGCTGGATAGTGGTAAGTATAATTTTCTATTCCAACACCAGTCCCCGTGGACACTAGGGAAGGTGTTGGATAGAAAATTAAACTTATTCCCTATCCTACAGCGCCCCCCAGCGCAATGCGTTGTAATGGTATGCGGAGTAAAAGTCGCGTTGTAATGGTAGTGCGGAGTAAAAAATGCGTTGTAACAGGTGTATACCGTGTGTGTGTACTTGGAAGGTTTCTGGAGTTCAGGCGGTGTGCAGTGCTTCAATGCTGTAGAGTGTGTGTATGTGTGTGTGTGTGTGTGCAGGAAGGACTCGGGCTGTAAAGTGAGTATGTGTGTACTGGAAGGTTTATGGAGTTCAGGTGGTGTGCAGTGCTTCAATGCTGCAGAGTGTGTGTATGTGTGTGTGTGTGTGTGCAGGAAGGACTCGGGCTCTAGAGTGAGTGTGTGTGTACTGGAAGGTTTATGGAGTTCAGGTGGTGTGCAGTGCTTCAATGCTGCAGAGTGTGTGTATGTGTGTGTGTGTGTGTGCAGGAAGGACTCGGGCTCTAGAGTGAGTATATGTGTAATGGAAGGTTTCTAGGGGGTCAGGTGGTGTGTGTGTGCAGGAAGGCTTTGGACTGTAGAGTGTGTGTACTGGAAGGTTTCTGGAGTTCAGGTGGTGTGCAGTTTTTCAATGCTGCAGTGTGAGTGTGTGCAGGAAGGCTTTGGGCTGTAGAGTGAGTGTGTGTGCTGGAAGGTTTCTGGCGTTCAGGTGGTGTGCAGTGCTTTAATGCTGCAGTGTGAGTGTGTGCAGGAAGACTTTGGGCTGTAGTGAGTTTGTGTCTACTGGAAGGTTTCTGAGGTTCAGGTGGTGTGCAGTGCTTCAATGCCTCGGTGTGTGTGTGTGCTGGAAGGGAGTGTGTGTGTGTACTGGAAGGTTTATAGAGTTCAGGTGGTGTGCAGTGCTTCAATGCTGCAGTGTGTGTGTGTGTGTGCAGGAAGGACTCGGGATGTAGAGTGATTGTGTGTGTACTTGAAGGTTTATGCAGTTCAGGTGGTGTACAGTGCTTCAATGCTGCGGGTTGTGTGTGGGCTGTAGTACAACTTCGGGCTGTAGAGTCTGTGTGTGTACTGGAAGGCTTCTGGAGTACAGGTGGTGTGCAGTGCTTCAAAGCCACGGTGTGTGTGTGCAGGACAACTTTGGGCTTGAGAGTGTGTGTGTGTGTGTGTACTTGGAAGGTTTATGGAGTTCAGGTGGTGTGCAGTGCTTCAATGTTGCAGAGTGTGTGTATGTGTGTGTGTGTGTGTGTGTGCAGGAAGGACTCGGGCTGTAGAGTGAGTGTGTGTGTACTGGAAGGTTTCTGGAGTTCAGGTGGTGTGCAGTGCTTCAATGCTGCTGTGTGTGTGAGTGCAGGAAGGCTTCGGGCTGTAGAGTGAGTGTGTGTGTACTGGAAGGTTTCTGCAGTTCAGGTGGTGTGCAGTGCTTCAATGTTGCGGTGTGTGTGTGTGTGTGAAGACTTTGGGCTGTAGATTCAGTGTGTGTACTGGAAGGTTCCTGGAGTTCAGGTGGTGTGCAGTGCTTCAATGCCGCTTTGTGTGTGTGTGTGCAGATAAGCTTTGGGCTCTAGAGTGAGTGTGTGTGTACTAGAAGGTTTCTTGAGTTCAGGTGGTGGTGTGCAGTGCTTCAATGCCGCTGTGTGTGTGTGTGTGCAGGAAAGATTTGGGCTCTAGATTGAGTGTGTGTGTACTGGAAGGTTTCTGGAGTTCTAGTGGTGTGCAGTGCTTCAATGCCTCGGTGTGTGTGGGCTGTAGGAAAGCCTTGGGCTCTAGAGTGAGTGTGTGTGTACTGGATGGTTTCTGGAGGTCAGGTGGTGTGCAGTGCTTCAATGCTGCAGTGTGAGTGTGCGCAAGAAGGCTTCGGGCTGTAGAGTGAGTGTGTGTGTACTGGAAGGCTTCTGGAGTTCAGGTGGTGTGCAGTGCTTTGATGCTGCGGTGTGTGTGCGCAGGAAGGCTTCGGGCTGTAGAGTGAGTGTGTGTACTGGAAGGTTTCTGGAGTTCTAGTGGTGTGCAGTGCTTCAATGCCTCGGTATGTGTGGGCTGTAGGAAAGCTTTGGGCTGTAGAGTGAGTGTGTGTGTACTGGAAGGCTTCTGGGGGTCAGGTGATGTGCAGTGCTTTTAATGCTGCGGTGTGTGTGTGCAGGAAGGCTTCGGGCTGTAGAGTGAGTGTGTGTGTGCTGTAAGGTTTCTGGTGTTCAGTTGGTGTGCAGTGCTTCAATGCCTCGGCGTGTGTGCGTGCTGGAAGGGAGTGTATGTGTACTGGAAGGTTTATGGAGTTCAGGTGGTGTGCAGTGCTTCAATGCTGCAGTGTGTGTGTGTGCAGGAAGGCTTTCGGCTGTAGAGTGAGTGTGTGTTTACTGGAATTTTTCTGCAGTTCAGGGTGTGTGCATGCGCTTGACGGCTGTAGGGTGTTGAGTTGACTCTCCTGCGCCATGAAGGCTGCAGTGTGTTAGCAGTGTCATTGTATGCAGGATTGGTGGCGTTTTTTTCTTTGAGAGCGGTGTGTAAGGGTTTTGTCATCGTGCTCGAGTGATTGTTAAAACTTCTAAAGTTAAACTTTTCTTTGGTGGGCCGGTTTAGATTTTCAGCATTTAAAAATAAAAAAGTGACAGAGGCTTTGGATGAAACTAAGTTAAGTAGTTGTTGACACTGTACTGTCTTTGCGTAACGTCTTTTACATATTTTTTTTTACCTTTGTTTCTTCTATCTCCATTTACAAATATATATGTTTTTTTCCGCACCCCCAAATTTAGAGGCAGGTGTTGACTGCGGAAATCCGGTTGGGGCAAGATTGCAATCCTGCAAGGTTCGGAGGCGCCAGCTGTGGTGGAGCTGTTCTGCAGCAGCCGAGAAGTCGGTCTCGTGGAACAAAAACCCCCAAACCAGCTGAAGGCAAGAGATGAGCAGATAGGAAGAGGGGAAGAGAGAGGGCACAGGGGTGGGGCGAGAAGAAGAGTGCACGAGACCACACGCGATCAGAGTGGGCATTGAGTTTATTCAGCACGAGGAGGGGCCAATGGCCCCGATGGGGTTTGGGTAGTGCCATTCATACCCTGAGGCTGTTGCTGCCAGCCTAGGTTACAGAGGTATGGACAGAACTGATAGACGAGGACACCTCACTAGTACGGTTTAAGGACTCGTGGGAGTGGTGCTGTGGACAGAGGGAATGGCCACGCCGCGGTTTATTGGGGTTTGATTTGCCACCACCAGGAGACGCTGGGATCTTGCGCGGTACAAGATGGCGAACTACACCTGCCACAAGTCGCCTCTTCATGAAGGTAAGTGCTTCCCTGGTCAGAGCCAGGAGATACTTCTACGCTGTTGTGCTGGTTTAAGAAGGGTAGGGGGGGCTTTCATAGGCTTCTACCACCAGGAGCCGCGGGGATCACGCGCGGTACAAGATGGCGAACTACAGCTGCCACAAGCCGCCTCTTCATGAAGGTAAGTGCTTCCCAGGAGAGACTTCTCAGCTGTTGTGGTGGTTCAAGAAGGGTAGGGGGCCTCTAATAAGTTTCCACCACAAGATGTTACCACCAAGGGCTCCCCACTTCACATTGGCACACTTTTGCCCAGTGCCAGTCACATTGCACCCTTCGTTTCCATCACTACCGCTTACACTCTTATCATTACAAGGCCATATAACATTTGGCCAGAGGGTGCGGCTAGAGTTACTGTGTGGGGTGAGCATTAGAGGTTGGGTGTAGAGTTAAGACTTGAATTTAGACTACAGTTAGTAGTTAGGGTTCATCGTTAGAGACGGCTAGTCACTGAGGTTAGGGGTTTGGGTTGAGTACTAGGGTTACACGGTTGAGGATTTGGATCACCATTATAGTTAGAAGTTGGGGTTAGGAGTTAGAGTTACATTTAGAGATAGAATTAGGGTTCACAGTAGTAGTCAATATATAGCCTCCGGGCTGGGATGGTGGTTGAAGTCAGATTTTAGGATTGAGTGCTGGGGTGAGCCTTCGCGATGCGATCATGGTTATCGTTAGAAATTGAGGTGAGAATAAGGTATTACATTTTAGAGTTAGGATTAGGGGTTGTAGTTAGAGTTAGGCATTAGGGCTTAGTTAGTGTCTAAAGTTAGGGTTTATGGCTGAATACTAGGGCTGGAGTTTGGAGTTATGATTACGGTTATAATTCAAAATTGGGGTTAGGAGTTGGTAAAACATTTATGAGTTAGGACTATGGTTTGGAGAAGAAGATAGATTAATGCTTCAGGGTTGGGTTAGTGGCTGCAGGTAGGGGTCAAGACTGAGCACTAGTTTAGGGGTAAGTATTACAGTTAGGGTTAGGAGTTGCTGTAATATCTTAGGGTTAGGGTCTGAGATAGCTGTAAGGCTTGGGTTAGGGGTAAGGTAGGTGGTTGGGGATGGTGTTTGATGTTCAGTTTAGGACTAAAGGGGAGCTGGTACTATTATGTCACTGGAAATGTAAGGACTTTGAGGCATTGATGATATAGAATGATGTATGTAATGTCGCTGTAAGTGTATATGGCTTTGTAAAGGCTGTCAGTGTTTTGGTCGTTACACTAATTTTCCTTGGGATGGGCTTCGATGTGGCTGTCACAGCGCTAGATGGTGGGACAGACACCCAACCTGCCGTTTGCCCGCGAAGACACCCCAAGGGTCGCTGAAGCTAAGGGCGAACCATCAGGGAGGCTGCGATGACTTCATCACACTGAAATAGGAATAATGATCCCACGTGCCATTTACTGCTCAGATCTCCATTTCACTGGATTCAGCCTCTGCCCAGATCTCTGTCTTACTGGAAACAAGCCCCTGACCCCCCCTCAACAGAGATGCAAATGATGAAGAGGAGTAAGACATTTCTGGAATGATCACTGAGTAAATTAAGTTCCCATCTCTCTGTGGTGGGGTGGGAGGGGTGAAAGACCCTTTCATTTTTACCCCAAATTGTTGCAATGTAGGTTGATATTTTGCCAGGCTTGGCACGGCAGTTTTCTGCTCACAACACAACTTTTTGGGGTTGTCAGAGGATTGATGAAGGCGGTGTGAAAGAGTGGCTTGCGTCGATGTGCTTGTGTGTCCAGGGCGGCTGCTTCCAGCTTGCTGGCGCATTGCACACTTCCGGGGTATTTGGTTTGTTCGCGGTGGCATCTCTCAGGTGTCTCTCTGCGTTTGTCTTCACAGGGTGGGGTTGTCTCATCGGCAGCCTGGAGCTCCAGTGTCTCTTTGGGGCGACCGCCCTTGTTCTCCTGGTGTCGTTGGTTGGAAACATCGCGTGTTGCGTTCAGCGCTACAAGAAACGTGAGTGCCCTACTTACCTATGACTCGCGGAAGGTACCCCTGGCATGGATGTACCAGAGTTACGGGATAACCCTCTAGGCTTCTCAGGGGGCCCAAAAACCTGCACGTGGATGGCTTAGTCCTTCACATCTGTTGCCCATGGAGGTGGCCTCATTTGGGGTTCAATCTTGTTCTTCAGAAGGCAGGAGCTTAACTGTGGCCATGGTTTTGGGCCTCTCTGTCCGAACATGTCCATCACTGGGTGGCACGTGGTAGATGTCAGGGTGACTGCGTGTTTGATTGGCAGGTGGGTGGTCCTCCAGGTGGGCACGTGTAGTCCATGAACTTCACTCCTTCTTTGGGGAGCCTCTTGTAAAGTTGCTGTTTCTTCTGATCCTTTTCCAGGTGAAAGCGTGAGGTCTCCTCGCCAAGCCCGAACGAGGTGGGTTGAATCTTGCTTTTAGGTTTAACTGATTTTATTAAGATTATATAACCATTGAATGTGCCAAATATTGTAAACTCTTTTTGTCTAGTCAGCTCAGCACCTTCTTGTTTCTCTTGCACCTCATACAACACTCCTGCTGAGTTTGCAACAAACGATACATTTGCACCTAAAAGTGTGCCCAGCCTCAGGTTAATATTGCAACGAAGTGCATTTGCACCTCTAAGTGATGTGTGTAAATGTGTTTTTATATTTAAGCGTGACCTACAAAGGAATCCACACCAATAATGATATTACACTAGCAGTGATTTTGCTGCTATGTATGATGCTGCATCCAAATGTGGGTTCGCTCCTAAATGTGATACCACAATCTCAGTTGCTTTTCACCAAGTTCGATTTTGCACTTTAATGTGATTTTGCTTTTAAATGATAGTACAATCCTTCTTCCTTTAAACCATGTTTGAATTTGCACCTAAAAGTGGTTATTCACATTCATTTTTATTTTGCACATGAATGTGATTTGTGTTACGAAATGTTTGTTACACTTATGTAGAAGCAGTACCAAGGTGATTTTGTACCTTTTTGTGCCCAGCTTCTACACCCAATGTGACAGGTCACAACAGGACATTATAGCACATTCATGTGTTTCTATACTTCAGTGGATTTTGCACCAAAGTTTTGTTTTGACACTTAAATGTGTTTTTGCACTGGAAGGCATTCCTACAATCCTGCTGATGTTGTATAGAGACTGTTGTACAATTAAATGTATTTTTGCGCCAAAATATAGGGGCATATTAGCAAGAACGTCGTTAAAATTATCGCCGTTTAATGTGCTTGCTAATATGCGTTATAGAATTCCAGTAGAAGCCCAGGTTAGATGTCCTGCACATCTAACCTGGGCTTCTATTGGAATTCTGTAACGCATATTAGCAGGTCCATTATCGCCAACTTAGCGGCAGAAAACTGCCGCTAAAACTGCGATAATGTTTTTCGCCGTTCTTGATAATATGCCCCATGGACCCCCTGTAATGGCTCGGGAACTCCTAGGACAGGGCAATACTATAATTGTAGGCAAAATCCTAGGCAGTCAAATGGCTCAAATCATCTAACGGCTCATCCAAACTACATTAATATATAGACTCAGTGCAATAACAAATTGATTATAACTAACATGTATACATTTTATTAAAGTTTTTTGTAAAAAAGATGAATAACACATGATAAATACAATAAGGCATGATTTCAAAAAGACCTAAAGATTATGTTATACAGGTCACAAAAGCTGGTGGTTGATAGCAGACATAAAACATCAAACGAACATAAATACATATATACACAATGGGAAAAAAGGTGGCTATGAGAAGGGTCTTCTCAACGCGCGTTTCGATGCTAAAAGCGCCTTCATCAGGAGCCACGATTTTGTCTTTCTGCATATGCGAAGAGAACTAATTAAAGTGTACAAACTGCTGTCATGAAGTACAACAGGGCGACATGTGATGTGTGCACATCGAGATGTAACACTGTAGGTAACAGTTTACCATCCACCAAGGTGCTTATAATAGATAGTGCGAGTCTCTGGCTACGTAATACTTCCAAGTCAGGATGAAAAGAGACCGCAGAGGCCATGTACCGAAGGGGCATATTAGCAAGGTCCTGCGATAATTATCGCTCAGCGCTTTTAGCGCGAGGATAATTATCGCAGGCTAACGCTGGATTCCATTGCAGAGATAGCGTGCTATCAGCAACGCTTATCTCCCAAGTGATAGCAATCCATGCGTTAGCTGGAAAACAGTGTGATTATCGCTGGAAATCCAGCGATAATCACACTGCAACCAGCGAAACCTTGCTGATAGGGCAGGGTGATCTTAGCCATGTAATCCACCTCCCATTGGATTACATGGCTAAGTCAGATTACAAGCAGGCGTTAGGAAAATAGCGTTACCTGTGGTTAGCGCTACTTTTCTTATCGCTCTGCTTCTTTGGGTGCAGGTTGATAATTGGAGAAATGTTGGTTAGCGACAGATCTCCAGTTATTATGGCACGGAGGGCCCACTTTGCATCTCATTAGAGATGCAAAGCTGGGCGTTGTTGTAAGGGACGCTAAATCAGCAAAACACGCGATAACGTGTCTTTGCTGATAAGGCGATAAAATTATTGTCGCTTTTCGGCCGAAAACGGCCACAAAAGCGGCGATAATTTTATTATGCCGCCTTGGTAATATGCCCCTCAGTTCGTCTGCGTGGCTTTAGTATAAGAAGCATCGCAATGCACTCAGTAATTTCTGATCAGGCTCGAAGGAGTTTCCTCTGCTCGCACTGATGAAATATCTCGATCCGCCACAAAACAGAGATGCCCGCACACCTCTCGGATGTTGCACTCAGGGCCATTTTCCAACAAATTATTATTTTCCACCTGAATTGAATTTTGCAACTAAAAGCATGTTTGCCCTGACTGCAATGTTTTTCATCACTTGTTAAATGGAGTTTGTGCTCCTAATAGCATTCACCGCTGCCCAGCGCCAATGCAGGCCTCCTTGCACCATGGTGCCGGGTGTCTGCGTTGCAAGCAAGATTGTTTTGTGCAGGAAGGGGCACCTTACTGCCAAAAAACAAGCTGTAGAGCCATTTCCCTCTTTCTGTCTGTGCTGCAGAGAGCAACCCACGTAGAAAGAGGAAAAAACGAGGAGAAATAAAGATATTTCTACTCGTTATGTCTCACCTGGAAGGTCGAGCATTCGGACTCATTCCCAGGTCCACCACTAATGGTAAATCTAGGAATGAGCCAAAATCCATGGGTGGATGCGCGGGAACACCCCCGCTCCGCCCATGGAACGCCCCCCTGGGGCTGACTAATGCAACGCAGCGATTTGCGCGGCGCTGCGTTACTCTAGATTCACCAGGCCGTGCATGGCTTAGTAAATATCATTCAAGGCTCTGTGTCACTCTGGCGCCCTCTATCGCAGCGTAAGGGCGATACAAACCCATGATAAGCATGGGCCTAAATCTACCTTTTAAGATTAATAGCCTACATATTATTCACATGATCCACGTCCATCAGACATACACCAGAAAGAGCTTCACATCAGGTCAGACTCCAGGAAGCACATAACAGCATCTGTGCCCTGGCTTATTTCAATCAACCCTCAAAACCACAAAAATTGAGCTCTGACATCCAACCAGAGACCCTGAACCAGTCACAGATCCTGTAGTCTCACACGGGACTCCTTTTGAACTGCTTTTTATATGTCCTGGCCTGTTTCTCTCTGCTTTTTCTTCTAATCCAACCTTGAAGAGGTTGTCCTCCAACCAACTTCCTGGTCCCCTCCACTACATCAAAACGACAGAACTCGACTGACTCTCCGCAGAAGGAGCCCGTCGCTCATAGGCTCGATTCAGGCGGGAGGCTTGATTACTCGCCTCGCGCTTAATTGCAACCACTTACTGCTGAAGAGAGCACAAACCTAGAGAGAGGAAACTTGGGGGAGAGGAGTTGTCCTAACGGCTAGGGCGGTCGACCTCGAATCTGGGGAGCTGGGTTTGAGTCTTGACCAAGACGCTGAACCTCCTGTGAATCTGGACGAATCACTTAATCTCCCCGTGCCTAGCAAAAATGAATGTGTCCTCGTGTAATGCAACTGATGCTATGTGAAACGCTCTGATACCCGATTCGGGTCAAGTTTGCGCTATATAAAACTCTGTAAAAAATAAATAAAAAAACCTCTTATACACTCCCAAAAGGTACTTCTTGACATCACACTGAAGCTGAGTCACCGGCATGAGATGTTCACGTCTGTACACCACACTCTCCGTTGCTCACAAGCCTTCTCATCCTCCCTCGGCTATCCTGTTACAACCTCACTTACTGAAGTTTCTCCGGAAGCGCCCAACATGGACCCCAAGACCAGCACTTCAGGGCATTTCTACTATCACATGTCCTCTAACACGCCATGCACGCTCTCATTGACTGCGAACTCAGAATCCACAACACATCTAGACATCCTGAACATAATCAAAGATTCTTCTGCTGAAGCAACCTCAGATTAACCTATTCCTACAGCCCAGTAACCCATCGACTCTACATCACATCATAGCCGAATGTATGACGTATACATTTACAACGCATGCCTTTACAACTCAGTTTTTACATTGCAACATCCTTTACAACGCATCTTTTACATCGCATGCCATTACAACACATTTTTTAAAACTACACTTACAATATATTACATTACATCGCATCATACCATTACAATGCATACCATTACATTGCATTTAAGGTAAGTGTTGGATAGTGTAGGGGTAAAAATTACTATTATAACTCCTGTGGGTGCAACAGTAGGGTAAGTGTTGGATAGTGTAGGGGTACTGTGCGTTGTAATGGTATGGGTTGTAATGACATGCGATGTAATGCCTGCGTTGTAGTGTCAAGCGTTGTAATGACCTGCGTTGTAGTGACATGCAATGTAATGGCTGCCTTGAAGTGACATGCGTTGTAAAGGATGTTGCTATGTAATGACTGTGTTGTAAATGCAGTGCGATGTAATGACTGTGTTGTAAAGGTTGTTTCCCATCATGGCCACCCTTCTGAGATGCACCTGTAGCCCTCATCCAAGCCAAGGCCCTTGAGTCTACTGATCTTACAGCACCTTGGTTCTGCTCATTTATTTTACCACTATTTGATCTACCACTATTGTAAATCTGCCACCTCGCCAAGAAGAAAAAACTGAGATGGGCTTCTCAATATCCTCAAGCAGTCTCTTAATTGCAAACAGATTTACTCAGCAGTCTCTTCCTCGTTCGAGTGCCTCACTGTGGTGAGTACCCATTCTACGCCTAAAGCATTGAGGATGATAATTCCTGGTTGCCCACCTGACGGCGTTTTATTGATGGTTCCCTTGATCATAGCATTGATCAGCTCACCTCCTCTAGGGATCAGGTTTCCTTGGGCGGTTTCAACCGCTGTAGTGCCTAGTGAGTATGTACAGTAGGAACCTTCTCGTCCCTGAAGGACTTCGTAGGAAATGACATAATCATTTTGGGTGAGTCAGGGTGTGGTTAATAAAGTTTATGACGCAGTACATGCAGTTAATGGTTGCAATATGAGAATAAAGACGTGCATTACTGAGCACCGTGTGTGACGCGGTCATTTGCGCGCTACTGGGCTTGGGAGGATTCTACAACCGCCACTAGAAAAAATTAAAGAGACACACCTTCCAATTAGACAACAGCTTACTACAACATTGAGCCTCCCTCTTCACAATAAATACTCTTCCCTGACCTGATGTTCATAACGAAACACCACATTCACTTTTCGAACCGTCTTAAATTAGATCGGTTGGACCACTCTTCGTTCCTTTCAAAATACTAACCCGAAAGGCATCCTCACCATGCGGAACAGGAAACAGAAATAGTACATTCTAGAGACCCAACACACATTAACCCTTTCGACGCTCATGACAAGGTCAGCTCGTCATGGGCTTAACATGCGCTACATGGATGACGAGCTAACCTTGTCACGTAACGCTGGATATTTAAAATCGCAGCGCGCAGCGGGAAAACCGCTAGCGCGCATGCGGTTAACAAAAAGGGCCGAAACTACAATTGTAGACAAATAGTGACTGCTCCATTATAATGATGAGATCTTCCTGCATTGAGGAACCACGAACCCCCTCTACCGCCAAATATATTAACATAATCCCAGGAAACCTGAAGTTGGTACAATAGAGATTGATGCTTTCAATAAGGAGCTGAAGAGGGAAATACGTGCCGGATCACCCTCCAATCATCATATATTCAAACACCAATGATCTGGCACTGCCAGGCACCCTCATACATTTTTATATATAGGATTGGTATGGGGGATATTCTTATCTTCACCCAAACTCAGATGCTCATTTGCACAGTCTGACCTAATCCTCTGGGCCCACTTGATTAATATTTTTTTTAAAAAAGGAAAAGGAAGTGGTCAGTCAAGTCACTCAACATACCCACTGTAATTAAGAGTATGATTACCACAAAGAAAAAATGTGTAGAGAACTGATAAAGTATCTCACGTGCGCACCACCAGTGGAGCTGGCAGGTTCCCACCAGCTTGCCCACGTTCTTGTCATCATCGATAACTTACTCATATAGAAAATAGTGTGTGTCAAGTGAAAGAAAGGTGTAAAAAAAACGTAAAGAACGAGACAAGAGAAATCTCTAATAAAATTGAGCTAAACTCACACACATACTTGTAACTCTTTAATCCGAAATGTGAGTTTGCCCTGATGAATTTGCCTCTAATATATAACAGGCAATGAAACATGTTGGCTGTACTTGAAGTGGTTCACAACATGCCGTGTTTTTAATACTGTGCAAACTCACATTTAAAAAAATGATGTTATAAATTAAAATATTAAAATATTTATTCTTTATTAATTATTTATTAAGTACATTTTACACTACATTGAGTGCAACAGCAGGGAAAGTGTTGGATAGCGTAGGAGAAAACATTACTACTCCCACTCCAGTGAGTGCAAAAATAGGGAGAGTGTTGGTTAGTGGGGGGGAATAATTTACTATTCCCACTGCAATGAGTGCAACAGTAGGGAAACTGTTGGATAGCGAGGGGAATAATTTACTATTCCCACTGCAATGAGTGCAACAGTAGAGAAAGTGTTGGATAGCGTAAATGTGAAAATTACTATTCCCACTCCAGCAAGTGCAACAGTACGGAAAGTGTTGGATAGTGGAGGGGTAAAAATTACTATTCCCACTCCAGTGAGTGCAACAGTAGGGAAAGTGTTGGATAGCGGAGGGTTAAAATGTACTATTCCCACTCCAGAGAGCGCAACAGTAGATAAAGTGTTGGACGCGGAGAGGAATAATTTACTATTCCCACTCCAATGAATGCAACAGTAGGGAAACTGTTGGATAGCGGAGGGGTAAAAATGACTATTCACACAAAAAAAATTAAAGTTAAATATCTACTACAATACAAAATTAAATTTAAAAAAAACCTGAAATGTGAATTTACACTGATGTTGTGCACACACATCTCCAAAGGACATGTGTGTGTGTAACATGCAACTTAGAAAAATGCATTTAAATGCATTTTTCTAAGTTTTCGCTATTTACCACAAGGTTTGACTTCGTGGTAAATAGCGGTCCTAAATTGCGATTTAAGGAATCTCAAATAGAGATTCCTTAAATGCAATTCCTCGCAAATGTGCGAATTCTTTATTAGCGAATTTTGCATTTGGGATGATGAATCCCAAATGCAAAAATTGCACTCGCAAAGGGCCAGATTCTGAGAATCTGGCCCTTTGCGAGCGCAATCAAGCTTGATGAATCTAGCTGATTGTCTTTTGTTAGTATGATATAGTTAGCGAGTATTTATATTTAGGAACTGCAGGGAATATTTACGTATAAGTGTTAGACACGGCCTTTTCCACATTGGTGTTTTTGTCCCTTGGCCATTGTAAAAACCTTTATTTCTTTGCTAGTCAGCTATTGAACAGTGGCCTCTCCCTCCAATTATCTCTAAACAACCTGTGGTTTCATTGTATGTGAACATTCTGCCTCAGGCTATACCGGTTGTTGAAGGCCCTCTCTCTCGTCATAGGCTCGAGCCGGGGTTCAGGGGTTTTAACAACCTTTTTAGCCCTCGGCAGAAGGCTATAATATATGGTCACACAGCGGGGTTGCGTGAACCAAAAGTAATTGATAATCATTGAAACATTTGAAGGGCTAGGACATTGGAATATATTTGCCCTTTTGCAAACCTTTTTGTCTCTACTCATTGTAAGGACGCTTATGTTTTGTATGGACAAGCACCAACAGAACGTTAATAGAAACCTTCGTCAGAACGTTTTTCACACTAGCATTTTTAGCAATGCTCGTTAAATTCTGTGTGATTAATGTACAATTTATAGGAGTTATTGTTGACCCATGCTCAAACTATCAGCTACATGGGAAACGGCCACTACAACGCGGCCGTTTCCACGGAAACATTAACCACGCATGCATTTCAACGCATGCGTGGTTACCACGAAAGCCTTTACCACGCATACCTTTACTACGAGGTACGTAGTAAAGGCATGTGTGGTAAAGGTTAACATTAAAAAGGGGGGCTTGGGGGTGTCTCCCCCCCAAAAAAAAGACTCACCTAAAGTCCCTCGGCGTCGTTTAAGAGGAAACGGAAAGAAACTTCCGCTTCCTCTTAACGACGTACGACGTCACCACGAACAATGAGTGTAAAAGGTTACTCGTTGAAATAGCATTCCGTTGTAACGCATGCGTGGTAAAGGCATGCGTTGCAACGGAATTCGTTGTAATAACATACAACCCAGCTACATCAGATTTTCAAGTAAGAGTGCCTGCCAAATATTAGGATAGGTTATACTTGTATATTAACACACGCCAATGTGGGACTTTAAAAGTTAACCACCCTGTGTATTAATGAGCATGCTAGCTATATAGTAGGTAACGGGGTGTCAGCGGTGTTCGTGGGTGGGTCTGTAATATTGTGGCATGCAGACGCCTCTCATGTGGGTATACAGTGATTTCATTTTGCTTCTCCTCACTCCGGGTCTCTAATATTTACCATAGTTGCCTGCCATGCAGCTTTCTACAACTAAAGCTTCGGTTGGAAGTGAATGGAGGGGGAGGGGGGGCGGGGTGACGCAGGAGTGATGTGATATGCAAACAATAGGAACACAATTTGTTAATAATCTAAGGATAGCACTCTATTTTTGATGACACATTTTTGCCTTGTTTTTATTTCTCTTCTATTATCCCCTTGTTCAGAATTTAGTGACAACGATTATTTTTTGGCCTTTGACAATAGGTTTTTATACAATAGATAATCAACTTTTTGAAGTGACAGTACATTGTTCCGAATATGTGTTCGTTTTGGCTTAGCAGGGTTAGTTATTTCAGTCTAATTTAAATGTAATGGGAACCCGGGCCAGTGTCTCTTACACATTTCTGACCTGTCAATTTGTATTTTAAAAACTATCTTGAAGCGTATGTAAGGTAAAAATGATGCAAATTAAGGATGGTACTTTTAATGATAAATCTCTTATTTTGATGCTATTGCGAAAGTGGGCTCCAGTTGGCTGGACCGTGAGTACTTCTCTGCCATCTCTTAATTGGCTGGCATCTCTTCTCCCACTGCTTGCTTTCAAGCACCACTTTTTAGGTTGAGCCTAGGCAGTGCATGCTTTGCGAGGCATGCTGTATTGAAGTAGGGACCTGAAGCTCCATCCACATTTTTAGTTGGCTTGTCATTATCCACTGTAAACTGTGGCTTTTCATTGGTCAAAAGGCTTAGTAGTGCCTCCTTAATACTGCCTTGTTTTACCTGTCGCCTGCCTAAGATCAGGAAGCATACGTACAGAACCGGCATCTCCTCACCACTTCTTGTCAGCCAATTGCAACCCCCATGCCCAGCATACACAGAGAACTACACTGCTATGGCACAGCACTACCAACTGCCTGCCTTCCTGCCCCTACACTGTTACCCCGCGGTGCAGCCACAGGACAGTGGCTACATTGCCCGTGTCTGCCCCGCAACACGTTGTTCCTGCCATGGAGGTTTTCCCACAGCCGGGTGCAGTTAATAAGTACAGGGACCCAAAGATATGTGGCATCGCAGAATAAGAACGGACGTGGTACAGGTAGGCTTTTTATTTATTTATTTTCACTTTTATGTAGCGCAAACTTTACCCGCAGGTATCAGAGCGCTTTTAATCGGCATGCTTATAACAAGCAAGAGTAGCACTCTATATTACTGGCAACTTTGCTTAGCATAAGCAACAGCTAACCATTCACAAACAATGTTTATATACCAATTGCAAATAAAAAAAAAAATGAATGCAAAGCATTGTCATTTACAATGCCAGTAACTCAAACTTTAATGCTGCGAGACCTATTGCATTGTAAATGCTTGGTTTTATATTGCACCAATCCCTGATAGAGTTCAAAATTGCGACACAAAAAAAGAGATTGCAAATCTTCCAAAAAACATCATGAGTAATAGAACGAGTATTAAAATACCGTCCTCAATTGGTTCTGGTCTTATCTTTCAGTCTGTCGACAACATATACACTTTAGCAATTCATTCTCCAACCTTTTCAAAATCCCAAGCGGAGTACTACAAGGTTTCACCATTAAACACTTACCTTTAAATCTTTGTGTGGAACCACCAGGCGAGGTCTTACCAGTACAGGGAATCTCTTTTACCCAATGTACTGACGACACCGAGCTCTGCATCAAGACAAGATTGCAAACTCCAACCACCTCAGCACATTTAGCACCCTGCATGGACTCTGAACCTTGAGGACAAATGTGAACCTGAAGCTGAACCCACAGAAGACAGAGCTTCTCCTGCTCTCTTCTGTCAAATGCTCAGAATATTTATAATCAGAAGGGGGAAAGGATCACTTGTCCTGCTTAAACCTTGGGTTCACAAGTCGAGTGTAGTTCCGGGTGATGACAGGCAGAGCCAGCACATGCTGCCAAGACCGAGTAAGAAGGCACCAAGTAAGGCCTCTCTCGATCAGCCTAAATCCCCGAGGAAGCAATTCTTCCGAAATAATAAGGTACAATGAAACCTTAACCCACGAAGAATCAGGTCAATAACCCTCTTTTCTTCTCACAATAATTTTTTCACTATTTATTCACCCTCATTGGTCCTGATGAAAGCCTAAGATCCTCTGACTACCAAAGGCTGAAACATGTTGACCTCTTTTTAAACCCTATATACTAAGTGCACTTGAATCCCTTACCAATTCAGAGAGTGCACCTAACTTTTTACTCATAGTCCGAATCCAGACTTATTAAATTGTCTCTGTCTGGCTGTCCGGACTTTTAATAACGACACCACCACTAGACCCCCCACTTTCCACGATCACTACTGCCTTAAACCTAAGGCAAAACCTCCTGGTGGAGGGTGCACAATACAAAAAATGACTCAATGATTACGCATGCACGTGTAGAAAAGCGGGGACACAGTATATACCGCTGAAGAGAAATTACCAACATACACGTGTATGAGGGTCATATTTGTTGGGAGATACCAGTTCCTCGACTTGTGAACCCAAGGTTTAAGCAGGACAAGTGATCCTTTCCCCCTTCTGATTATAAAAGTTAACTACGGAGACTGAAAGGATTTTCACTCTACCTCCCCCATCCCCATGATTATACAAATGCTCAGAATAGCCAAAAGTCTTGACAAACCAAGGCATTTCCATGAGCCTTTCACCAAAAACAGCCCCCTCAACTCAATCCCTTGGTTTCAAACTCAACAAGTGGCTCCAGCTTGATCTTCACTTCAAAAAGATGGCCAAAACCACCATATTACACAAAAACATGTCCATAGACTTCCTTTATTTCAGTGTTATCAATAGCCAGGGGGAGCTAGTAGCCAGACGCATGTGTCACTACAGACTAGACAGGATCTTTGTTGCCTGGTTCTTATTTCAGAGAAATAATGAGAGTGGGTCTTAAGTGGCGCCTCAATTCACGACTTATGTTATGTTAACTGCTATTTATATAGTGCAAAATCACCAACGGTCTCTAAGCGCTTGTGAGGGAACATCGAGCAAAACAAGGGTTAATCCTTCCAGGGCCTGCTCGGGCAGGTATATACAGGAAGGTCTTTAGTTTCCTCCTAAAGGGCAGTAAAGTGGCTTCCTTACTCAGATTTTACGGCAACTTGTTCCAAAGCTGGGGGATCACAACCGAAAAAGCTCGCCCCCCCATGGTGACTTTATCAAACCGTGGGCAGGACAACAGGCTTGCCTCGGGCGATCGGAGGCAATGTCTTGGTACGTAACTCTTCAAACGAGCTTTGATGTAGTCAGGTGCCGTCCCGTGCAGGGCTTTGTGTGCAATACACGGACTCTTAAACCGTCCCTCTGCTTAATTGGGAGCCAGTGTAGTTGCAGCAATGGTGTTGATGTGATCTTCTAGGGAGCTTGAAAATCAGTCTCTCTGCATCATTCATGACCACTTGAAGTTTCCTGACAATTTGTCAGGTAGTCCAATGTAAACTGCATTGCCGTAGTCCAGTCATGACACAAATAGTGCCAACACCACGGTGCGTATAGTGGAGAAAGACAGAAGGGGTACAAGTTTCCGAAGTTGCTTCATAAGGCTCACACAATTCCCTACCACAGCGGCCACGTGGTTATTCAGCGTTAGCTTGGTGTCCAACTTGATGCCTAAGCTTTTCACAATCGGCACCGGTAGTGGAGTGGTACCTAGCTCTTGTGGCCAAAAGGAATTGAACCAGGGATTGCCACCACTGGTGATAGCTAGTAGCTCAGTATTGTCAGTATTTACTTTAACCACTTGACCACGGCGTAAATTCCGCCGCAGTGCTCCGTTTTAATGAGTGGGCGGGGTTCGGACGCCCACTGTGACGCGTGATGGCTCCCTGCCGTTACGCTCATGCAAGGGGTTAAGTGAGTTGGTAGTCAGTAGACTTCTCCATCTGAAAGTTGGAAACCTGCTCCTGTTGTAAAGTTCCATGTGCACTCATTCTTTCCTTCACTAATTCTTGCTCATAGTCCATTTTAAGGCCAGGCCCTGCATCGTTGCCTTGAGTATAACTCATTAATTGCATTAGGTGCCAAAAATTTCGGATGGCGTGTAGTAGAGGGTCCTGGGGACTGTTGTGTTGGGCCTGTTTCTCTGTTCTATGTTTGCTCGATTGGCTCAGTCCTTGATGGATGGAAGAGGGATAGTCTGCAATCAGCTTTCGGACTGACAGGTTTCCTAAAAAGCCCAGTCTTTAGCTCTATTTTCAACCTGTGGCTGTGTGTTTGGATTCTGGAGGCCACATTTATCAGCACTTCCCTATATCCACATTATCTGTGTATGGTCTGTGTGTATATGGGATTTGCTTGTGCATCTGAACATATGACACATCTGTATATGGTCATTACAACACATAAAAGATATTAGACCTGTTTGCTTTGCCGATGCTTCTTTTCTGTTATTTTGTTTCTGTTATTATGCTTTTATAGTGTATTAATCATCTGTGAGGTTGTCCAAGCGCACTGTGGCAGGTGTGTGAGGTCAGCCCTGGGGGCTTTCTCGAAGAGACAGGTCTTCAGGTTCGTTTGAAAGTCAAGAAGAGAGGAGGAGGCTCTGGTGTGTTGAGGGAGGTCTCAAGAAGCAAGAAGGAGGCTCTCATGTGGTGGGGGAGGACTCAAGAAGTGAGGATGAGGCTCTGCTGTGTTGAGGGAGGTGTCAGGAAGGGAGGAGGAGGCTCTGATGTGTTTAGGGAGGTCTCAAGAAGCGAGGATGAGGCTCTGGTGTGTTGAGGGAGGTCTCAAGAAGAGAGGAGGAGGCTCTGGTGTGTTGATGGAGATCTCAAGAAGCGAGGAGGAGGCTCTGGAGAGTTGAGGGAGGTCTCAAGAAGCGAGGAGGAGGCTCTTATATGTTGAGGGAGGTCTCAAGAAGCGAGGAGGAGGCTCTGAGGTGTTGAGGGAGGTCTCGAGAAGGGAGGAGGAGGCTCGGATGTTTTTAGGGAGGTCTCAAGAAGCGAGGCGGAGGCTCTGCTGTGTTGAGGGAGGTCTCAAGAAATGAGGAGGAGGCTTGGATGTGCAGTGGGAGGTCTCAAGTTGCGAGGATGAGGCTCTTCTGTGTTGAGGGAGGTGTCAGGAAGGGAGGAGGAAGCTCGGATGTGTTGATGGAAGTCTCAAGAAGTGAGGAGGCTCTGGTGAGTTGAGGGAGGTCTTAAGAAGCGAGGAGGAGGCTCTGGTGAGTTGAGGGAGGTCTCAAGAAGAGAGGAGGAGGCTCTAATGTGTTGTGGGAGGTCTCAAGAAGCAAGGAGGAGGCTCTGGTGTGTAGAGGGCGGTCTCAAGAAGAGAGGAGGAGTCTGTACTGTGTTGAGGGAGGTCTCAAGAAGCGAGGAGGAGGCTCTGGTGTATTGAGGGAGGTCTCAAGAAGCAAGGAGGAGGCTCTGGTGTATTAATGGAGGTCTCAAAAAGTGAGGAGGAGGCTCTGATGTGTTTAGGGAGGTCTCAAGAAGCGAGGAGGTGGCTCTGCTGTGTTTAGGGAGGTCTCAAGAAACAAGGAGGAGGCTCTGATGTGTTGAGGGAGGTCTCAAGAAGCGAGTAGGAGGCTCTGCTGTGTTGAGGGAGGTCTCAAGAAGCGTGGAGGAGGCTCTGATGTGTTGAGGGAGGTCTCAAGAAGTTAGGAGGAGGCTCTGATGTGTTGAGGGAGGTCTCAAGAAGCGAGGAGGAGGCTCTGAGGTGTTGAGGGAGGTCTGGAGAAGGGAGGAGGAGGCTCTGATGTGTTGAGGGAGATCTCAAGAAGCGAGGAGGAGGCTCTGACATGTTGAGGGAGGTCTCAAAAAGCGAGGAGAAGGCTCTGATGTGTTGAGGGAGGTCTCAAGAAGCAAGGATGAGGCTCTGCTGTGTTGAGGGAGGTGTCAGGAAGGGAGGAGGAGGCTCTGATGTGTTTAGGGAGGTCTCAAGAAGCGAGGATGAGGCTCTGGTGTTTTGAGGGAGGTCTCAAGAAGAGAGGAGGAGGCTCTGGTCTGTTGAGGGAGGTCTCAAGAAGCAAGGATGAGGCTCTGCTGTGTTGAGGGAGGTGTCAGGAAGGGGAGAGGAGGCTCTGACGTGTTGATGGAGATCTCAAGAAGCGAGGAGGAGGCTCTGGAGAGTTGAGGGAGGTCTCAAGAAGCGAGGAGGAGGCTCTTATATGTTGAGGTAGGTCTCAAGAAGCGAGGAGGAGGCTCTGAGGTGTTGAGGGAGGTCTCGAGAAGGGAGGAGGAGGCTCGGATGTTTTTAGGGAGGTCTCAAGAAGCGAGGCGGAGGCTCTGCTGTGTTGAGGGAGGTCTCAAGAAATGAGGAGGAGGCTTGGATGTGCAGTGGGAGGTCTCAAGTTGCGAGGATGAGGCTCTTCTGTGTTGAGGAAGGTGTCAGGAAGGGAGGAGGAAGCTCGGATGTGTTGATGGAAGTCTCAAGAAGTGAGGAGGCTCTGGTGAGTTGAGGGAGGTCTTAAGAAGCGAGGAGGAGGCTCTGGTGAGTTGAGGGAGGTCTCAAGAAGAGAGGAGGAGGCTCTGATGTGTTGTGCGAGGTCTCAAGAAGCAAGGAGGAGGCTCTGGTGTGTAGAGGGCGGTCTCAAGAAGAGAGGAGGAGTCTGTACTGTGTTGAGGGAGGTCTCAAGAAGCGAGGAGGAGGATCTGATGTATTGAGGGAGGTCTCAAGAAGCAAGGAGGAGGCTCTGGCGTATTAATGGAGGTCTCAAAAAGCGAGGAGGAGGCTCTGATGTGTTTAGGGAGGTCTCAAGAAGCGAGGAGGTGGCTCTGCTGTGTTGAGGGAGGTCTCAAGAAACAAGGAGGAGGCTCTGATGTGTTGAGGGAGGTCTCAAGAAGCGAGTAGGAGGCTCTGCTGTGTTGAGGGAGGTCTCAAGAAGCGTGGAGGAGGCTCTGATGTGTTGAGGGAGGTCTCAAGAAGTGAGGAGGAGGCTCTGATGTGTTGAGGGAGGTCTCATGAAGCGAGGAGGAGGCTCTGAGGTGTTGAGGGAGGTCTGGAGAAGGGAGGAGGAGGCTCTGATGTGTTGAGGGAGATCTCAAGAAGCGAGGAGGAGGCTCTGACGTGTTGAGGGAGGTCTCAAAAAGCAAGGAGAAGGCTCTGATGTGTTGAGGGAGGTCTCAAGAGGCAAGGAGGAGGCTCTGATGTGTTGAGGGAGGTCTCAAGAAGCGAAGAGGAGGCTCTGAGGTGTTGAGGGAGGTCTCAAGAAGTGAGGAGGAGGCTCTGAGGTGTTGAGGGAGGTCTCAAAAAGCGAGGAGGAGGCTCTGATGTGTTGAGGGTGTTCTCAGGAAGCGAGGAGGAGGCTCTGATGTGTTGAGGGAGGTCTCAAGAAGTGAGGAGAAGGCTCTGGTTTGTTGAGGGAGGTCTCAAGAAGCGAGGAGGAGGCTCTGATGTGTTGAGGGAGGTCTCAAGAAGTGAGGAGGAGGCTCTGATGTGTTGATGGAGGTCTCATGAAGCGAGGAGGAGGCTCTGAGGTGTTGAGGGAGGTCTCGAGAAGGGAGGAGGAGGCTCTGATGTGTTTAGGGAGGTCTCAAGAAGCGAGGAGGAGGCTCTGATGTGTTGAGGGAGTTCTCAAGAAGCGAGGAGGAGGCTCTACTGTGTTGAGGGAGGTCTCAAGAAGCGAGGAGGAGACTCTGATGTGTTGAGGGAGGTCTCAAGAATTGAGGAGGAGGCTCTGATGTGTTGAGGGAGGTCTCATGAAGCGAGGAGGAGGCTCTCAGGTGTTGAGGGAGGTCTCGAGAAGGGAGGAGGAGGCTCTGATGTGTTGAGGGAGATCTCAAGAAGCGAGGAGGAGGCTCTGACGTGTTGAGGGAGGACTCAAAAAACGAGGAGTAGGCTCTGATGTGTTGAGGGAGGTCTCAAGAAGCGAGGAGGAGGCTCTGATGTATTAATGGAGGTCTCAAAAAGTGAGGAGGAGGCTCAGATGTATTTAGGGAGGTCTCAAGAAGCGAGGAGGTGGCTCTGCTGTGTTGAGGGAGGTCTCAAGAAACGAGGAGGAGGCTCTGATGTGTTGAGGGATGTCTCAAGAAACGTGGAGGAGGCTCTGCTGTGTTGAGGGAGGTCTCAAGAAGCGAGGAGGAGGCTCTGATGTGTTGAGGGAGGTCTCATGAAGCGAGGAGGAGGCTCTGAGGTGTTGAGGGAGGTCCCGAGAAGGGAGGAGGAGGCTCTGATGTGTTGAGGGAGATCTCAAGAAGTGAGGAGGAGGCTCTGACGTGTTGAGGGAGGTCTCAAAAAACGAGGAGGAGGCTCTGATGTGTTAAGGGAGGTCTCAAGAAGCGAGGAGGAGGCTCTGATGTGTTGAGGGAGGTCTCAAGAAGCGAGGAGGAGGCTCTGATGTGTTGAGGGCGGTCTCAAGAAGCGAGGAGGAGGCTCTGATGTGTTAAGGGAGGTCTCAAGAAGCGAGGAGAAGGCTCTGGTTTGTTGAGGGAGGTCTCAAGAAGCGAGGAGGAGGCTCTGATGTGTTGAGGGAGGTCTCAAGAAGTGAGGAGGAGGCTCTGATGTGTTGAGGGAGGTCTCATGAAGCGAGGAGGAGGCTCTGAGGTGTTGAGGGAGGTCTCGAGAAGGGAGGAGGAGGCTCTGATGTGTTTAGGGAGGTCTCAAGAAGCGAGGAGGAGGCTCTGCTGTGTTGAGGGAGGTCTCAAGAAATGAGGAGGAGGCTTGGATGTGCAGTGGGAGGTCTCAAGTTGCGAGGATGAGGCTCTTCTGTGTTGAGGGAGGTGTCAGGAAGGGAGGAGGAAGCTCGGATGTGTTGATGGAAGTCTCAAGAAGTGAGGAGGAGGCTCTGATGTGTTGAGGGACGTCTCAAGAAGAGAGGAGGAGGCTCTGGTGAGTTGAGGGAAGTCTCAAGAAGCGAGGAGGAGGCTCTGGTGAGTTGAGGGAGGTCTCAAGAAGAGAGGAGGAGGCTCTGATGTGTTGTGGGAGGTCTCAAGAAGCGAGGAGGAGGCTCTGGTGTGTAGAGGGCGGTCTCAAGAAGCGAGGAGCATGCTCTGATGTGCAGTGGGAGGTCTCAAGAAGCGAGGAGGAGGCTCTGATGTGTTTGAGGAAGGGCTCAAGAAGAGAGGAGGAGGTTCTGATGAGTTGAGGGAGGTCTCAAGAAGAGAGGAGGCTATGATGTGTTGAGGGAGGTGTCAAGAAGCGAGGAGGAGGCTCTGATGTGTTGATGGAGGTCTCAAGAAGCAAGGAGGTGGCTCTTGTGTGTAGAGGGAGGTCTCAAGAAGAGAGGAGGAGTCTCTACTGTGTTGAGGGTGGTCTCAAGAAGCAAGGAGGAGGCTCTGGTGTATTGAGGGAGGTCTCAAGAAGCAAGGAGGAGGCTCTGATGTATTAATGGAGGTCTCAAAAAGCGAGGAGGAGGCTCTGATGTGTTTAGGGAGGTCTCAAGAAGCGAGGAGGAGGCTCTGATGTGTTGAGGGAGGTCTCAAGAAGCGAGGAGGAGGCTCTGCTGTGTTGAGGGAGGCCTCAAGAAGCGCGGAGGAGGCTCTGATGTGTTGAGGGAGGTCTCAAGAAGCGTGGAGGAGGCTCTGATGTGTTGAGGGAGGTCTCATGAAGCGAGGAGGAGGCTCTGATGTGTTGAGGGAGGTCTCGAGAAGGGGGGAGGAGGCTCTGATGTGTTGAAGGAGATCTCAAGAAGCGAGGAGGAGGCTCTGACGTGTTGAGGGAGGTCTCAAAAAGCGAGGAGGAGGCTCTGATGTGTTGAGGGAGGTCTCAAGAAGCGAGGAGGAGGCTCTGATGTGTTGAGGGAGGTCTCAAGAAGCGAGGAGGAGGCTCTGAGGTGTTGAGGGAGGTCTCAAGAAGTGAGGAGGAGGCTCTGACGTGTTGAGGGAGGTCTCAAAAAGCGAGGAGGAGGCTCTGATGTGTTGAGGGCGGTCTCAAGTAGCGAGGAGAAGGCTCTGGTTTGTTAAGGGAGGTCTCAAGAAGCGAGGAGGAGGCTCTGGTGTTTTGAGGGAGGTCTCAAGAATGAGGAGATGGCTGTGATGTGTTGAGAGATGTTACTTCAGGCATTTGGGGCCTGGTGTGAGAATGCGTGCTTCCCCGCTCTGCTTTTGTGTGCGTGGGGTCAGTGCTAGTGAGAGACCAGCAGAGTAGAGGTGTCTGGAAGGTTGGTGGAAGTGAATACGGCTGCTCACGTAGGCAGGGCCAGAGTTGTGGAGTGCTTTGCAGGTGAGGGTCACGAGTTTAAAGTGTGCGTGCTAGTGTATCGGGAGTCAGTGCAGTGGCATAAGTTGTGGTGTGATCGGAGGATATTCCAGGTAACGTATCTGCAGTTTGGAGAATGGCATCCCTCAAACACGTGTGCATGCCTTTGACGCTTGTGCATGCCTTTGACGTGTGTGCATGCTTTTGAAGCGCGTGCATGCCTTTGACTGTTGTAGTGTCGGTAGTTGTACCAGATCTATGGGACTTAATCACGGTGTGGATGATACAAGGTTTGCCGAGATGGCTGGATCATCGCCCCGACTGGCTTCATGGATTGGACGGCAGAGTTTGAATAATGCTCACAGGCAGGCGTTGAGTAGACTTTGAAGCAGGTTCCTCAAGATTACATTTTCTAAAGCCTTGTGGTAGTTCTGTTGATTTTTTAAAACCTCAGGAAATCCTTGATTAGATTATAGATTGATCTGGTTAGAGCCTAGAGTGGTCTGGTTAGAGCCTAGAGTGGTCTGGTTAGAGCCTAGAGTCATCTGGTTAGAGCCTAGAGTGGTCTGGTTAGAGCCTAGAGTCATCTGGTTAGAGCCTAGAGTGGTCTGGTTATAGCCTAGAGGGGTCTTGTTAGAGCCTAGAGTGGTCTGGTTAGAGCCTAGAGGGTCTGGTTAGAGCCTAGAGTGGTTCGGTTAGAGCCTAGAGTCATCTGCTTAGAGCCTAGAGTGGTCTGGTTAGAGCCTAGAGGGGTCTGGGTAGAGCCTAGAGGCATCTGGTTAGAGCCTAGAGTGGTATGGTTAGAGCCTAAAGTGGTCTGGTTAGAGCGTAGAGTGGTCTGGTTAGAGCCTAGAGGGGTCTGGTTAGAACCTAGAGTGGTCTGGTTAGAGCCTAGAGTGATCTGGTTAGAGCCTAGAGTGGTCTGGTTAGAGCCTAGAGGGGTCTGGTTAGAGCCTAGAGTGGTTCGGTTAGAGCCTAGAGGGGTCTGGGTAGAGCCTAGAGTGGTCTGGTTAGAGCCTAGAGGGGTCTGGGTAGAGCCTAGAGGCATCTGGTTAGAGCCTAGAGTGGTATGGTTAGAGCCTAAAGTGGTCTGGTTAGAGCGTAGAGTGGTCTGGTTAGAGCCTAGAGGGGTCTGGTTAGAACCTAGAGTGGTCTGGTTAGAGCCTAGAGTGATCTGGTTAGAGCCTAGAGTGGTCTGGTTAGAGCCTAGAGGGGTCTGGTTAGAGCCTAGAGTGGTTCGGTTAGAGCCTAGAGGGGTCTGGTTAGAGCCTAGAGTGGTCTGGTTAGAACTGAGAGTGGTCTGGTTAGAGCCTTGAGGGGTCTGGTTAGAGCCTAGAGGCATCTGGTTAGAGCCTAGAGTGGTATGGGTAGAGCCTAAAGTGGTCTGGTTAGAGCGTAGAGTGGTCTTGTTAGAGCCTAGAGTCATCTGGTTAGAACCTAGAGTGGTCTGGTTAGAGCGTAGAGTGGTCTTGTTAGAGCCTAGAGTCATCTGGTTAGAGTCTAGAGTGGTCTGGTTAGAGTCTAGAGTGGTCTGGTTAGAGCTTAGAGTAGTCTGAGTTTAGAGTGGTCTGGTTAGAACCTAGAGTGGTCTGGTTAGAGCCTAGAGTGGTCTGGTTAGAGCCTAGAGTGGTCAGGTTAGAGCCTAGAGTCATCTGGTTAGAGCCTAGAGTGGTCTCGTTAGAGCCTAGAGTAGTCAGGTTACAGCCTAGAGTCATCTAGTTAGAGCCTAGAGTGGTCTGGTTAGAGCCTAGAGTGGTCTGGTTAGAGCCTAGAGTGATCTGGTTAGAGCCTAGAGTCATCTGGTTAGAGCCTAGAGTCATCTGGTTAGAGCCTAGAGTGGTCTGGTTAGAGCCTAGAGTCATCTGGTTAGAGCCTACCTAAGGTTCCAACTAAGACCATCCGGAGGGCATGGACGAAGAAAATTGAAGTCCAACTTGGCTTACGTTGTCAGGAATTGGGCTTTCTTTGGGACTGACTTGATCTGGCCACAAGCATGTTCTCTGTGGCTGCCTTTCTCACATCTGCAGCGATTGTACACTTTACAACAAGCTTCTGAATAAGGTAAATCAATGAGATACAAGGTGGTGCCTCGCTCTCACCTTCTTTTCAGGTGGTGCGATACACAGACGGTCCTGTGCCTTGACAGGGCTGAACCGCTGTGGTGGCGCTCAGTACCGGCCAGGGGGGCACTAGTCAAAGACACGGAGAGCGGACAATGCGCACTGATACGTCTCAGGTGGTCGAGCTTTGTACATCCCTCCTTTCCGGTCACCGCCCTCAGCAGGGGGTTCCCTCCCTCCTCATAGGCCAGTCCACGGCTCTTTGTGCTTCTTCACCTTATCGCTGCTGCTGCCGCTAAATGATGAAGTCAAAGCATTAGTCACTCTAGGCCTAATCCCAGTGCTGCTCTCCTCATGCAAAGTCAAGTTGTGTAACAATGAACCCCGCGGTGCTTGGGGCCTGAGCTACAAGGGGCCCCCTCTGCACTATGGGGCAGGCTGACCCTACCCCAATGAAATGTAAAGCAGCGCAAGCCGCTGTGTTGCGTTGCATTTCTTTACAAAGCTAACAGGGCGGGACAGAGGAGCTTCAAGTGTCACGCAAGGACAACGCATGTCCTTAATACATCTGGACATATGTGTGTGTGCGTGCGTGCATGTGTTGGCTTTTTCTCCTAATATTTTAATTGGTATCGGTGATTATTGGCAAATCAACTTAAGAACAAATAGATTTGAAATGTATCATGCAAAATGCTTTTGAACAAAAGGTTCTTTACGGTGAAGAACGTCCGCCGTCTTGCCTGTTCAGAGGTTTCAGGCCACAGGTCCCAGTGCTCAGAATGCCAACTTCTTAAATACATTTTTAGGTTTCTCCTAAGCAATCCCTTTAGGGATGCTGGCAAGATTATAGTAAGGCTTTCAAAAGTATACCCAAACTGCGGATCGGGTACAGTGCATGTGAGCACAACCACGCGCATTGTGAACAGCTGCGCGCTCCGCCTCTGCTGCCACGCGCATTCAGCTCACCAGGCTGCACACCCCCTCACTCTCCATATGCTCGCTCACCTTTCCTTTGATCTCCGCCGCAAAGCCGGGCACATGCACATTGCACGCCTGTGAGCCTAGGCATCAGACTTCAAAGGAGTCCGCTCCCCCGCCCTTGGATCTGACTTCAAAGAAATCCGCTCCACCCCACGCCACGCAATATCGAGAGCTTGTTTTTCAGAACCGCTACTAAATCAATAATAAGTTATACTCTGTAAGTGCAGAGAGCCAGAGTAGAGCTAAGTTCATGGGTTTAAAATGTATTGCCTAATTGTATTTCTTTTTCAAGTAAAGTTGTTTGTCCTCTTATTAATTGCATAACTTGTTTAATTCTGGCCACCGTGTTGACAAAAGAAAGGAGCATGGCTGCTTCATTTGTTGCGCTACATCTTTCTTTTTTACTTCCCCTGTTGTCAATGCTCCCCTGCTACCTTATTTCCGTGGTGTTGCAGATACAGTGACAGAAACCTTATAAGCATATACATACAATCTTACTGAAGTTCACTGAAGCCAAATCTTTTGTCCGAAAGGATAATGTCCTCTCAATTTACCCTTTCAGCAGTTGAAAGCAAGAGCTGGATGCAACAGGATTTGCATATGTGCATCCTCGGCAGTCTCCTCCCCCACTCATTGATGTTTTATGAATGGTGAGGTATTTGCACAGGTTCAGGTTTAAATGATTCTTGGTAAGAGCAGGGAGTAAAGGTTTAGATACGTCCAAGCCACTGCCAGTCATTTCCTGAGAACGCCGTCCATAACCCCGCCTCCATGATAACGTTATAATTTGACGAAAAGCTGTGCAAATCATATCATATCCTCAGTTCTCATAAACCAAATGAAGCAAGACAAAGTTTTGCTGTGTTTTAGGTTCTTAATTAGGCAATGGTTCACGTAGACACCAATATATTTTTTAAGCTGCTGACTTTTCTGTCTTTTTGACAGCGTAGCATTCTAAGTTTTGTTGTGGATAAGGCTTGAAAGTTTAATTATTTCCCCCCACTGGGCTTGAACACAAAACACTGGTACCATTTGCTCAAGCAAAATTTTTTTTGTCTTATAGCAGTACAAACGTGGCTTCTTCCACTTCTGTTTCTCAGCGTTCACCATATTGCTCCATCGGAAAGTGTTGTTTTATCACATAATCTGACAGTTTTAATGTTGAACAATTGCATGCTGTTTCCAACTGGAGCAGTGTTTGTGTGGCACAAATTGAGCCTCCGGGAATTGAAGCATGCAGGGATGGTGGGGGTAAGTAACCATAGACTGCTTTTTTTCTGAGACTTATTGTGTTTCTGTGTTTACCTGGGAAAATGCTCCCCAGTGGAAGACGCTGTAAGGATTTCACATTTGTGGGAGGGGCAAAGTCACACTTTGCAAAAGAGACTCTTTAGTTTTGCCAATTACATGTTGTGGTCTGTGACTATTCCAGTAGGAGTGTTTGTAGCTGGGTGCCCTTCATGTAATTACACTGTCAGCAGGCTCCTTTCTTCCCGTCATTAATGGGGGGCAGTGCTCTGCGTGGACCCCTAGTGCTAAGTACGGGGGACTTCTTCTAGGGCTCATTCAACCCACTTAATGGCTTCTTTTCAGCAGGCCTGCCTCACTGCGAGCCGCATTATTGAAAGTTCCAGTGTTATGCCTCAGAGAGGCTGTCCCAGCTCTCAACCAATAGACATGGACTTTGTACTTAGGCCCCTGAGTCTCGCGCCAGTACAGCTGTGTGAGTCGCGGTATCAATGCATGCCAACTCTCTTATCTCGAGGGAACCTTCCATTTTTAACTCACGAAGGTTTTACTTCCAACTGTATTTTACATTCTACGTGCTCTCACTTAAAAATATCAATGCTTCTAACTAAACTTAATCGGTAAAGGGTATTCCCCCAAATTTTTCTTTTTTTTTTAAACTCTTCCTCGTTTGTGATTCAAAATGGTGAACACTAGGCAGTCCACCAGAAACTGCAGTACAGTATCTTTTCAGAGATCTTACTGGTGTACCCAAATACAAGTTTGGGTTAAAGGCACATAGGTACGAAGATTCCTTTTTAAGGAGAGACGTTCCATTTTAACACTTTAGTAGATATATGTTGAGTCATTTAAACAAATGTAAAAAAAACTCAGTTTCAGTGGGACGATTTGCAGTAGAAAATGTTTACACTCATGTACCACTGAGTGCCACACAATCACCCGCCACATAATTACACTGCACTCAATGCAACATACACTTCAAATTCCAGTCAGAGCCACATTACACACCACATAATTACATCGCACTCAATGTAACATAAACTCCAAATACCACTCAGTGCCACATAATTACACGCCACATAATTACACTGCATTCAATGCAACATACACTCCAAAATCCACTCAGTGTCACATAATTACACCCCACATAAATACACTGCACGCAATGCAACATACACTCCAAATACCACTCAGTGCCACATAATTACACGCTACATATTTACACTGCACTCAATGCAACATACACTCCAAATCCCACTCAGTGCCACATAATTACACGCCACATAATTACACTGCACTCAATGCAACATACACTCCAAATACCACTCAGTGCCACATAATTACATGCCACACAATTACACTGCACTCAATTCAACATACACTCCTAATACCACTCAGTGCCACATAGTTATATGCAACATAATTACACTGCACTCAATGCAACATACACTCCAAATACCACTCAGAGCCATATTATATGCAACATAATTACGCTGCACTCAATGTAACATACACTCGAAATACCACTCAGTGCCACATAATTACACTGCACTCAATGCAACATACACTCCAAATACCACTGTGTCACATAATTACACGCCACATAATTACACTGCACTCAATGCAACATACACTACAAATACCACTCAGTGCCACATAGTTACACGCCTCATAATTACGCTGCACTCAATGCAACATACACTACAAATACCACTAAGTGCCACATAGTTACACGCCACATAATTACACTGCACTCAATGCAACTAAACACTCCAAATACCACTCAGTGCCACATATTACATACCACATAATTACACTGCACTCAATGCAACATACACTCCATATACCACTCAGTGCCACATACTTACACGCCACATAATTACACTCTACTGAATGCAACACACACTCCACTCATTACCACTCAGTGCCACATAATTATATGCGACATAATTACACTGCTCTCAATGCAACATACACTCCAAACAATTCCACTCAGTGCCACATAATTACATGCCACATAATTACAGTCTACTGAATACAAAATAAACACTCCAGACAATACCACTCAGTGCCATGTAATTACACACCACATACTTACACTGCACTCAATGCAACATACACTCCAAATACCACTCAGTGCCACATAATTACATGCCACATAATTACACTGCGCTCAAAGCAACATACACTCCAAATACCACTCAGTGACACATAATTACACGCAACATAATTACACTCTACTCAATGCAACATACCCTTCAAATACTACTCAGTGCCACATAGTTACACGTCACATAATTACACTGCACTCAATGCAACATACACTACAAATTCCACTCAGTGACACATACTTACATGCCACATAATTACACTGCACTCAATCCAACATATACTCTAAATACCACTCAGTGCCATATAATTACATGCCACATAATTACACTCTAAGGAATGCAACACACACTCCACACAATACCACTCAGTGGCACATAATTATATGCTACATAATTTTACAGCACTCAATGCAACATACACTCCAAACAATACCACTCAGTGCCCCATAATTGCACACAACACAATTACACTATACTGAATACAACATACACTCCACACAATACCACTCAGTGCCACATAATTATATGATACATAATTACACTGCGCACAACGCAACATACACTCCAAATACCACTGTGCCACATAATTACACGCCACATAATTACACTGCACTCAATGCAACATATACTCCAAATACCACTCAGTGCCACATATTTACACACCTCATAATTACACTCTACTGAATGCAACACACACTCCACTCAATACCACTCAGTGCCACATAATTATATGCTACATAATTACAATACATCATACAATAAAACTCAGTGCCACATAATTACACGCCACACAATTACACTCTGAGTACAACATACACTCCTCATAATACCACTGAGTGCCACATAATTAAATGCTACATAATTACACTGCACTCAATGCAACATACACTCCAAAATCCACTCAGTGTCACATAATTACACGCCACATAATTACACTGCACTCAATGGAACATACACTCCAAATACCACTCAGTGTCACAGAATTACACGCCACGTAATTACACTGCACTCAATGCAACATACACTCCAAATACCACTCAGTGCCACATAATTACACTTCACTCAATGCAACATACACTCCAAATACCACTCAGTGCCACATAATTACATGCCACACAATTACACTGCACTCAATGCAACATACACTCCAAATACCACTCAGAGCCACATTATATGCAACATAATTACACTGCACTCAATGTAACATACACTCCAAATACCACTCAGTGCCACATAATTACACGCCACATAATTACACTGCACTCAATGCAACATACACTCCAAATACCACTGTGTCACATAATTACACGTCACATAATTACACTGCACTCAATGCAACATACACTCCAAAAACCACTCAGTGCCACATATTACATGCCACATAATTACACTGCGCTCAATGCAACATACACTCCAAATACCACTCAGTGTCACATAATTACACGCCACATAATTACACTCTACTGAATGCAACACACACTCCACTCATTACCAAAAATAGTAAGGCTCTATGCCAGGACTCTCGGGTGGCATGGACGGGAACCTATTTGGGAATAACCATAACTTCAGATTTAGATAAGATAGTTGAATTAAATATCGACCCTATTGTAAGGAAAGTTGGGAGGGAATTAGATAGACTGAATAATCTCCATCTTACCTTGGTTGGAAGAGTGAATATTATAAAAATGCTAATCATGCCGAAATTTTTATATCTCTTTCGAACAATTCCCTTATGGTTTGATAACACGTGGTTCAAAAGGATTGAAAATATGATCAACAAATTTATTTGGTCCAAAGGTAAAACTAGGAGAGCGGCGAGATTCCTGGCACTCCCTCGGGAAAGAGGAGGATGGGCGTTACCAGACATTAAGCTGTATTACTGGGCCGCTGCCCTGCAGTATATGGTAGGATTAATAGGTGGAGCTGAAGCAGAAGGAGAAGATCACTTAGGGTCATTAGCGGTATATGGTATACTGATGGGTGAAGAAACAAAAGATATTTTCTTGAAAAATTTTGACACGGCATATTTTAAAAGAACACGCTTTAAGACTTTACTGGGCGCATATAAAATATGGAAGGCTTTTATGAAAAAAGTTGGTTTAGGGAAGTTTAATAGGTACACGAGGTTATACGAGAATATGTTATTTTCGGGAGATATATTTTCTGATTCAGTTTTTACAGAATGGTATGGGAAAGGGGTAAGAAAATTAGGGGATGTAATGGGGACACAAGGGGTGAAACAATTTGCAACAATACAGAAAAAATTTAATTTGTCGACACAACATTTCTTTAAATATTTACAAGTAAGAAGTTTTCTACAAAACAAAAGAGGGGGTACATGTGGATTTGAAAAAAATAATATATTAGAGATAATAGAGACTGGAGTAGATTGCACAATTAAAAGATTCTACTTTGAGCTAAACGAACAAAGGCCAGACGATATGGATAAATGGGGGGAAACCTGGTCAACGAAGCTGGGCATAGAACAAGAGTGTTTTAATACATCATTAGAATTAGGGATGAACATTCTATGCTCTGCGTCATTACAAGCACAGCATTACAAGACTATGTATTGGCTATATTATACCCCGGCTAAACTGGCACAGTGGGGAGCGACAACTGGTATAAACTGCCCCAGATGCACGAGTGCAATCGCAGACGCCATCCATATGTTCGCAACATGTCCGAGTCTTGCTACAGTACTTAAAGAGATAGAATTGTTTTTACAAAGGGCACTAAAACTACCTGCTAACCTAACACCCGCGATTATTTTGCTAGGTGTAGATGGAAATAATGATGTTGAGACAGGGAAATATTTCATTTTTGTGGCTATGGCAGTGTACAGATTGTGTGTTGCCACTGCATGGTTAGATCAAATGGCCCCATCATTCCAACAATGGTTAGCCAGGTTGTTGAGTATATACAATTTAGAAAAAGCGATCTACTCCAGAAGAGGGAAAAGGCTGAGGAAAATAGGCCTGGAAATATGGGAGATAATAACGAAATGGAAGGAAGAAGAATGATTTGTATAGTAAATGTATATGTATATAACTTGTATATAACTTGTATTAGTGTGTAGATTTTGTGTAAAAAAAAAGGGCTTAATAACGTATAATACATATAGAATGTATAATTGATGTTAACTTGCATGTATAAGGAGAGGGAACTCACCCCAATATGGAGGGTTGTATTATTTTGGTATTAATAAGATGTGTTTTTTTTTTTTTTTTTTGTTTACCTCAGTTGAAACATAAGGTGTAAACCTCATATGAGCAGACAATGTTGTTTTTTTCTTTGTTATTTGCTCCATGCCCCCTCTGTGCTCCAGAGGGTGGAAAAATTAAAAAAATTCTGTGAATAAAAAGATTTAAAAAAAAAAAAATGAATGCAACACACACTCCACACAATACCTTTCAGTGCCACATAATTATATGCTACATAATTACACTGCACTCAATGCAACATACACTCCAAACAATACCACTCAGTGCCACATAATTACATGCCACATAATTACACTCTACTGAATACAAAATAAACACTCCAGACAATGCCACTCAGTGCCACGTAATTACACACCACATACTTACACTGCACTCAATGCAATATACACTCCAAATACCACTCAGTGACACATAATTGCACGCAACATAATTACACTCTACTCAATGCAACATACACCATAAATACCACTCAGTGCCACATAATTACATGCCACATAATTACACTCTAAGGAATGCAACACACACTCCACACAATACCACTCAGTGCCACATAATTATATGCAAAAACACAGTTGATGGACAGAATGTAGAACAATGTCATACATTCACCCCAGTACAAGGATCTGGGCCTAAATCCATCATTTTTTTGCACTCCACACCACCCTGGGTTAGACACTGGCTATAGGCAAATCAGCTCTGACCCTGTGCCTCATGGGAACTTCCAGTCCGAACTACCAAGCCATGTCTTTCCCAGACCGGAATCAAGCATCCAAGGACCGGTTTCTGGCTATCAGCCTTCATTCAGCCTGGATAGCTTGACTCCAGTGGTGTGGAGAGCCTGGGACTCACGTCTGAGCATACCCAGCCCACTCGGGGTGAAAATTGCAAAAAACACAGTTGATGGACAGAATGTAGAACAATGTCATACATTCACCCCAGTACAAGGATCTGGGCCTAAATCCATCGTTTTTTTGCACTCCACACCACCCTGGGTTAGACACTGGCTATATGCAAATCAGCTCTGACCCTGTGCCTCATGGGAACAGTCCAGTCCGAACTACCAAGCCATGTCTTTCCCAGACCGGAATCAAGCAGACCCCCTTTTGTACCGCTTTGGCCGCCATAAGTGTGGCAGGGTATGCTCAGACGTGAGCCCCTTGCTCACTTTGCCACTGGATTCAAGCAAGCCGGGCTGAAGAAGGCTGTAATGCCAGAAACCGGTCCTTGGAAGCTTGTTTCCGGTCTAGGGAAGGCAGGGCTTGGCAGTTCGGGCTGGACTGTTCCCATGAGGCACAGGGTCAGACTGATTTGCATATAGCCATGTCTGAACTGGGGTGGCAGAGTGGGCTAAAGAACGGTGATGGATTAAACCCAGATCTTTTGACTGGGTGTGAGTGTTTGATTGGTTCAGATGCTCTGTCCATCACCACCCCCTTTTGTACCACATACTTATATGCTACATAA